>NC_090196.1:18500023-18825523 GCF_024679245.1 Pseudorasbora parva | reverse complement strand
ATATATATATATATATATATATATATATATATATACATATACACACACACATATACATATATATACATATATATATATATATATATATATATATATATATATATATATATATATATATATATATATATATATATATATATATATATACCTTTAAAACACATGATCTGTGTTAATCAGTGTTTTCTTCAATCTGCAGCGGGGCCGAGGAAAGCGCATGTCAGACGCAGAGGTGTGTGCATCTGAGCCTCAGTGATCTGTCACCACTCGTCAATGTCAAAAGATTTGAGAAAACCAATCAAATCAGAGTAGGCGGGCTTTATGTTCACAGAAGCTGCTGAGGCTGAGCACAAACTTTAGCTAAACTAAGATTTTCATCTAAGACAGCTTTCATCAAACTAAGACAGCTGCTTCTTTAAGTCAGAAATGTTAAACAAATGACAAATATTCAGGCAAATTAACACCATTTTGTCTAATTTCACAATTTTTAATTGAAAATAGGCCTATGTAATGTAATTCATAATGCAATTAACAAATAAGAAATATTAACAAAGCTGTTTTCTTCAGATTAGGCATAGCCTAAGATTAATAATGAATGCTACATATTGTAAATTAATATATTTCCATTTGTAGCCTTCAATAAATAAAAAAGCTCAGC
This sequence comes from Pseudorasbora parva, assembly GCF_024679245.1. Lineage (NCBI taxonomy): Eukaryota > Metazoa > Chordata > Actinopteri > Cypriniformes > Gobionidae > Pseudorasbora > Pseudorasbora parva. The sequence goes on along the minus strand of NC_090196.1, from coordinate 18,824,868 downwards.
TTTTTTCAGCCAGTAATAGGCATAAATTAGTAATAAATGTGTGCATATTGTGAATAATGTAATAAACGTAGTTACCTCGCTTTCCTGGTAGCCTTCATTAAATTAACGTATCTACAAAAATGATTCATAAAACATATAAATATCAGTTAGTCATATGTTTACTATCTTCACTGACAAAAATAGAAAGAAAAAAAATCCTGTAGTTGATTAGTGTTTAAAAAAAAAACCTTTTTGAAGACCATAAATATTTTCATGTTTTATTTTGTCTCCATTTTCGTTTATGTTGCTGATCTGTCCCAGCTAATACATCTGCTCATATGTCTACCTGAAGAGCCCTGATTAAATACATCCATGAGCTAAATCTGATTATAACAGTGCATAGAAACTGGCTTAGTGTATGCGTATCTCTCTCTCCTTCTCTCTTCCTCTCCCGCTCTCTCTCTCCCCTTCTCTCTCTCTCTCTCTCTCTCTCTCTCTCTCTCTCTGTGTGTGTGTGTGTGTGTGTGTGTGTGTGTGTGTTTGTGTGTGTGTGTGTGTGTGTGTGTGTGTCCAGCTGTGTCCAGATTTACCTGTTTTCATTTGTCTGCTTGATTACCTCCTTATATTAGCTTCATCTTCCCTCATGTGAAACAATCTTTCAGGTGCGACTGTTTCACACTTACTGAGGCATCGCCGTCCTCTTCAAATTCCCTGTCAAAGCCGATCAACTGCAAGGATACTAAAGGCACCTCTGCCTCTCAGAGCGCTGCTATGCTTTACTCCATAGTTATCAACCGCAGCTCATTCTCAGCCTCTTGCTGTCTCGATTCATCTCCTTAGGAATTCTCTGCTCAAAAGTCATCACCAGCATCTATTTGGAGCACTTGGATAGTGAATGACATTCCCACCTGCTAAACAAAGCCCTGACAACAACTGATGCTCCAGACATTCTCCAGACAAGCCTTAGACAAGAATCATAACAACAGCAAAAAACAATATTCATAATGTTTTGTGATGCAGAAACATAAATCTAAACCAAACAAACTAATTTTCTATTTTCCATTAAGAGAAAAATGCATAAAAACTATGCCATTAAAAGTCCACATGCTATAGTGCTTAGCTGGCAACTGCTTTTATTATGCAATAAATAAATAACACAGAACAAAAACATTGCTTTTGGTACATATACTGATAGATGCAAGTATGCATATACATATATACTACATATAAATAAATATTAAGAAAAAGTATAGATTACTTTATTATATATTCAATTCATATATTACTTTATTATATATTATATATTTTTTCAGTACTTTATGCCATATAAATACATTAATTATAATATAATAAACAATTTATGATGTGAATAATAATTAATGCTTCCCTTAGCCTGACAAGCCAGACCCACATCAAGATGTATGGTCTGGAAACTCACCATTGACAGGGCTCAATCTGAGGGGCGGGATAAACGGTTGTCTTTCAAACTCCCTCTGCACGCGATAGGATAGCGCTACAACCAACCAGAGCATGAAGGTGAAACTGAGCTTGTTGATAGATTAAACATTCGCCGTATCCGGTCGGCTAAACTCCGAACACATCTTCCCTTTTTAAGAATGACTTCAGTGCCGTTCTTTGTTCTTTTCTCAGAGAAAAGCTTAACTCCAAGTCTTCCAGAGTTGTGGTCAAAGCTGATTCGAAAGACCGCCGTTCGCCAGTTTCTGTGTTTACTAGAAGCACGCAAACGCAACTCGGCCGTCGTCATTATGGCCCCGCCCGCCGACTCTATACACGATGTGATTGGCCCAGCAAGAGTTTGGCGATTACAGCTCAGAAGGGTATTGAGAGTTCCAGATTAGATTTGCTGCCGCTAGGGTGCGTCTAGATTTCAAGGCTAATAATATACTAATATATGGTATTATAATCAAAATTTTTATTAATTCATTATTAATATATAGTCATTAAAATGCAAGTTGGATTTTATTTACTTTTAATATTTAAGAGGTGGTAAAACACAATTTCACTTTTTTAACTTCAGCTAGTGTGTAATGTTGGTGTTTGAGCATTAACAACATCTGCAAAGTTACATTAAAAGTTTAAAGGGGTGATAAATTGAGAAATCAACTTTCCCTTGAGCTTTTGATATATAAAAGGTCATGGTAATATAAGATTATCCTGTAAGTTTCAGAGCTGAAAACGTCCTTGTTAGTTAAAGAAAAGCTTTTATAGACACCAGGCCCAGAAAGCGATCGCATTCTCATCTTGATGTCATCAACTGACGAAACACCGCCTATACAGAATAATAAGCACGTGTATTTTTAGTAGCCCCGTCCACCAACTCATCGGATCACACTAGCCAGCAGCAATAAACATGCTGAAGAATATAGCAAGATATTGCGCCATTCCTGGTTGTGGAAGAACCTACAGTCTATGGGAAGAACACAGTCGTAACACATAAGCTTCCTTCGGATACTAATATTAGGAATGTGTGGTTGAACTTTATTTTTAATGAAGTTCCAGCTGACCTGGGGAAGACAGTGGTGTTCACTTAATTTTACCACAGGATCATTTATAAACAAATCTCACAATGCTATTATTCTATATCCGACAGGAGAAATGGTGCAACACACTTACATGAGTAAAGCGTGTTTTTATATGTAATAGTATTGCATTGTTATAGATAATATTGCTTAAGTGTATGTCTAACAGAACATACCTTTAGCACGCTGGACTCAGACACGTATGGGCCAGGGCTTGCAAAACCCAACGTCCCGGGGCTGTGTTTTACCAAAACGGAAGCTTGTCGGCAGGCAGATGAATCTCTTAATATTCCTTAGCAGAACAAGAAAGGAAATTCCTTTCTTGTTCTGCTATTCTCTCTCTCTTAACTTGACATTTGATGGGAGCGCGGTTCGCGATTATATCGAATGATTGTGCAGGCTACGTAATACAAAAATAATAGTCTATTCAATCATGGCTGGGTGAAAAATAAATCATTTTGTTTGTTTGATAAAGACGTACTTGAATCATTCCGGTTGCCACTTTCAAAACAACCCCTCCCTCATCTGAACTGACAGGGGCATAGATATGACGGGAGCTGAAGCTCATTAAATATGCAAATATCTCCAATCCTAGCCGTGGGCGTTTACTTCCAAGTCTCCAGTGTGTCACGCCCATCAAAACCCAGGATTTGGGAGAGAGCCTCAAAACCAGTGTAAAAAATAGCCTATTACTTATTAGTTATGATGTTTTTAAATATAAAAACCACACAAACATCATTAGTTGACCTCAGACAACAGTATAAAAAAAGAAAAAAGCAAGTTCATGACACCTTTAAAGCAAAGGGAGATATTTGCTTTTAAAGAAATCAATTTCTAAGGATTACAGCAAATGGTTGGTAGGGAACTACAGCCTTTTCCTCCAGGTTAGCTGACATCAGCAGCCCCAATATTTACATAAACCCCTCCTCCAAGAATATTAAATAAGGGAGATGAGGCCATTTTGTATTGCTGTGGAATAGTAGGCTGGAGTGCGATCGTCGTGGAATACCGACGAAACACTGTTATTTTCATCTGGATTGCAGGTCCACTTTGTTCAGCCTTCCTAGGGATGGGGGAGTTAGGGATCAATGGTTAAAATTTAAATCTTCTCTGTGCTGCACATTTTAGGGAGAAAAGCTCACAATCGTTGCAAGTTCAATGTAGGATTGTGCTCATTCACACAGAGACAGAACACACAGAGATCATATTGTTTTGCGCTTTAATAAGAAAGAACATGTCGCGATTTTATTTATTGTACAGCTACTTTCAAGTTATTCATGCATCCATCAGTTTGCATGTTTAACGTGAATTCGGCATTATGAATTCAGTTGTCATGACATGTTAATGATCATTTCTGCACGTTTGTTGCCCTTCAATTCAATGCAGTCGTTTCCGGATTGCGGAAGGGCATATTAATATAGTCTTTAAAGGCGTATATTATATATATATATATATTTTTTTTTTTACTCAGTAACGGATGCGGATTAAAATGTAGCAAAGTACACTACTTCAAACAAAACATACTTAAGTAAAATTACAGATTTCTAAAACTGTAGTAACTGTAGTAAAATTCTAAAATTCTAGTAACGCGAGTACATGTAATTTGTTACTTTCCACCTCTGCAGTGCACCCCGCAAACGCAATCAAGCCTTCAAAAGAATGTGTTTTACCACTAGACATGTGCCGATTTTCGATAATGCGATTTATCACGATAATGAATATGCACGATATTGTTATCGTGGGCACTTTAAAATATCGTAAATAATAATTTATTAACAATTTATATTTTTTTTATAATGCACTCAAGAATACTTTGCCCATCAACCGTATAAATGCTCAACACCACTGTATTCTGCGTCAAAGGGACACGCGCTCAGATATAAACAAGCCCAACGAGCGTTTGCACATGACTGAACCGGTGAAGGAGACGCGCTGCTGAAGTGCCGCTCAGTGACAGCAGAGGGCGCTGATGAACTGCAGAATGCAGCCGGTTACCCCGGAAACCAGCAAACAAACAAAACGCGTGTAGTTTTTAAAACAGCCATTCGTTTTTGTAATCTCAATGTTATTCATCACAGCACCAAATACTCAATACTTAAAGACTTAATAGGCTATTTATTTTCAAACTTAAACATTTGTATGCTTTAATCTGGACTTCAACATGCCCTAATAATTAGAACGTTCTGTTATTGTTCAGTAAAACTTTGAGACACGACTTCATTAGTTAACATGTTAATTCATTATTACCAAACTGACAATGAAAAATACTTATAAAGAATTAATCATTCTATGTTAATTTCTTAGTTACTTTTTAATAACATTAAAATCAAAATAACTTTTTTAATGGACCTAAGATAAAACTAACAATGATCATTATTTCTTAACTAACATTACCAAAAACATTATACTTTCTGTACCAAATGTATCTATTGCTCAATCTTAGTTAATGCATAAACTAATGAGACCTTATTGTGATTTGTAAGCCTACCTTTATAGCCTAATTCTTTTGCACTTTATACTGTTTGAAAATTGTACTTTTACAGCAAGAGACCACATAACATTGATTTCTCAAGAGGGGTCTGTTAATTTTTTTTCCAGAACTGTATATATTTTTGGTGCATTATTGTATTTAAACATTCAGTTATTTTTGTTCTTACAAAAATAGTTCTTAAAGCTGTTATGCTATGGCAACACTTTTTTTGCAACTTATTTCAATATCGTGATAATATTGGATATCGTGATAAAACTTCATCAATTAATCGCAACATGAAAAATTGATATCGGCACAAGCCTATTTACCACCCCTTTAAAGTCTTATCAAAATATAAATCTATAGAGCAGCCTAAAACAATAAAAATGGCATGAGTTGGAGAGGGCAGGGCTAAAATGTCACTTCCTGTCACTTAAAATGGCCACACCAAACAGCAGAGCTGTTTGAAAAGTTCAAGTAGGTGTAACATATAAGCAGGCAAACTAATGCAAGAATCGAGTGTTCAAATATATTTCCAGTCATCACAAATGACTCTCGGCGTGTTGAAGTTGGGTGAAGGCTGACACCGAGGCCCTGCCCTTATGTACCATCTGTGAATGCGTTTGAGGGGTTGATGAGTGCCAGGGCTGAAGGGTTGAAATTTGCCTGTAATCACCTGCAGCCTCAATGACACTCGGTGACGTGGGGGGATTGTGTTCCCTCTAATCTGCGGTCAGTCCAACCTTGAAGCCCAGTGTCGCTCTGTGCGCTGAATTGCTAATGTTTAAATGGAGGTAAACAGCTCTGCGGGTGAGTAGAGGTAAAGGGATATGTGAGATACCGGTGCTCTGAAGTGAATGAGCCTACATCGGATGACCCAGGGGATTCGATACAGCCAGCATTGCGTTTTGAATATGATGCAGGAAGCAGCCCTTCAATCATGGCTATATGTTGCTGTGCTTCTTCTGAGTGATTAAATCAATGATTCATCACATCGTAGGTGAACCGTAATGGATTGAATGCCATCAAATGCCTTAGAAAACCAGGGCAAATAAAGGGATCCTTCACTTGATGAGGGAAACATACATTTGACTCCCAATGAAAAGTCCTAATGAAGTAGCCTCAAAATATAACCAGACACTATTAGAAGGACTGAGTATTTAAAGGTCCTGTTCTTCATGATTCCATCGTTCACACTTTAGTTAATGTGAAATGTTGCTGTTAGAGCATAAATAATACCTATAAAATTATAAAGCTCAAAGTTCAATGCCAAACGAGATATTTTATTTAACAGAAGTTCCAGTTCAACGCCTACAGCAAACGGCCGGTTTGGACTACAGCAGGAAGTGCTGGAGAAGAGCGCACATTGAGCGCTTGCATCTCCCTGTTATGGTAAGAGGCGGGACCTTTCCGGGCAAAGTGCGTTTAGCTGCTGTCCAATCACAGCACGGGAAGTGCTGGCCCAATCAGAACTCGTTACTAGGGGTGGTAATCTTTTACCATCTCACGATTCAATTCGATTCCGATTATTGAGGCCACGATTCGATTCATAATTGATTTTCGATTCAAAACGATATTCAAAATATCAAAATTAAATCCGCACCCACCCAGACCCGTTAATATTTGGCCCGTTACCCGACCCATGCCCGTGATGAATCACATGCTAAAATCATTTAAATTAAAATGCTTTATTTTTTATCTTGCACCTCTCAACATCAACAGCGTCATGAATGGGCTAATCAAAGAGGCTCTGCCTTTAAAGACTCATTGTCAACAATTTCATATACTCCACTCACCAACTTTACTTACTTCATCCATTGCTACTCCTGCAACGCTCGGTCCGACTGGGCTACGAGAGGCATTAACAAAAGTTGCACTGTTGCAGTGGTGGTGACGCAATGGTTCAAATGGCATATCGTTGTTGCGTGTATGTGTAATGGTAATTTGGACATAGAAATTGTAATACAGTATGTTCGAGGGGGAAGAAGGAGGCGGGAACCGGCGAACATTTAAAAGACTTTAACTAAACAAAACGAAAGTAACGTGGGCACGCCCCGGTCTCACTCGCTCGCTCGCTCTCTCTCTCGCTCGCCCACCACGCCACAGAAATATTGCACATATTTTTCATCCGCGCTACTACCCGCCCGCACAGAGTTAATTATCCGCCCACATCCCCACCCATGATTTTATATATGTCACAATTTGCCACTTTTATGCCGTTGCAGGACTCTACGTTGCGTATAGGCTAGTTACAAAATGGAGACAAACAGCCAGCTGATTTTATTAATTTATTAAATCGATTCTTGTACATTTCAGATCGATTCTGAATCATTGCAAATGAGAATCTAGATTCTTCTGTGAATCGATTTTTTGAAACACCCCTACTCGTTACGTGTTTCTGAAGGAGGGACTTCATAGAACAAGGAAATCATCAGGCTGTTTTTAGGACAGAGGAAACAGCGGTGTACAGATAAGTAAATTGTGTGAAAAATACTTTGTATTTTTACACGCGAAACATGAACTCATGTTATATTGCACACTGTGAACACAATCAAGGCTTCAAAAACACACGAAAAACGGGACCTTTAAACCGACAGCACCTGTTAGTGGGTATGCAGCAAGTGGACATTTTAAGGGCAAGTTTGACATGGGCCAAATTGAGATCAGAGCATCTCCAAAACTGCAGCTCTTGTGGGGTGTTCCCGGTCTGCAGTGGCCAGTATCTATAAAAAGTGGTCCAAGGAAGGAACAGTGGTGAACCGGTGACAGGGTCATGGGCGGCCAAGGCTCACTGATGCACATGGGGAGCAAAAGCTGGCCTGTGTGGTCCGATCAAACAGATGAGCTACTGTAGCTCAGATTGCTCAAGAAGTTAATGTCGGTTCTGATAGAAAGAAGTCAGAATACACAGTGCATCGCAATTTGTTGCATATGGGGCTGCATCGCCCAAACCAGTTCGGGTGCCCATGCTGACATGATCAATGGAGGCCTCACCTTGCAACATATAGGACTTAAATGATTTGCTGCTAACATCTTCACACCTTCAAGGGTCAAGCGGAGTCTATGCCTGAATAGGTCAGGTCATATATATAAAAAAAACATGGTTACTACTGGTATTGCTAACTAAATGTATTATTAAATAAATGAATAAAAAAATATTAGTATCGCTTTCAAAGAGTTTTCTGTTTATTTCTAATTAAATTGTAAAAATGTAATAAATTGTATTCATAATTTTATTAGTAGTAGTAGTATTAGAGATAGAATGTATAATAATAATACTAATAACCACAACAAATATTATTAAGATATACAATTTGTATTATTCTATTATTATTCTATTAAACAACAACAATTATTATAATCATTTTAATAATAATAAATTATATTTTATTAATATTATTTATATATTTATTTTAGGAATGATCACTGTAGTAACTGGTATTTAATGGCATAGAATGTTTCAGTGAAAAGGGCATATTAAAAAAATAATTTGGGGGATTCTAAGATTCAGTTCAATCAAGTGGAAAAAAATAATATCAGAAAAATCAATACATTTACTCAACACAAAATTGTTGACCCCATAAGTCACAACTAAATGCCCTTTTTATTAGCTTTCTCATCCATCATCAGCGTCTTGTATAAGTGATCTTCTCCTGTCATGTGCTGACCTGTGAGAGAAGCGCTTGAAGGGTGGCAGGAAACAGAGAACGCTTTAGGAATATATTTTGCATCAGAGAAACCTAGGGCTTTAAGACGGAGGGTCAGATGTGGCGGCGAGCGACTAACTGTGACTAACACTGTCATACTCTAAAGCATTCCGTGCTGATAGTGCTACGCTTCAAAAAATCCTGTTCTTAGTCAATATTTTTGTCTTATTTATTAAAAATAAATAAATTCACGGTAAGATCAATGACTTCATTAAAGGCCCCGATATACTCCTGGCGAAGTTCATTTTCATTCTTCACTTGGTGTAAAAAGAAGATTGAAATGCATGACCAGTGGTTTACTACACTGGCATACTGTTTCAAAGCTGACATCCCAAACTAGCGCACACACACACACACACACACACACACACACACATTGAGAGAACATTCTATTTCACCTTTTATTCACCTCTCGTGCAACAAGAATTTATAGTCTCCATCTCGTATATGTTTGAAAAGTCGTAAATAATCCTAAATCTCAATGCCTTCATTTTGATTTATGCCTCGGCTGACCAGACCCAGCACCAGTGTATCGCAGCATCCCATCACTAACTGAGTGTTCTGCCTGCCTGCCATGAAGGATGAGGAGACTCATACATCAGGATGACGTCGGGGAGGCCCCGGCTGAGGGAGAGAGAGAGTCTCTGGTGGATTGAAAGGCCATTTAAGAGTTTCATTCTGTCACCCAACACAGCCATAAGCCAACGCGGTTCTGACGAGCTCACTCGAACGAGTCTGCGCTGAAGAGCACTTGCATCGACTCATTTTTCTGTTCTCAACGTTTAGGGTGTCGCATCCTAACGTGATGCTTTATTACCCTGATGTCCCACGTATGTATAAAGCGGACTCGGTGACGACAGCTCAAAACGCTCTCAGTGTCTCAACAGTGAGTCATCTCATCTGTAAACAGCACGGATGTTATGCAACCAACTTTTGCCTGAAGCTGGAATCTCTGCAAACTTGAAAGTGGGCAAACAGTTTATTGTTGTTGTTGTCGTTGTTGTTAAGAAAATCCAGCAAACTCCAGAAGTGCAGAGGGTTTCCGTTAAACCCGTTAAAGCCACACAGTAGCAGAACTACAACAGGCTTGCAACACAACACAAAGCCATGTAAAGTGAACATGAATTCTCTTTCAAAATGCCCATAAAATATAAAAATATGTATCTGGAGTCACCCTTAAGAACTATTACAAACATGGAGTGGCCACAATGAAATTTTATTTACATGATGAGAGGAATCACATTGGCATCCAAATGATAACTACTCTACATAGAACAGAATATATATGGAGAAAATTACTAAAAGTGCCACTTCAACATAAAACAATTAACTATCAAATTCAAACATAAAAAGGTAAATGCATGCAAAAATGTATAGACAATTAAAACTGTTTTGTTTTAAAATATAGTTAAATATAACATTACAAAGTCATAACTACATATATACGATTTCAAAATATTTAATGCAGGTTTTATGTTAATTTTAAAATGATTTATTAATAGACATTAAAACTATTTAATTCTTGGTTTAAAACTTGTGTAAATACAACTATTTTATTCAGTTGTGAATTGTGAAATGTTACTAACATTTTTGTTTGAATTTTAATATCCACTTAATGTAATACAAACTTACAATTACATATTTAACTACATCTTTTTCATTTAAAGGTGCACTATGCAGCTTTTGTCCACTGGAGGGCGCCTATGCAAAACAAATGCGTAGTTTGATGACGAAAATTGTGTGAGCGCAGCATCTTGGGAGATGTGGTCTTCTCATCACAGCCGGTGAAAAATAGGACTCGGGCAGAAATCACGTTCATGCATGCGGTTATTAACGTTACTGTAGTCTAAAGCAGAGCAGGACCGAGTGTTATGGACCTGAGCAAAGCTGCTGGAGCGATTGTTAAACAAATACCCGCCTTGCGAATACCGGGACTTTTATTATGACGGGACGGGACTCATTTGCCGGGCGCCTGCACAGATCCGCTCTTCCGGTTATGATTTTGAGGTAATGTAGCTCTGTTTATCATATTAAATAGATTTAAGTGTGTTTAAAACGATGTTATGACGTTACTCCGTGGGTTCAGTTGTTCACACTGCTAAGAGTAAAGCGCTCCTGCCAAATAAAAGCCGAAACCGAGGGTAACGCAGATATGACGCGATTGACAGGCGACTCTCTCAAATGCAATGCTGCAACGTCCCTGTCCTTAGTTAAAATAGCAATTTTCTCACAATTTACAAATAGTTGGAAACATCTGGGATATTGTAGGTACTCAACTGAACAAAATATATAACACTGGCCTAGTGGTTTTTGGATATTTTACTGCAAAAATACTACATAGTTCACCTTTAAAAAACATGCATTAATAGACATTTAAAATAGTTTGTTTTAAAATGTAGCTTAATATCACAATGAAAAATTCATAATTCATCAAAACAAAAAAATATTTCACGCTTTATTTACTTGCCATTTAAAATGATTTATTATTATTAATAATAATATTGTCTAATAATTATGTTTAAATAAAAAAAATCACATTTTAAAGTATTTAATTCATGTTTTATTTATTTTAAAATAATTCATACACATTAAAAAACATTGAATTCATGTTTAAGACATATTTTTAATGTTTGATCTATTTGTTAATTAGAAAATGTGTTCATTTATTACTGCATTGTTAAAACTTAAATATCTATTAATTTGGGACCGACATTTATTTAGATTTCTCTTTAAATTGTTAAATTAAATAAAATTGTATTAATAAACATTTAAAATGGTTTTATTCATATTTAAAATGTAATTAAATCTAACAAAGTTAAACGTCTTATTTATTTAGATTTGTATTTTTTGAGTTATTAAATTGTTTGATTCCTACAGTAGATTTCATTTTTAAGTGGCACTCCTAGTCCTCCAAATACCCAAACATGTAGATATAAACTGTTGAAATCAGTACATCTGGATTTAGTTGGACATCATGTATCAAACAATCTGTGACTTATTCGCTTGAGTAGTCTATTGCATGTTGCGTAAAAGTCATTGCAAAAATACTGTTAATAAACATGTTTATAGTGGATTTACAACATGTTTATTTCTTCCAGTTCAGCATACCGTCTTCGGTCTTCATTTTGCAATATGTACGGCGAAGAATAATGGTTGATTATTTGATTGGCCATCTCCCTCAAACATCAAAGGACAGCAAGCACTAATGATACTGCGATTGCATTAGGAGTCAATCAAACAGCAGGAGTCTATGAGCAGATCAAAGCTGATCTGAGGAAACAAGCTTAAGATGCTCCGTCATCCATCTTTAATATAGCGTGTTCAATAAACTCAATATGACAACACCAACACAAGATCTCTCCCATATTGAGATGATGTGCATAAGCTGATGCTGTGGCACTTCAGGAAAAACCTTAAAAGTATAGGCCTTAATGTTGTTCCTCAAGAGCTTGATTCGGTTGAATTACTTTACGGATTCACGATTCAGGTATATTGCTCTTTGCTATCGAGAACTGCAAAAAAAATTCATATACATACATACACACATATGCACGCCCTGCAGCAGACTTACGCATGCCATCTTATATTTCATACAGTTGATTGGTGACGAACATGATGCAGGGCAAAAACTCACTGCTTGACAAATAACATACAAGATACTGGAGCAAAAATGTAAAACAAAAAACGTTTTTTCTCTTATTTTCATTATATCATTTGATATAGTTAAGCAATATTACACATATAAGGGTCAGAATATCACACAATTGCTATTTTTTGTCCTGAATAGCACAAGTGCAAATGTGATTTTTTTTTAAATTTAAAACAATTGTTTTTTTCTAAATTTTTTCAACGAAAATACTGCCTATAAAGCCAGAGCAGAACTGTTGCGGGTCTCAGAGGAACACACAGTATTTGGTTTGTATAGGTTTGTATGTATGAATCTACATTTTGAATGAATCAAGTGAACGAATAATTAAAATGGCCCATTCATAAAGAGAGTCATTTATTTAATTCCTGAATGAAATGATCAGCCGTATGAATGAATCAATGACTTACTGTGTGTGTGTGTGTGTGTGTGTGTGTGTGTGTGTGTGTGTGTGTGTGTGTGTGTGTGTGTGTGTGTGTGTGTGTGTGTGTGTGTGTGTGTCACGTGCACAAGCGCGCACGCACTATATATATATATAGCTAAATGTTTTGGGACACCTGCCTTTACATGCATATGAACTTTAATGGCATCCCATTCTTAATCCATAGGGTTTGAGTTGGGCCACCCTTTGCAGCTATAACAGCATCAACTTTTCTGGGAAGGCTTTCCACAAGGTTTAGGAGTGTGTTTATAGAAATTTTTGACCATTCTTCTAGAAGCGCATTTCTGAGGTCAGGCAGAAGGCCTGGCCCGCAGTCTCCCCTCTAATTCATCCCAAAGGTGTTCTATTAGGCTGAAGTCAGGACTCTGTGCAGGCCAGTCAAGTTCCTCCACACACAACTCTCACAAAGCCCAACCCCTGAAAAACAAGTCCATACCATAATCCCCCTCCACCAAACTTTACACTTGGCTCAATGCAGTGAGGCAAGTATCATTCTCCTGGCAACCACCAAACCCACACTCATCCATCAGATTGCCAGACAGAGAATCGTGATCAGTCACTCCAGAGAACACATCTCCACTGCTCTGGCGGTGTCTGTCTATCTATCCCATTATTGTGTAATACTAAAAAATATATTTATAAAATCAAATTAATACCATTTAAATGGATGGACCATGCTTTTTACGCCGCATTCAGAGGGGTTAACATAGGGGTTAACGCTTCCCATTTACTTTGAATGGGTGACATCATCCGTTGCTGAACTGAATTGTGGGTTCCGTCGCGTCGCTTCACTCGCTATAATTTAGCCTCAAAAAAGGTGAACAAACTCACACCAGTCTTTTTTACTGTGATGCTACTGTTCAAAAAAGGTATCCAAATACTTAATTTTCTTCTTTATCGTATCAAAACAAGAAAGAGCGAGATGTTGTTGTGTGCTATGGTTTATTAAGCAAAGAAGAACCTTAAACAAAAGCTTGTGTGAAGGTCTGAGCAGATCCACAATCCACCATTCAAGTCAAAAAATTGATTGGTTGATATTCTTTCGCCACACATCTTTAAATCCATCGTTAACGTTCACAAGAAACGTCCACTTGTGCACGGAATCTGTCTTAATGATGCCAGTTGATGTTTAAATTATGATTTAAAAGCATTCAGACAGTAAAAAAATGGAGAATATGATTCAGTAATTGATGACTCAGATGTCCTGCTTGTTCATTTTATGAAGCTTTGAAGAGGCAGGGGAAGAGCTGAGGCTCACGGTTGGATAGAGCACTCCTCAGCGTTTCACTCAGTGGTCTGGTGTGTGTACAGTTGTCTGCGCAATTACCTGTGTGTGCAAGCACATGAAACTGTGCCTTGAGGTGCAACAGTGATCCCATTATAATCTCCAGTTCACAAACTAGAGTTTTTTAAAAAAGCTTAAAAAATGGTTTCTTTTTAACTTGCAATGTCCTTTTTCCCTCCATTGCTGATTATACAGCATGTTTGTCTCTGCGATCTTGAGATGTCATTTTTTTCAGTCCCAAGCGTCTCCAGTGGAATCTATAGACCCATATTTTGTCCACCTGACAGTTCAGCAGTGCACACCTGCAGAATGTATAATGACTCTCTGTGCATTGCTATAACTCTCCGCTAAAGAACAGCAACTCGTAGAGTCAACACCTTTCTGGCACTTTAAGGCACTATAATCAAGGCAATTTGAGGCAAAGATTCTTTCAAGCCAAAAATCTGAATATACAATGTCAAACTTTAAAGGGTTAAATCACGTGACTTTAATGATCCGAACCGCTGATTCGATACATTCTGATTCATTAAGCTCCGAAGCTTTTCGGAGTGGTGTTTTGAAATCGGCCAATCACTATATAAGTCATTTAGTTGTTGTTTTTCGGCCCAAAAAAGCTATTCTCGTCGCTTCATAAAATTACTGTAGAGCCACTGTAGTGAGAAGGGCTTCGTAACGACATATTTAGTGCCTTTTATGGGTCTTGAGAGAGAAAATGGCATTGGTGTCAATGGAGGCCTTTCTGAGCCATCTGATTTCAACAAAAATATCTTAATTTGTGTTCCGAAGATGAACGGAGGTCTTACGGTGTCGAACGACATTAGGGTAAGTAATTAATGACAGAATATTCATTTTTGGGTGAGCTTACCCTTTAACATCAAGTCATTAATACATTCCAGTCGTCATTTTTTTGTCACACTAAAACCTAAAAAAATCAATTTTGATCCAATGATCCAATCAATTCCTAATGGACAAAATCAAGTCCCGTCCTACATCCTTCTTCAAGAAGTGGTTTCACTATGGGATACATCACAATAGGAAAGAAAATGTTTCATTTCGACTTTAAATATAAAAATAATCAGTATGATAATCGTTATAAAAGGCTATTTTGGCAATAATCCTTACTAGGGCTGTCACGATGTCAGAAATTGCACACCAAGGTTATCGTAGCCAAAAGAATTCACGGTAACGATATATCCCGATATCTATAGAAAACTTTCTGTTTATCTTTCTTTTATTTTTGTCAATGAATCATTTCTTTGCACAAGAATTGAGTCTCTAGCTTTCTCTGGCTTATTCTTTGACTGTGCCTAAGAAATAACCAGGAGAGAGAAAGTACCAAGTCAAGTTCAACAGTATTATAAATAAACTTTAACACCACAAATAATACATTAACCTGTCATCCAAGAAATGCCATATCCAAATTAAAATGCATAGTTCATGAGCACATTTTTTGACTAAAAGCCTCAAGGGATGTAAATATAACAAAACACAGAAAGGCGTCAAGGTTAATGTACTTTCCAGTTTCTGGACTAGCAAAATTATTGCAACTCTGTATAGTGACAGGATAAAGGACGCGGAGGTGGGTGAACAGGATATCAATATTATCGTCAATACCAGTATATTGTGACACGACACCACTACTTTTCTATAACAAACCACAAGCAAATCTTGCAAGATTTACACAGAATGTGGTTTGAGGAAAGTTAGTGCAAACAGTCAAAAGTTGAAGGCTGAACTTTCCATTACTACAGTTGATCAACAATGCATGGAGTTCACTGCATTGGAAAACAATGCCACAATTCATGTGAAACAACCTTTAGAAACATGTATAGGAAATAGATTATCTTCTGACAGCTCAAAACCCATAAAAAAACAACAACCTCGTCCTCTGTTAGTCACACAAATGTCTGTTCGTCTTCCGTCGATGCACTTCACAAACAGCTAACTGTCTAAAATGATTATATATCATTGGTTGATGGCTGACAGATACTAATGGGGTTTTGCTAAGAAGTAGGCGCACGCTACCAGCAGGACGCGACAATTGCATTTGGCTGAATGTAGAAGATACGAGGTGGGGGGTTAGAAAACAAATATGAAAGTCTAATTGTACAATACAGGCCTCCGACTGCCCCGCGGAAGGACAGGCCCTTTCGTGATGCGTTCTGTCGTCCGTTCATCAAAGTGACGGACGTGATCCGACAGTGCCACAGCCTCAAGTGAGACTAAAGCATGATTTTGCACTGTCACTGTTTGGTTGGTGGAAATAACAGCTGATGCAGAAGAGAAACAGTGAAATACTAGAACTCTGGGAGCAGAGGGGGAAGGGAAGGGGTCCTTGACTTTGTCATATGTTGTGTGAAATTACAAGTGAAGAAACCAAACCAGCATTCCCTTGAACTAAATATAAAAAGGGTTTTCAATTTCACATTGACTTAAACACATTGATAAATCCAACAACTTTAAAAATGAAAGCACTCTAATAAGAGCAGTATTTCTTAATTTGCGCTCGCATTAGAAAATGAAGTGGAGCACTGCCGGACTTGGACCTAAAGCGCACGGTTCTGCGCACACGCCTCAGACAGATCGCCACGTCAGTTTTGCGGATTATTGGGTTTGAATGATCAAAAATATGTAAAAATGCACATCCTGGCGAGTATTCAGGTAAACACAGTCAGGTATGTCTTAAATGAACGTATACAGAGTTGAGTGAGAAATTGTGTGTTAGAATGAATTTGGTCCGTGCAGGCCTTAAAGGAACGAGTATAATATTCTGTGTGATTTAATGTTAATCAAACAACAAAAGAAAATAGAAAATCACCCCATGCCTGACTTTAATATATTTATGAAGAGTCAGTGCATAGTTCATTTACAGAGTGACTATGCAGAAAAAAAGCAGGGCAGGAACATGCTGGCCAAGTGATTCAATATTTTTTTTAATTAAATATTTAATAAAACAAGGAATAATAAGTTCTGTCATATTATTTAATTACTTTTACTGTTTTTTGGTGTGCTATCGATTCAGTATCGGTATCAAGGTATTTTAGTCTGGTATCGTATCGAAGTAATAATTTTAGTATAGTGACAACACAAAGTATTTATATAATAGATATTCTCGTTTTTATGTTGGTTTACAAATTTGTACCTTTTTATTTTTACATTTTGTCAAGGGCTTGTTTACATTTATATTTTTTATAGAACTACTGAATGCCAAAGTTGCAAGTTAAATGATATAATTTAAATAAAATTGTGATAAATTAGTCGGCAGCTTAATCGATTAATCTATTGACTAATTTGTCGATTAATCGATTAATCTACCGACTAATTTGTCACAATAATTTTCAACAATTTTTATTAAAAACATATTTAACTTGCAACTTTAGTTACTTTAGTCGTTAATGGCAGCCCTACTGTTGTCACACGACTTCCTCAGGATGCATGCGAGGAAAAATAGTTACTTTGCATTAATTACATTTTGTTTTAAAATGTCTTAATTTTGATTGCATTTCAATTGTCAACGCATAAATGAAAAGCTAAATATCTATATAAATATCAGCGCAAGACACTATACAACATCCAAAAGTAACTGTCAAAACTGTCTAACAGCTTAAAGGTGCACTATGCAGCTTTTGTCCACTGGAGGGCGCCTATTCAAAACAAATGCGTAGTTTGATGACGCAAAGTGTGAGCGCAGCATCTTGGGAGATGTGGTCTTCTCATCACAGCCGGTGAAAAATAGGACTCGGGCAGAAATCACGTTCATGCATGCGGTTATTAACGTTACTGTAGTCTAAAGCAGAGCAGGATCGAGTGTTATGGACCTGAGCAAAGCTGCTGGAGCAATTGTTAAACAAATACCCGCCTTGCGAATACCGGGACTTTTATTATGACGAGACGGGACTCATTTGCCGGGCACCTGCACAGATCCGCTCTTCCGGTTATGATTTTGAGGTAATGTAGCTATGTTTATCATATTAGATACATTTAAGTGTGTTTAAAACGATGTTATGACTTTACTCCGTGCGTTCAGTTGTTCACACTGCTAAGAGTAAAGCGCTCCTGCCAAATAAAAGCCGAAACCGAGGGTAACGCAGATATGACGCAATTGACAGGCGACTCTCTCAAATGCAATGCTGCAACGTCCCTGTCCTTAGTTAAAATAGCAATTTTCTCACAATTTACAAATAGTTGGAAACATCTGGGATATTGTAGGTACTCAACTGAACAAAATATATAACACTGGCCTAGTGGTTTTTGGATATTTTACTGCAAAAATACTACATAGTTCACCTTTAAGCAAGGTCTAAAATCTAAATTAAAAATAAAATTAAGCAGACATTTCACACAGGCAAGCACACTTGTCATGTCAAAGACTTGTTCTTTAAACCCAGTTATGAAATTATTGAGCGTGTGTGTGGCGACTAATAGTGACAGTGAAGAGACTTGTGAAATGAGCCATGTCAATGCAGCGATCCCCAGCTGAGAGTGAAGTTACACATCAGATATCTAATGTACTGTAGTTACACCTTGTGTTGCCATGACCAGCAGGAATCGTTTCCGAAAGGCCTGAAACAAACATGTGAACACAAACGCTTCTAGCTACACTAGCCTGAACTGATGCATCATTTCATTCCAAACTCAGGACACAAATCCAGTGCACAACACAAATGCATGTTGCATTCTCAGCACTATAGCAGGGACTGGCCTATCCGGTTCAATGCCCAAGACATTGTAAAGTGTGAAAAATGAAGGTCAGTAAATAAAAAAATACAAGTGAATGATTTCTAAAGAGCTGGAAAACTAACCATGAAGAACACTTTTCTGCACTGAAAAGGAGGAGAACAAAAATCTATACCAATTTTAAACCACCATGTAGTCTAATAACATCCTGACGACACCCATTTCTCACATCATCTACAATCCAACTCTATCTGGCATGTTTTTAATAAAGCAACACCATCATATTCAGTTACCCAGGTCATGTTCTAACTCTCCTCCTCTGTTTTAACATTCACGAGACAAATGAACAGTTTAACATCGCTTTATCTTGTCTTGTCTCTTCCAATTCAGCCTCCAAAACATCTCATAGCAAGCTGTTCAGTTACACTAATGACTCTCAGTATGGGAGAAATAGCTCCAGAAATACACGCTCATGACTGCGTTGCACAGGCATAAATCAAAGGCATCATTTCATCCAGCCGGTTGGTGATTGTGATGTGTTTGTGCACCACTAAGGAGGGGGAGGGGGAAACATCAGCAGGCCAGCCTGGAGAGGAAATGGTGGTTGCCTTGGAAACCCTAGGCTGAGGAAGAGAGGGAGCGAGAGAGAGACAGAGGAAGGAAGAAAGGAAAGGAAGAACAAGTGAAGTGAGTGAGGAGAGTTGACCGAAGCATCATTGTTTCGCAATTTGTTTTTGTTTTGATTTAAAGGGATAGAAGATAAGCTATGTGAAAATCTATAATCTCAATATACATATATCTCACTACCGCCTCTCAACACACACACACACACACACATATGTATATGTGCATGTCTCCCACTCTGTGCATGCGTGCGTGCGTGCGCACAAAGTAAAACATTTTTTTTTTAATAAGTTACCTGGTTGCCTTAAAATTTTGAGTTCATTGAAATTAAACATTTTAGTAAATACAATGAACATTTTTGAGAATCGACAACCTTTATTTATTTTTTAAAACATTTTGAATGCATATTGGGTAATTGTGTGTTTTGTTTGTAATGACGCAGTGAAAAATTACTTATATTGCAAATATGCATATCGCAACGACACACAATATCTGAATGAATTTAATAGGCCACTTCAACATTGTGAATATACACACACAGATATGTCAAAACGGCTGCCTTGATGAGTACAGTATTCATGTAAACCCAGTCGATTATGCGATTATGCGAATAGTGACGTAATGCAGCCACTCCTACTAGCTACTTTGGGAGGTTTAATATAATATATACATTTTTTAATTGTAGTTTTTTAAAAGGGCATCTGAAAATAATAAACGTAAGTACAATGTAGTGTTGTTAAAAATATATGTTCTCCGAAACATATCGATACTGAAATGCTTCTGATACTCGTCTCCCATAGAATAAATCCAAAATATAGGCTGTGACAGAGAGTTGAAACAAACCCGCCTCCTCTTACTCACTCATTTTATTTGTAGTGTTACATGGCTTGAATTTCACCATGGGATTGCATGTATTGCATTTAATTTGACTACATCCCACAGATTTTGTGCTCACATCCAACACAAGGCCACCTCTCAGATCTTAATTTAGTTATTTTTCACTGCTTACTGCGCTTAAACTGGTCTTGGTGAGTATTACCTAGGGATGCAACAATACAGTTAGTCCCCGGTTCAATACATGCCTCAGTTTTTTAACTATGGTTTTCGGTTTGGTTCGGTTCTGATGGCTTGTCACATTCGTTTTTTTGTTATTCTATTCTTAGGGGACAGGGACAGCAAGAGGTTAATACTATTTTGCAATACTTTTTATTTATTTTACCTAAAAGACTTGAAAAACGTTACTTAAACTTAGAACTTTACTTTTAAAAAAACGTGTACACATTCCTGTGTATTGTTTAATATTAAATAAATACATATAAAGATTTACACTGGCTGTACAGCAGCATATAAACATGAAATTGAATGAATAAATGTAAAAAAAAAAACTCTACTTAGACTTCACTTTCACTTTAAAATATACATTGATTCTAATTAAAGCTACTGTATTAAAGTTTTTCAGTCAAGCAGTGAGTGATTTTCTCTTTGTCTTTTGTCGTATTTTTAATCACTAAAGGTATAGTATAATAGTTTACTCAAAAATTCGGTCATCAATTACTGGCACTGAAGTTGTTTTAAACCTGTATAAAGTTCTTTCTTCTGTTGGACATAAAATATATTTTGAAGAATGTTGGAAACCAACCAGTTGCTGGACACCATTGTCTGGTATTCAACTGTCTGTGTTCAACAGAAGAAATTAATACAGGTTTGGAACAACATTAGAGTGAGTAAATAATGACAATTTTAGAGCGAACTGTCCCTTTAAGGACAAGCGGCAGCGTGTTAACTAGGCTGCGCTGCTGTCAATTTAAGACCTGCAAGCATCTATTATACAGACACACACCGGTTTTACTTTCACTTCAGACATAACCGACTGTGTTTATGTTAACCTTGTGTGTATTTGACCGTTTTAACACAGTAAGACTACTTAAGTCCAGTAATTACACGTTTGACAGGCTTTTAGTGCTCTCGCTCAGAAAAGCGCATGCTAAAACAGTTCATAAGCACACAAATTAAATGTTTTTGGCAAGGCTTTAAAACACATGCAAATAATGAACTTCTGCGATTGTGAATAAATATAGTGCTCTGTGAGTAGAACTCTACCACTAATGTGTAATGTAAATGTATGTGGCGTTGTTCAGTATTGGGATGGAGGGAAATGATAGAATATGTAGAAAAATAATTAAAGGAACTGCATGTAAGAAATGTATTTCAATTAATCATAAAATGGCCCTGATATGTCACTAAACATTAAGAAATCATGTTAATTTCAAATACTTATATCACTGACAACAGTAGTCCGGCCAGATATTGTCATTTAAAAGTTGTTGTTGCAGCCCTCAACTGATGTTGATGTTGACATGTTTTGTTTTGGCCTGAAGCTCCCCCCTACACCTATCTACCAATCACGAAGTCAGTAGTGTTTCGGCATCCGGGCTGCCAGATCTTCTCTTGTTACCACAGCTGCAGCTGCAAATGTTCCTGCTGATCCTGCAGCCTATCTGGCAACCTCGAGTCAGGGGGAGGGGGAGAGGGGATAGTGATTGCAGTACCAGTGTTGGCCACAATCTTATATACATTTCCTTTGATTAAATGCGAAACTGAAACTGAAAAAAAAAAAAAACGCAATTCACAAGCGCATATTGAACCGTGAATGCCATACCGAACGGTTCAATATTATATTGATAATTGTGGCATCCCTAGTATTAACATATACACAGTCAGTTATGTTTTTTAAACAGTTGAGATGCATACAAAACAGTATATTAGATCCATGCATTCTGTCAGAATGTGACAGCAGCCTAATATACCTGCTGCAGAAAAAAATATGGCCTATTTTCCCCATGGTATCGATGTCAAAACTTCGGCCAGTGAAAATTCTGAATGGCTAGAAACTTTGGGAAACCACTAGCCACAGTGGCTGGTAAGGAAAGAAGTTAATGTCAACATATTTATGCTCACTCACAACCACATACACGCACATACATGCAATGATTGGAGTCTTATGTTCTAATGCTAGCTACAACTAGCCACAATAACTCATTTCAAATAGGCAACTAACCAACATTAGCCAGCAAAAATAGCAACCTTGGCTGTCACAATATCTTGATATCTCTCAAGATTTGGGACTGTCAGCATCAATCCAGCCAAATGAGAGTAATGAGGGAAATAATCCAGGTTAAAATACAGTTCAGCTCATTGACAAAAACACACTTTGTAAACGGTGTACATCGACTCCACAGATGTAGCAGTGCCTTACTGTCAACACATTTCTGTTGGTTTTTACAAACTGAGGTAGGAGTCAAATTTGTTACATATGATTTCGAAACACTGCTAACATTCTTGTCATTTACCTCAAACTGTAGCCTGATGCTTTCCACAAAATTACAATATGTCCTCATTACATCTGGCGGAGTGAAAAATACATTCAAAATGCTTTTAAACCAAAATAAGCCATATTGGTTCTTTCTATCTGGTTGCATCATACATTGAGATGGTACCCAGACATATCAGGGAGGGGATGTCTCCAAGTCTCTCCTATAACCCCCCACACAACAATAACAACAACTTCCCCAATATTGCAGGTTGGCTCATTTTAGCTGCAAGTACCTTTCCTCACAGATCTCTCGGCAAGTTTGGAGAGCCATCAGGAAATAAACAAGCAAACAGTTCATTCAAAAGTACAAAAGCAGCACAAGCTCCATTAATACATATAATCCGACCAGGAGAATGTTAGAAAAATATACTACCAAAAACACCAAAATACAAACAAGGACACTTCCTGTGTCCTAACTAGGTACATTGTGACAAGCATTTTTTCTGTCCACACTATAAATACAAAACTGCATAGAAGATAGTTGATGTTTAATTCAAGTGATAAAGTGCAGAATTTTGGACCAGTGAGATTTCACAATGTGCAGAGCTACTGTGCAACACTTCAGAAACAGAAACCAAAAATATAAAAATCATTCAAATGCTTGTCAATTGTCGAGGTCAGATGGCGACGGCAGCTTATGGGTTGTCACGTATAACTTACAGTTATTGCATCACACCTGGTTTGGACAATTCTGATAAGGTTCCTCATCAGGATTGTCACCATATTTATGGATATGAAAAAGACCAATGCTAAGAAACCCAGGCTATTTGCCTATAGTAAAAATGGACTCTTAAAATGTAGATGTAGAGATCACTCACACGGCACAGTCCGGAGGTAGAGGTTGTCACGTATGATTTGCTGAAGCTCGTGGTCCACTGAACCTTTCTGGAACCGTAGGTTGAGATAATGGCGGAGATCTTTATCCACAACACCTCCTGTAAAAGGTAAATAAAAACACAAAGTAAGTTAACTGGTAAATGCAGACTCTAAGATACCCCTAAAAAAGTTATAATAATTTGAAGTGTGTAGCTCCCCCCTCCTTATAGTGTTACCTGAGAGGTTGTACAATTGCGTTAGTAAGGTAGGGTTCGGTAGCAAACAATAAATAAATGATATATATTATATAAAGTGTCTACAAGAGACAAAGTTGTTTGTTTAAATGTGAACCGTTAAGTTTGAATGAGTGGAGTTCCACAAGGTTCATTCTTAGGTCCTTACAAATTCTGTTTGTTTAAGCCCTTTAGACACTTCATGAAATCCCATATAGAGCATGTGTCATTTAGCATTAGCACGTCCCATTTGTTGAGTCTGAAGTTGTCACATTCATGCAGCTGACTTTTATAAGTTAGCTTCAATGGTTCAGGGACATTTCATATGTATAAATGTATCACAAAATGATTCCCTAAATGATTAATTTTACCGATGCATCCAACAGTCTGTGTTGTCTGTGCTTATCACATAGCTAGTCATGCAACAACATCTTGACCAAGAGGCACTTAGAGACACCAAGGCAAATGCTGAAAATAAACGGTAGCTTGAGCTTTCTATCATTTCTCTGAGGTGAACAAAGGACAGAAAAATGACAAATCGTCTCGCGCTACTGTGCCTCAAGAGAACCAGGCAGATCTACTTTTTTTTTTCCTTGCTCCAATCATAACCTTGACCATTCGGCACAGCTGAGCATGGATACATTGGGATGCATGCTTGGAAATTCAAAAATCATGTGTGCGAGAAGATCCTTTGAGAATCCCACATGTGTGCGAGAAGATCCTTTGAGAATAAAAGCATCCGGCATGAACCTGCACACCATTTCACAAGTTCAGAATACATTACATCTCATTGTCACCGGTTAACAAAGGCAAAAACCTGGTACTCCAAAATCCATTCATGGAAGATCCTTTCTAACGTCACCATAATATACATAGAAGAATCACTATTGTCAAGATTTTCTATTAACAAATCTCTGCATGACACTGTGAGTAGAAAACGATGCTCAAGTAAAATAATAAAAAAATGCAACAATCAAGCTTAAACAGCTGTTGCGGCTGAAAGGACACACCGGAATACCGTCACACCATTCCAGGGAAATGACAAAAGGAATAAATAAATAAATCTCACAAGTATCTCCAGTCAACAATCCTAAATAAATATCTCACTTGTCATCATCCATAATAATAATGGCTCTCTCCTCCCCCTCTTTCCCATAAAACTACTGTATCCCAATCGTAATTCCAGCGGTCCAGATGATGTGCTCCTCTGTCTCTAGCTTGGATCTACTCACCCCTTCCAAAATCCTTTTTGCTATTCCCCTTTATGCTTTCAATCCCATTTTTTAACTAGTCCTTTATATATCAATGGATGCAGCAGTGATGGAGTCTCCCGTTCTGCAGCTAATTTAATCCAGAGAAGAGAGGGAATGCAGGAGGAGGAGGAGAGGAAGAGACGGAGTCGTCGACAGTCAGGAGACAACAGAGAGAGGGAAAAAAAGGTTCTGCAAGAGGAGAGCCTATCACAATGAAGCCTGTATTCTCGTTTGCTGGGCAGAAAGTGAGGTCTGATATCGCCCCCTGACCGCAAACAACGGTACTGCAATGGTTGAGGGTGAGTGTGCGTGATACAGATGCTTTCGGACACA
Organism: Pseudorasbora parva; assembly: GCF_024679245.1. Taxonomy (NCBI): domain Eukaryota; kingdom Metazoa; phylum Chordata; class Actinopteri; order Cypriniformes; family Gobionidae; genus Pseudorasbora; species Pseudorasbora parva. The sequence continues at coordinate 18,799,490 of NC_090196.1, read as the reverse complement.
CCACCAAAAAGGCCAGCTTGTTCACACCAGATGCTTCCTGCTAGTTGGCATCGTGTGAACTTGTTGACCTTGTGAACACATCAGTGTCAAGAGTGAAGAAAGCAAGTAGCAGCACGCACTCTGAGAGCACAATGACCTGCCAAGTCTAGCTGGAAATGAATAGGCTGTTTAAAAATGACTTAAATCTGTTTATCACTGTCTCACAATAGCATTACCCTAAAATTGGTAAATAATACACTTTTTCCCACATTATTACAGTTGATTCACTATAGTTTAGAAAATGGTAATAAAATATGACAAGAACTGTGAACGGTGCCAGTACAAATTCATCTTGATGGTATGTAATGGATTATAATCAATCAAACTATATATATATATATATATATATATATATATATATATATATATATATATATATATATATATATATATATATATATATATATATATATATATATATATATATATATATATTAAAAAAGTTCAAATAAAATTAGGATAAAGTATATCTATATATAACTTATACCTTTATTTTAACTTTATTTTAACTTTTTTGATATGATTAAAGGGTTTGACAGTAATCGCATCATACATACAAACAAGTATACAAGTAGACATACAGTCAAACCAAAAATTATTCAAACTCCAGATATCATTTTTTTAAAATAATTTTTTACAATACTTTATTAATGTAAGTGAGAATAGCAAAATTAAGTAAACTGACATATTATACTCCCAAAATTCTTGTGGGCATACAATACAGTGGACTACCGGTAAAATTATTCAGACACCATGTTTTGCTTTTAATTTTTTATTTTATTATTGCTAATGGGACCTTTTACACCACGGACTGAAAAAAGGAAGCATTGGTTGACCTAAATTGATATTATATATATATATATATATATATATATATATATATATATATATATATATATATATATATATATATATATATATATATACTCCATACACATACATACACACACACACACACGTATATATACAGATACATAATATTTATTTTAGAGTCTCTTTAGTGTTATTTCATAAAAACTGACTTAAAAATGCTCTCTTTTTAAAAACTTACTAGCAATAAACACTAACTAGACGACTAGCAATTGCAGGTGTTGGGTAAGTTACTCTACAAAAAGTCATGAATTACTAGCTACCAGTTACATTTTCAGAGTAAATAGATTACTGTACTAATTACGCTCTCAAAAAAGGATTGCGTTAATATTAATGTAATGTAACTGAATAAGGTTACATTTCCCATTTTAAAAATACACAAAAACAGCATTTGTAAATGATTTGTTTTTTAGGTATGAATATGTGAAACTACATTAAAACAACATTCTTAAAAAATGGCATATCTGGAATGGCAACAGTGATAAGGTTGACAAGCTCACTATAGACTTACACAATGGACCGTAAACTGAGATCAACATTTTGTGCGGAAAGATCACAGGCTTGCATCTGGATGCGTTTTTACATTTTTTCTGGTCATTGAGAAGCTTGAAATTCTGATTGTTTGGAATGTGAGGATGAAAATTATACAGCAGACAGGAGTAACAATAACCCATAGTTATAGTGAGGCAGCAGAAGTGACCTTGATATAACCCTTTAGAAATGAAATTCGTGTGGGTGAATGAAAAAACAGCCGCATCCAAGACGGTATGTGAAAAATCTGCACACAACGGCTGCGGAGAAAATTATTAAGTGCCGAAATTGTGTTGAGGAATGCACAGGAGGCGTTTCAGCTGATCTCAGATCACTTATCTTGTTGCTCGGCCTGTGAAAAAGAAGCATATCTGCTGAGAATACATCTTCATGACTCAGTCAATATTACAAGGAGAGAGTCTGAGGTCACAGCTGAGATTTTGTGGAGGAGGACAAACCTTTGACTCATGAGAGAGCACGGTCACTTCATTTGTCAGCACGACGGATGACACAGTGGGCAAAGGCATGACGTGAGGGTGAGAGAGAGTCGGACAGCTGTTAAAAACACTCTCTCTTTCTCACGCTCTCACTTTCTCTCAATCCCAGAGGACGCCGCTTTGTGTCATCTCTCAGCCACTTCTGCACAAGTGATGACAGATGCTTGTTGATTAACCAGTCAATAAATTCAAAAGACACACGTACAAAAACAAATAGGCACAGAGATGAGATGGGACATGGGGATCGGGATAGTGTGTGATCGGGTTTAGTCTACATGACCTAAAGAGGTCTGTATGAAGGCCTGCTTGTCTCTCGATTTTTGAAAATCTCGAAAATCTGATTTTTTGGGGGTACAATTTTTAGATACAAAGTCACAATTACTACAGGAAGTACTCAATTGTGAGATATAAATAAAGATATAGGGCCAAAATTACAAGATTTGGTTACACTGTGTGATATAAAGTCACAATCACTGTGATTTTTCCAAACATACTTGCTGATCCAGGAACAATATTTCTGTTTTAAAATATGCCTAACCCTACCCATAACTTATCCATAAAATCAGCAGGAAATAATACACTAATGTCGAAGCACCTAATCCTGTTTGTAAGCCTAAACATGACATAATCTGATTGGTTGATTTGAATGCTGTTCCTGGATTAACGTCTTAAGCCGCGTTTAAACAGCACTAGGTAACTTTTCAACCTTCATAATATATTTTTTAAGACTCTTGTGATTATTAATCGACTTACAATAGGTTGAATGACACGTCTGCCATAGCCTGATGGGGTTTGTATCGTTTATAATCGTACTCTTAAACTTCGGGTTTCGGGTAGTAACCAGAGAACAAAAAGAACTACAAAATTCGACTGCTTTACGGCATATACGTCACTTCCACCAACACCCACACTTCCTTAAATTCGGACGTGCGAGCCCAACTTTGTTCGTCGGATAATATAGTCATGTCCGAAGCAGCAGACACAAATAAGAAAGAAAAGGTTTTGTTGGAGGAAAGCAATAAGAGGAAACGAAAAAGTGATGGGATTAAAGGCAGGACGAGGATCAAAATGTGACCAGCGTTTGCTCGTCGGCGTGAGCTGAAGGAGGCGTGCCCGACCGATGCTGTCCTGCTTATTACGGTGAGCTACCACTCAAACATTGAACTGAAGTATCATATAGATTCTGTAAAACGGTAACCAATAGACTACTATAATGACGCTGGCTTGTAAACGTGAGCATCGTGATTATTTGGCGTTTGAAAAAAATAAAACCCATGAAATTATATTCATATGACATGCTGAAACATATGCCACTGACTGTAACGTTACCTGGGATGAAGACATTTCACACGTGACGTCAGAAGAACTCTGAACTCCTCTTGCAGTGTTCAGGGGAACTGTTAGTACTGCACCGACCCGCGGGACGCTTTTATGAAGTTATTTGGCCTGCACCGCACCACTGTATATATTTTTACAACCCGCCGCGCACCCACGACCATTAAATAGACATACGCGGTCCGCGGGTTATGAGACGACCGACGCATCACTAGTTCAGCGGGTTATGAGACGACCGACGCATCACTAGTTCAGCGGGTTATGAGACGACCGACGCATCACTAGTTCAGCGGGTTATGAGACGACCGACGCATCACTAGTTCAGCGGGTTATGAGACGACCGACGCATCACTAGTTCAGCGGGTTATGAGACGACCGACACATCACTAGTTCAGGGCTATCAGGGTTGTCATGTCAACAAATGCACGCGCGATGGCATCCCCTGTTGTAGGATGACAGATCTTACGACAGTAGTTAAGGACATTATTTTTTCCAAACTGTAGGGGGACCCCGAGAGCAAAAGTAGCCAAGTGCGGCTTTAAGCGAAAAAAGTTCCTGGGACAAATTGTTCCAGGTAATTTCGGTGGAAACAGGGTGTTTGCTAGCCTGACAAGCCAGACCCACATCAAGATGTTTGGTCTGGAAACTCACCATTGACAGGGCTCAATCCGAGGGGCGGGATAAACGGTTGTCTTTCAAACTCCCTCTGCACGCGATAGGATAGCCCTACACCAACCAGAGCATGAAGGTGAAACAGAGCTTGTTGATAAGATTAAACATTCGCCGTATCCGGTCGGCTAAACTCCGAACACATCTTCCCTTTTTAAGAATGACTTAATAAAGCTTAACGCCAAGTCTTCCAGAGTAGCGGCCAAAGCTGATTCGAAAGACCGCCGTTCGCCAGTTTCTGTGTTTACTAGAAGCACGCAAACTCGGCCGTCGTCATCATGGCCCCGCCCGCCGACTCTATACACAATGTGATTGGCCCATCCAGAGTGAGAGGAATACAGCTCAGAAGGGTATTGAGAGTTCCTAGACGACACTCGCGGGCAGATTAAATTTGCTGCCGCTAGGGTGCGTCTAGATTTCTAGGCTAGGTGTTTGCAGATCCTGGAAAAAAATTCCAAGCAACCAATCAGTTCAGCATAAAAGTATATTGTGAGATATAAAGTTGCTTGATCACATTTGAGATTCAATGTCATAATTATAAAAAAAACAAAAGTATAATTATATTTGTTGTCAAAGTCAAAATTACATGAAATTCATAATTCCAAAAATTAAAAACACATTGTGATATAAAAACTCAATAGCGAAAGTTATTTTTAGATAGTTACCATTACAACGTCACAATTTTTACGATAAATAGTCACATATTGAGATTTAAAGTCACAACTTTAATTGCGAGAAACTAAGTCCTAATAGTTATGAGATTTGGGGCCAATTTTAATGATCAGAGCACATGGGCTGAAATGCATGGAGCAGGACCACTGTTGCTAGTTTAACGATGGAAAAAACGGTCGGAGCGACAGGTGCATTGTCCAAAAGGGTTGTACCTAGTGCAAACCAATCAGTCTTTAAAAGCCAGTTGTGCTTGCACCATGGTGGAATTTGCGAGAGGAAAGACTGAACGCTTCTCCAGAGAGGAATCCTTTTATTTTTTTATATTTAAAAAATGTTTGTGTGCTGCTGCATGTCCCTGTGTTTGTAATAAGCAGTGTAAACACGTTGTGCACCCGTCTATAGGTGCATATTACTAACACCCCCTTTAAATAACAAAAAATTAAAGACCAGGTTTTTGCTGATCAATGGCGCAGTCATAATCAATTGCCTCAAAATAGCAACATGCCAACAATGCGCCTGAAGACACCTTGTTTTCAGATCAGTACCCTCAGGGAGAACAGATGGGCGCGAGTGCATTTGCTATATAAACAATGTGGCGCCGGACGTGAAAATGATAACTGCATCGGGCTGAAAATAGCTCAGAAAAGAAAATGGCCTAATGCGCGGGTGTATGATATAGCCCATAATCACAATTACAAGAAGTAAGTAAAGATATAGTCACAATTACAAGAAGTTAAGTTGCAACTACCTTAATTTTTTATTCTGAGGCAGAAACAGGCTTCCAGACCCTCAATAACGTCCATATGATATGGTTAATACACTCTGATAAGGTGGCAATATGTCAACATTGATTTGTTCTCACTGGACAGGAGGTTAATAAAACATTCCAATGTGAGTTTCAGCAGTTTTTTTTTTTTTTTTTTTGACAGCATAATCACAGCTGACACCAGTGCACTCGCTGAGGACAGCCGAGCAGCCTATCGATCGCCTGAAAGTTTTCCTCCACTGGAAAGTTGTTTGGTGCTAGAGGCCTTCAGCTCAAATAGACTAAAGCGGGGAGCCGCGATAAAGCTCTGGACACAGAGAGGGAAACCACGTGTGATGCCGGCCAAGAATCAATATCTCCCATTCGCTACCATCAACTCCTACGAGAGGTCAGATTCTACATCTTTGAGTAGATACAAACAACACAAAATATTTCTCTCTCAGCTCTGTTTCTTTCTACAGAGGCAGAGATATCAAATCACTGTGCTTCTTACCTCTGTTTATTTCATTTTAGAAAGCTGGGGTCTCATTTAGAAAACTTTGCGTAGATTTCATCCTAAAAGTGTACGCATGTACTAAAGCAAGATTTTGCATACGCACAAAAAAATTCTGATTTCTAAAACCATGCGTATGCCAGAACCTGCGCAAAATCCCTTTATAAATCCCAGCCAGCAGCAGATTGTGCGTAAGTGTATCTCCACCCTGTCTCCTCCCCGAAATCCCCATATATGGAGCTTACAACGCCTGGTTTTACTATGCATGACCTCATCTGCATATCATTTGCATGCATATTCCCATCCACGTGACACCATGTTTTAACACTGTCAAAGGTAAAAGACATTGAAAAATATTAGATATGGACTATAAATGTCATTTGTGCTTTACACATTACATTGCTAAAAATCATTCAATATCCTTTTTATGTTGTAGAATAAATATATCAGAATATTAATAAAAACCAAATTGTATAAAATACTTCTCAGGTAGCCTATTATATTGTTAAATAAAGTGTTATTTTAATAAATAAAAAAATATTTAGTTAATTTTAAACACTTCAAATCAAATAAAATTCATGCAGTTTTGCTGATAATGTCCCTGAATGAAAACTCGTTCTCTCCTTATTCTGCTACTGGCGTAATCCTCCACGGAGCTTTAAATACCCGGGTCACCGGAGGATTTATATGTTTTTAACAAATAGACTGATCGTTAACACCTTGACAAAAATCACAGAATTAATTTTGTGGGATAAAATGTTATAGTGAACACATGCTTCTTTATGACGGTTTTGTAATGTAATAGTGCTTCAATTGTGCTTCATGACTATATTTGCAGACTTTGATATTTTATGATATATGTACATTAAGGTAGATATTTCGTTTTTTACACTGTGTTCTGCAGTTCTCTAATAAAAGGGTATTTCATGCTATTCTGTATCACATCGCACCATCTCCTCCTGTGCTCCCGTTGTGGACGATGTGACTGTAAGGCAGCGCTGATTATTATTTTTTACATTTTTTAAATACATTTTGAATTACGTTTGAATTTCACTAGATGCATTTAACCTAAAACAATCAGCACAAATTACACTGTTGGATTTAATCTTCATGATAATGTGGATATAACGTATGAAATGGAGTGAAAATTAAATGTCATTAATTCTTATAATCGTTCTTCTCACATTTATTTTCTACGATCTAACTTCATTTCACAATCTCACCATCTGTGCTGCCAATTCCCTGTCTCCAGAATGTGTGTACGCACAGCTCAGTTTGCTTAAAGGTGTGCACATTCTCCCGTCAAGTTTGTTTTTTATAGATAATAACCTTTGCGTGAGATTTCCAGCCCTGTTGTGTGCGTGCGCTTTATAAATGAGACCCCTGGACTATTGCAGCTGTGGCCTGACATATTAAGCCATGGTGCTTATGTGGGTGACATGGGGTTTGATTCTATTTCTATTACAAAAAAGTCAGATAAAATGGCTCAATTCAACTCGTCTGATTTAACCATAAAAAAAATATCACCAGGGTTTGTAAAATTAAATTCCAGGACTTTAAAGCACTACTTTTTTGGTTCTCAAGGACTACAATCAGAGATCTCACTTATCACACAATATATTTATTATCTTTCAAATTCTAAAAAAGATAAATAAAATAAATAAATAAAAATGGTACAAATTAAACAAAGATATTATTTTTCAAACTGATTTTTTTTCTCATGAATATATGAAAACAGCTGTATCATATACTTGGATATTTATATGAGCAATATCACTCTACTAGCTATGCAAAATATCTCTATTTCAGACAGGCTGCAGCATTATTTTGCGTTAAGATTGTTTTTTAATGACATTAATTACTGCATAATTTGTTCTGAAACAGAAGTAACTTAATGTTATGTGTATTTTACTTTGCATTATTTTCAGCAGAGTAAAAGTACAGCGCTTCCAGTAGGCTATCGGAGCGGATAACACTGGAAACGTTTTATTTACAAGTTGTTTATTTAATCTTTTCATTTTATTTGTTGGACCTTTTTTCTGAATACTGCTTTATCCAAGTACAGATTTAGATCACTCAATATTCAGAAACGGGTGCAGTTTAATTCCTAAATTGTATTTTATCGGTTGATTAAAATAAAAGAATGCTTGGTAAAAAAATTAATATGAGAGAAATCATTGCCTACCATTGCCACTGCATTTTTTTTTTCTTTGCAGAAAAAAAAAAATTTGAATAAAACATTTTGGCTTTGGTATCAACACTGGGCACAATGTAGCTTTAAAGACTACAATCGGGCAAAAGGAAAGAATCGTGACACAGACCCCTGCATTTGAACTCATACAGCATGACACCGTTTTGTATTTTGACTCAAACAATCCACATTTACAACTAGGCGTAAATCCAAAATGCATAGCCGAAGCTATCAATCTCTTTCCTTTGTTAAATGAAGAAAAGAGAGAACTGCTAATTATGGTTCCGAGATCTTCGTCTGACTCATTTTGTTTGTCCTGTAATGATGATTCACATAACAAAATCACTCGCACCTCTAACTGTAACAACCCAAAGGCAGCAAAATTAGGTTTATGCGATGACATGGCAATTTAAAACAAGTGTATAAAGTGGTGGAACCAACAAAATGAAAGCTAATAACCATTTTCATGTTATGAACTGTACTGTTTATTTATATACATTAAAAAGGAGAAAAAAAGAATATTCAAAACTAAAATCAACCATTTTAAAGGGGGGGTGAAACACTCAGTTTCAGTCAATCTCATGTCAATCTTGAGTACCTATAGAGTAGTATTGCATCTTTCATATCTCCGAAAAGTCTTTAGTTTTATTATATTTATAAAAGAAAGATAGGCTGTACCGAGTCTTTCCAGGAAAAAAACGAGCGCCTGGAGGCATATCGTGTGGGGGGGAGCTAAAGAATGATGAGTCCGCACAAAGCGGTGACGTCCTCAAGCGTGGAGAAACCCATGGCTATCGATCTCAGCTAATAGATATATGATCCAGAATCAGATTTGGAGGCTGAAATAAATTGAACAGGAGAAACAGCAACAGCAGGACGTCCGTCTCTGTGGTATGGACTGTATTTAGTGGCCTGTCAACATTTGTGTCTCTTTACATGCAGTTTATGAGGACATGATTTGGTTTATGGACTTTTGTATGCAACTAAACCTTAGCAGTAGCAAGCAAAACGGTTTTGCACGTCAGACTAGTGTAACGTTATACAGAGAACAACAATAGAGTCCGTTAGCGCATTTGAATGATGAAGCACGCGATCGTGTCGTTTACTGATGTTTACTCACGCGACCATAAGCAACAGCATAGACATTTGAAGCAGTTTTACTCACCGGCTGCTTCCAAAGCAGGACCGAACCTTTATCGCTGGGACCGCTCCGTCAAAAACACACTTCTTTGGTATGATTTGGTGAAGTCCTGTGACAGCAGTGACCGTGGAGATCCACTTTGCGATGCGACTGAAGCGATGTTGTGAAGCTTCCCGTTATTTCTGCGTTCAAATCGGTTCAAATGCAGCGCTGCCTTCCCGGAATGCTGTGCTGAAGCGTTGAAGTCGCTTGATGTCACCCATAGGAATAAAGTGGAGCGCGGCGCGGACTATAACGTCATAAGTGTTCACGGACGAGTGGATCTGCAGCTGAGCGAGTGTTTATGGGCGTGCATTTCCTCTCTCGCTCTAGTCACGCGCGCGCACCCTACCGGGAGAAGAGCCCGTACGGCCCATACAAGGACCTTCCGCTCTATCAACGTCAAGCCGAGCCACACTCGAAAAAAACTCTCCGAAACTTGTGAGAAACCGTAAGGAGTATTTTTGACGTCCAACATTAGTTTTTGAAACTTTGTCTATGTTTAGGATGGGAATCCAAGTCTTTAACAGTGTAAAAAGCTCAGTATGCATGAAACAGCATTTCACCCCCCCTTTAACTACTACAAGTGAACTTAGGCTTCTGTGTTTTAACAGCGTTTACAAATTATTTGAATTACTTGATCATGTATAAAGCATGTAACCAACAAACTAAAAGCTGATAATTATTTTCATGTTATGGCCCATTTTCTCGCTTGCCGTCTCTCCAGCGCTGTAAACTTCTTCAATATTAATGCGGAACCTAACTTTTGTCTGATCAAAAACCTCCTCTTCTGATTATATTCCTCTCACCTTTTCTCTTTGGTAATATCTCAACTCTCTCTGTTCCTATAGTTTTTCTTTAAACCTCCCTCTTCCTCACTCTCTCTCTTCCCGTACTACTGTGCTGATTCGCTACAAAAGTGTTTTGGTGCTCTGTGGATCTAAGCCCTGTCCCAAATGTACATCCTAAACACTCATGCTCTTGTTGAGATTGCACTTTCATGACGTAAAGTCACTTTGAACAAGTCTGCTGAGGAGCTCGCTTCAGTGTGGGTAAAGTATGTATTGAGGCTGCACATCAACCGTAAAGGTAGTGCTTGCTTCTGAAACCTAAAATAACATATGGACTTAACAAACACGTGTACGCAGCAGCCGCTGTAAGTCTACAAGACCAAAAGTGTGCCATTTGGGAACAAGCGTGCTGCACACGTCCTGAAAAGTGAAGCCAAAGTGCCTCGATCGCCATCAAGTGGTTGGTCCCAGTATAGCTCATAAACCCTGCCCCCTCCATGTATTCTAATGGGACACAAGACTAAACAATCAAATACATTTTTTTCCAAAGATGGTTTGTGTCATCTAAGGTGGTTTTCAATCACGCTAATGTAAGTGTTCGATTTTTAAAATAAGTTTGGTTTTAGTGAGTTATTTGATGCTATAAAAACAGGGACGCGAACACGCAACCTCATGATTGACAGCTTCTCTGAGTGAAAGTCACTGAGGCACCAACTGAATTTTTCCAGGATTTTCGGGAGGAGACTGAAGCTTTAGCTTTAATTTCAAAATTCCCATAATATTTTATTTCACACCGACATGAGTTGTTCTGCAGTAAACTGTACTGACAGATACTCCGGGAGTGTGGGCGGGTTTTTTTGGGGCGCATTACCTTCAAAAATAAAACTAATGTTGGGAGAAAATGAAGACTCTTATGTTAAGTCTTACATCCAACAACAGAGCATCGCGATTGCTTACTCATTGTTGTCTCTCCAATATTACAGATGCTCGAGCACAGAGAAAATGGCGGATAGCGTACAACTCGCTGAGGGCGGAAACTATAGTAATACAGGACTGTCAGTCAATGGGCGTGGGCGGGGCCTGCGAATCAAAAGGGCATGTCTAATGAGACTGCTTTGGTATAATGGGGATTTAAACACAAAGAGTGGGTGGATTTTTATCATTGTAGGGTGATTTTGTTCACACACTGCCAACACACATTTATATTCAAACACCATGTAAAAGTGGATTTTGCATAATAGATGCCTTTTAAGTCGTTCCAAACTTGTATGAATTGCTTTCTTCTGCTGAAACCAAAATATTATAGTTTGAAAAATATGGGGAAGGAGTTGATGGAGCCCATTGACTTCCATAGTAGGGGGGAAAAATTGTCAATGGGATCCTATCAATTGTTTGGTTATTGACATTCTTCAAAATATCTTTTGTGTTCAGCAGAAGAAATAAATGCATACAGTTTGGAACTGAGGGTGAGTAAATGATGACAATTATTACCAATTATTACTTATTGGGTTACTAGTTGTGTTAGACTACTGTTTTATTGTACTTAAGACATAGAATAGATGATGTTATTGTTTCCGTATGAGCACTTGGTGACGCAAGCCTACGTAGGTTTTTATTTATTTATTGTTTTATGAACAACAAAACAAAAATAATATTTTCTAGATCGACATTTAAAATAAATTCAAAGATTTAAAAAAAAAAAAAAAATCAGCATAGCAAGGTTTTTATTCCCATTATCCACACACACACACCCCAGCAGCACACACTGACAGCCAGGGCTTGTAGGTTATTTGGTAGGCTATTATTGTCTTATTTGTTACAGCAGTTCAGACACACTTTCGGGTAAATTATCAGCATTTATGTAAAATACTGAGTTTGGGCTTATATCCACCGATCCTAATGAAAATATGGAGGAGCTACATGACTGACGTGCCAAAGTGAAATTACGAAGCCCTGCATGCATGAGTTGGAAAATATAAAAAAAGTATTGCACTCTAGTAAGGCTAGTAATATCATGCAGTCTCTAAAAGTGGCACTGATTTATCTGATGGATAAAAGAATAAATACAATACAGCTAAATTCCAAACAGTGGATTATTTATAGGATATCAGCAACATATAGGCTATCGTCATATGGCCCAGACGACTTTCTGTAAAGCTGCTTACAAATGAATTTGACCTGCCTTTCGCTTGATATGGGTCTATATATTGGTTCCCCAGACTTACTAATACGACATAGCTCTGTTCTGCCTGAAGAACATGTAGATGCCGTCATCAAGCGTTAGTTTGTACAGTCATTTTTATCTAACTAAATTAGGGCTGCAACAACTAATTGATAAAAATCGATAATGATTCTCATTACTCGATTAGAACTAAATTCGCCATGGTGAGCTCTTAATATTCCTGTAGTACGGCCAAACAGTGTACAGTAAATCATTCATAAAGACATACATAAAAGGATGCACATGCTCAAGTCTCAAGCGCATACTAAAGCAATAAGCTCTGCTGTATTATAAACCAGTGAAATTGGTGGTGGGAATGTGTCACCTCCCCATCATCCAGACTCTAATCTGGGGTTACTCTGTAAATCAGTCCGATCCTCTTTGTTTTTTGCTTCTATTTTTCAGCACACACAAAGAACAGACATCAAGAAAAGATTCACACAATATTCAGTCAAATGGTCACCAGCGTTTCTCAGAAATCACTCACTGCACCTTTAAATTCGATTAAGGTAAAATAAGGATTTTAAAAACATTGAATTGAATGAGGGACACAAATCATATTTAGGGATCAAAAATATAATTGAATCAGAGAAGCCGTTTTAGTACTTCAGACCTAAACACAACTGAATATCTAACAAGGTCTCCCTGAGTGAACCAGCATCTGACAACAAACAACAGGAAGATAAAGATTTTATTAATGTCATTCTGAAAAGAGCATGTAAAAGTGATGAGAAAATGTCTATGATGTCTGTACCCCATCTATGGTAAAGACTTTGGTTGGAATTAGTCTTTTTGATAATAAGCAAGCCTTTTACTTTCCACTGACGCTACAAAAGATCTTGATGAGCTCAGGTTGGTTCATCTAAATATAGAAATTGAATCTTTGTGCGTCACTTCAATGTTTCCATTCCTAAAATTACAACAATGAGAAATTGGGCCTGAAACTTTAAGTGGTTAAAATAGAGATACTTAATAAAAAAAAGAAAGAAAATTAAACAAAGAGCAGGACAGGAATTGTGGCACCCAATCAATTTTGAGGAAGAATGACATTATTAGTGTTGATTTCTTTTGGTTTTGGTTTAGCAATTTGAACAAAAAAGTATTAAGTGAGTTTTGTATGGTAGATGATATATGCCATAGTTCACCGCTTTCGGTTATCGAGCATTGCTCAAATGATTGGCCCTTGAAGCATAAAATCAGGCCCAGAATTTAAAGGCAATGATGTCATGTCAAATATGCGTCTTTGTCATGCAGAATCATCTGGGACACTGTCCCACCCAAATGGTGCTGCGATCTCCCACCATCTGCCGGAGGAAGGTCAGTTATCTTGCACGTTGCAATATGTGACTACTCTATGACCAATAATACTGGCCTAATTTCATGCCATAGACCCAATTCTCCCAAAGCATCTATAGTTTATGGTGTATTTTGTGTACATAGTGTCTGTATAGCATGATCTATCGGTCTATCTATCTTTCATTGGTGATGAGTGAAATATATACTTTGGTTTTGTGTTCAATACTAGTTAATGGGATATTTCAATCAAAAATTTAAATTCTGATATAATTTACTTGCCCTGGTGTCTTTTGTTCATTTTCAGAACACAAACGTAGATATTTTAATGAACACTGAGAGCTTTCTGTCTCTCCGTTGACAGCCTACACAACTACTACTTTCCAAAAAAACATAATTTACTCCTTTATTGACAAAATATTAACCTCCAAAGCACATTCACGAAACAGTGCATGCTCTCACGTCAACAGTGTCGTAACAAAGACAAGCCATTGTTGCCCTTTAAAGTGCCCCTGTTGATTTAGTTTTGGAGTTTTATATGCATCAAAAGTCAAAAAACACTTTCATTTTCTCATAATATACATTGCACATCACCACATTTTTTAGTGATTCTCAAACAACTTGTCCAATAATTCAGTCTCTCTAAATCCCTCCTTTCCACAAGACTACTCTGCACTGATTGGCCAGATCGCCCAGTCTGTTGTGATTGGTCTACCGCTTACAGCACGTGTCAGAAGCTAAACGGCCATTAACATAACTGAACTTCAGCTCCGGAGGCTTCCTAAAGCTCAACGATTGTACACTGTAAAAACAGTAACAATTAGGGCTGCACAATTAATTGAATTTTTAATCGTGATTACAATTACGGATGCCCCAATTATGAAATATATGTAATACGTTCAAAGGCTCAATTACAAAACTTTATTGAGTGCTTGAGATGATATCATTACTCAAAGTAGTAAATATGACAGACAATCTGCATCAATGGGCACAATTATAGTTAATAAATGGTAAATGGACTGCATATAAATAGCGCTTTTAACAGACCCTATGGCCATCCAAAGCGCTTTACATTTTGCCTCGCATTCACCCATTCATACACCGACGGTGGTGTCAGCCATGTAAGGCGCCATCCAGCTCGTCGGGAGCAGCTGGGGTTAGGTGTCTTGCTCATGGACACCTCGACACTTGGTCAGGGGGAACCGGGGATTGAACCACCAACCTTTCGGTTTGTAGACAATCTACATGAACCACTGAGCCACTGCCGCCCCGCAATAGTGGCCAACACCTGATTAGCAGAACTATTTTAGGAAGATTTTAGCAGTTTGCCAGTTAGCTGGAGACCTACACAGTATAAAACACAAAACTACGTATTTTGAACACACATAGAATATATATACATGAAACATTAATCATATTAGCAGGTTGTGATTCTGAGGAACAAGTTGGTCTAAATAAATTGGGTACAGTCCCATATTCAATGGATAAGCATTAGACCTCAAAGCTAAGAAGCAGTGGTCAAAAGGTTATACTGCTTTATCGCAGTGGAAATTTTAACCACTGCCTCTTCACATCCTCATCCTTTGGAAGTTCTTACGAAGAGAATTTGCTTTTGCAGAAGAGAAAACAGCATCTTCTCAACATGTACACAACACAAATGAACCAGGCAGCTACAGCATTTGAGGGCGGGTCAAGTTGTTTGCGGGCGGACAATGTACAACACAGGCAGGAATTATGCACATGTATTTTCTAGTGACGTAGAACCGTAATGCAGTGGGATTCGAATTACAGATGACTTGTATAGGCAGTCCGGTGTCAATTATTTATTTTGAGAGACAATAACTTTATTTATAACGCACTTTCAGCTTCACATCTTTGCAGATCGTTTCCATTCACAGACAGACATTACACATTGCATGAAAGGTAATATTCGAAAAATCATTATGGGGCACTAAAAATGGCTCAATTTGGAAAAGCCTGTTTTCACTGAATGAACGACTGAAAGCATTTCCACCTCAATCCTGTCCAACATAACCAAAGACAAAAACAACAACAGTTTGAATTTCAAGTAAATAAACACGCTCTGGGGGTCAATTCTGAATCTCTGTGACAAAGCACACGCTCTGGGGCACTGAACAAGACATTAAAGCCTACAGCCACATAGTGATTACCGCACAAAAAGACCTTTCTCTGCCAGCCTCAATGACTCCAGGCTCTTAAACCACCGTCTTTGTTTTGTATCCTGCTATAGAGTAATGCTACACAAGCAGGCTACACCTCTTTAATTTGCCTAGGCATCTCTAATCCCAAAACAAACGCTTCGCTCATCTTCATGTCCACAACAAAAAATATGGAAACTGTGGCCTGCAGAGCAAACGTAGAATGTAAACAGTTCATACACAATGTATTACGCTTTTATACAGCACTGCACGGGTATACTAAAATTAAAGCTGATTTTGAAAGTCTAGCATTTATTGTAGGCCGTGGACATTTATTTATTTTGCAGACGCTGTATTTTAGATCCCGAAGCTAAATCTGTGACAAAACACACAGCATGAGTCTGCATACTGTGTGGACTCTTGAATAAGAATATTTTTCATTTAAAAGCACAGAAAACCTCATTTTTTATTCATTTTTATTTGATTACTAGCTTCAAAGCACTTCTCACTGATTCAAACGTATAATATTATGAGGTGAAGTTACTTTTTTTCAGATCAATATATTTATTTTAAAACCATTTACACACAATTACTTAAATTGGCATGAATGAGCATGTTCTTAGTTTTATAATTAATGAATTATATTTGAACAAAACTGCTTTACCGTTTTAATATTTGGCGTAAAGAACAATTGTCAGCCAAATCCGACCAAACATTTTGACCTTCATTAGTGCAGATTGCAAAATGGCATGTGATGCAAGTGCAACTGCCCAAGAAATTTATTTTATAAAATATATAAAATAATTTATTCATGATATTTGTAAAAGAATATTTTTATAAGGAAAACAACATTTAAAAACTTCTTTGAAAATAATGATTAAGATGTGTACACTCGCAAACGCATTCAAGTTGTTTTTTTACTTGACAGTTAACATTTTTCATTAAACTGAAGTTTAAAAAAAATAATAATAACAATTTTTCAAAACCACATAAAATCAACTTTTTCCTTTTCCTTATCACAGACACGAAGGACATACAGGATGCAGCATTCTTGTTACAATATTAAAAATGAAAAAATTCCTTGGCCTGAACTGAGCCGGGTTCATGTAAAACAGAGTAACAAAACGGCTTGTTCATGGCAATAATGTGTGCGTCTCAAGGTAATGAACACAACAGCAGAAAGAATAGAGAATGAGAAACTTGTGCATTAAAGAAACCTGTATCTGCTCTTTTATAAGGCTATCCGAGAGCTTTTATAAGGCTATATAGAGCACAGATCCGAAATTAGCTGCAGTACCGTTCACTTCATGACAGATGGCCAAGCGTTTTCATGCACAGATCTAAAGGATAAGAACCCACATCATAATTAATTATTTACTAAATATGTTTTTCTCATGCGGATAATCAAAGTAAGGCAGCCAGTGAGAAAAAAAGTGTTTCAAAAAAGGGAAAATCTTGCTTGCACACTCTCCAGCGTCCACGTTTGTCATGTTAACATTCAAGGCAGCTGTCTTTGACATCTCGTGCGCTTGTAGTCGTGACTTAATAATGGATCAAAGGCGCTTCTGTGCCCTGATTGGTCGAGGGTGTACTCACTTCAAAATAGCAATCACAACATCAGCCTAAAGTATATCATTCTGTTTGATGGAAGCTTGCCGTTCTGTCCAGTTGATTGCAATCAGTCACTCTGGTAAGCACATTAAAACCATCATAATCCCAAATAGCAGCCTAGAGGGATGTCAGATGGATCTGCTTTACAAATTAGGTGGCACTTGTGCTCCACTTGCTTAGTGAGTGGAAGACTGCAGAATATAATGCTCTGTGCTGCTAGTGGCTGTGGAGCATTTTACGTTTTCAAGATTAATCGGATGCAGTGCCGAAAGGTGCGTTTCATCATTTAGCGCTAGACAAAATTGCCAAAATAGCTGGAAAGCTAAAGAGTATTCACAGCTCTCTTAGGGAGATTTCCAATCAGCCAAAGGACATTCTGCATCTAATAAATATCTAGTGTTATTACAACGAGGAGGACAAATGGCAGATATTTTAAAACGGCCCTTTGCGTTAAAGGCATCGATCACACAAGACAAACTGAAGAAAGATTATTTCATCATTCACTCATCCTCATGCTGATTTAAACCTGGATTGAAATTCCTTCTTTTTTCAGGACACAAAGAGAGCAGAGTGTTCACGCAGCTCTTTTCCATAAAACAAAAACCAATTCAGGTGACCAAAACAGGACCCTAGAATTAGCCCGTATGATGACAACACCATGTTTCTTTGCAAACATGATACGTACACGTTATTGGTTCTTGTTTGTCTTGTAACCGATCACAGCATACTAAATTTGAGCATGCACATATTATTTAAATTGCATAAATAGGTAGGAAGAATAACAACTGTAATTTGACTGTCTCACAAAAAGACATCAAATGGCTTCTGAAAACCTGCTTGGGTCATACTTTTTCTGGACTGCTTTGATTGCGTTTTTTTTGTGTGTTTTTTTTGGACAGCCATTTGGTCACCATTTACTTTCATTGTACACTCTAAACCCTAACGCTTAAAGTGGTTTAAATAGAGCCAAATAAAATAGAACAAATGAGTTCAAACTAATTAACTTATTAAGAGAACTTTCTAGTTCTTAAAACTGATACATTTTAAGTGATCTGAACGGGTTCATTGTTTTGAGTTTCATCAACTGGTTTCCTTTAATTTAGACTAACTTAAATTTAACCGAAACTGGGCTGGGATTTATATATCCCAGCATGTTTTGCCATGACACTCAAAGGGACAGTAATACCAAAATGTAGTACTATTTAATGTATGCTATGCTAGTATAGAAATGTTTATGTTGTTGTTTTTTTGTAAGGTTAACATGGTGACAAATGGAGCGTGAGCTTAGTTTGAGAGCAGATATACAGTATTTTAAATGTATTATAATGCTTTCCTCATTCAGAAAGTGATATGCTATGCTAATGCTACCAAAGTATTGTCTAACCAATTAGCAAGGTGGCATTTATTGAATTAGCCATTTAAAGCTATTCAGGTTTAGACTGGGTAAACCCAGCCTGATCTGCCAGCATTTTGATTTCCCCCCGCAACTCCTATAAATTAATTCCTACTGCTTGTTACACTTTTGCGAGAACCAATCAAAGACTGGCCACCTGGCGTGGTATTTGGTGGGTTTAACACAATGACGGATATCGTTGCCTGTTGATCACGCCTCTTGTGGTCTGATTGGTTAAAAGACTACCTAATTGCATATAGTCATTCGAATTTTGCTTGCTTGTCACGCCTCTTGTGCAGAAGAAAATACAGAGCAGACTCCCCAGACCAATGTTCAATCTTAAATTGAGCTTGGTCTGGTGATAGCCAGACAAATTCAAGTTTCCACTACTACAAATTTGATTGCATTATATTTTTAAGTTAAATGTATAAATTAGCTTACTCAAATATTTCATGTTCAGAGGAATTCAAATGTGTGATTACAAAATAAAAATCTGCAAGTTCTGCTCACTTAAACTTTTATCATCTCTTTTTGAGTTTGACAGAATTAAGAAAGTTGTCAGCTGTCAACTGTCATGAGCATACGGAGGTAGACAAGTAAGTAATATTTTTTCAAATGCCTTTAGAAATAGGAGACTGAGACGCAGGTTCGGTGACTTTACCAGAAGCAGGTGGGCAACATTTTCCTTGTGCTTTTCACAGAAATTCTTATTTTGTTAAAAATTAAATGGTTTAACTATAATGCAGATGGTAAAACTGTCCTCTATGCAACATCGTTAATTATTACAAAGATTATACAATTATAAAAAGTACACCTAGATATATTGTCTGATATCAACTGACCAATTTAAATTAAAATAGAAATAATAATAAACTTTATAATATGCACAATAACAGTTGTATAAATTGGCATTGCAATAACATGACGCATAATATACATTTTTATACCTAAATAATCTTACCTACCATGTGCATCTCTCAGTCTGGCTGTAGGTGATGGGTTCTTTATATATGATCAACATTATGCACAGTTTGCTAGATTAAGGGGTGACACATCTTACCCCACTCTTTATAGATGTAAAGGAAAGGGAGATCAGAAGAGATGGGAAATAATGGTGAAATATTGAAAAACACAGATGAAAGAAGATGGCTTATTTAAAAATGACTAAATGCAAAATCAAATACCAAATCTATCCCACATCTCTAAGGAAAATGCCGACCATTATGTCAGAATAATGACTGTCATGGATAAATTACACTTCAAAGCAAAATAAGTTAAACCCCCAAGGCTGCAGAAATCTGCTCAGAGTCATGTTCGTGTTAATCAGTTTTGCAAATCCATTTTTGCCAACTGAATACGTTACATAACCAATTATTGCACTTCACAACGGAAAAATAATGAGATTATATTGCTGATATTTAAAAACTGACAGCGCATCAAAAGGGTCTGGAAAACCGAAGGTCGCGGCACTGGATCGCTCGATGAGCTGAGAGCGAAGTAGTGTAGTGGCACAGGATTACGAGACCACTAAACCAAATATCTGGCCCAGAAGATTAAATGAAAACATGAGAGACGACTTCTAAAATAAGACTGCAATAGATGTTCTTTATTCCAAGTGAACGTGGTGCTTGGCATAAATGGGATGGTATGAAGGCAGCCTAGTTGTCTATTTAGCTTGATATTTATATATCTGTCAGAATTGGGTCATTATGACAAGTCGGGCATCAAAGTCCCTGTAACCACCAAGCCACAAAAGTAAGTCCTGGACATGCTCCAAGACACACCAATACAAACACACCATTGCCTCCATCACATCAAAGTAGGACAGACTGACTGAGATGAAACATTTTTTGGCAGTCAGCCCATCAGATCCCACGGCACATGCATATAATGCAAATCTACTGTATCTGTTTATATACAATGTAAACTATTATTGCTTTAATATGTCTTAAAGGGATAGATCACCCTAAAATGAAAATTAAACAATCATTTACCACAAAAGGAGAACTTTTAAAAAATGTCCTGCTCGCACTCGTCCATTTAACTCTTTCCCCGCCAGTGGTTAAAAAAAAATGCCAGTCAGGGTTTTTTGAGCATTTTCATTATTTCATTATTCTATGTAATAGCCCATAAAATATTTTGTTTTATGAATATGAGCATGCAATGTCAAAAGAAAGAGCTGACCCTCTTCTTTAAAAAAAAAATGCTTAATGCATTCCTTTTTTTATTAACGCTTGAATATGGGCAAGTTTCATTAAAAAAAGCAACATTTTTAATAAAAAGCTGAGAAAATTCGATTTTTTGTGAAAGACTTCATTCAGATCATATCCAGAGCGATGATCAAACACAGATGGAATAGACTAGAGCGAGTCCATCAATAACCCCTAATGCTTCACAGTCCTGTAGCTCGTCCTGGGTCCACATTTCATTCAGTAACATTAGACAGTTTTGATTTATATGCTGTTTAATGTTGATGATCACGTTATTTTTCATATGCATCTGCTTACATACGATCGCTTGTTTACTGCTTCTTCCTCCCGTATGTTTTGATCAGGAGATTCAGTACTCATTCAGAAGATGCGTAATAGCGCCCCCAGCGTCTAACAGTTAAAATACGGAAACCCGGCGAAATTCTGTGTTTGGCGGGGAAGTGTTTTCTCACAAATAACGGAAAATGTTGTGTTTGGCGTATAAAAAAATAAAATAAAATAAAAAGAGATAATAGCAGTGAATAGCGACCAGCATCAAGCAAATAAGTGTTCTGGAAGTATACGACATGAAATGTTATCTATTATTAAACAAAAATTCTGATCATGGTCATTGGTCTTAAGTGCATGATGTCCATCTCAGCCAGAAAAAGCACACAAGTTGAGAGAAATCAAAATTAACCATAATGCGACATGAAATACAATTCATGTGCCTTTTACTCTGAGGTAAATATATCTGTTGTGTTCGTCGTAACAAGAAGTTATCACATTCACATCCATCAACTATCATTCTGAGTTCCGGTCCGGATATATTGGATGCTAGTGAAGAAAATAGACGGATACCTTTGTGGGATTTCTAGGCGTTGTACCACATTTTTGGTCATCTTGATTTCTCATTAATGTGTTTTTTTCTGGGAGAGACGTAGTGAACTGCTAATGAATCTTAAAAAGAAATCTTCAATTTTGTGTTCCACAGAAAAAAGAAACGTATACATTTGGAACAACATGCGGTGAGTAAATTATGACAGAACTTTCGTTTTTGGGTGAACTATTCACAAGGATATTCACAAGGTCTTGTTAGCTTTTAACAGCCACACCACAAGTCAACAGGCCTACAATGAAAATTCATGGTGTATAGTGCTATGGCCATTTCATTCTTGCATTCAAATGACTTACTATACCAGATTTCAATCATTAAAATACATGAATTTAGCTAGCCTCTGTTCCTGTTTTCAATATAAGCACGCTTATAAAACGCCTTACAGACAAGTTACCCAAACCCTGATCTTCAGCAGGCAGTCAATATTTACTCAGTCAGTCCACTGATCTGGATCTCCCTGGACACCACCATTGCTTGCATCAAGATATTTTTTGCTTTCACTTGGGAATTGGGGATGCTTTCCAAAGCACTGGCCCGGGGGCTGAAGTTTGCTTTAAACGAGCGAAAAACACTGCAAATGTACTATAAGCATAGTTGAAAACTCAGCACTGTAGACCTGAAGACATGCCCTCAAATCCCATCACTGTAACTCAACATCTGTGTGAGTGATAACATCACTCCTCCCATTTACACAGCAAGTCTCATCTCCAGGTCACCACCGAATGCCATTGTTTTTAAGAGCTGCCACCTTATGGCAAGCCATTTTAACATTCATCCCTGAACTTTTTCAATATCCCAGTTGTTCATGGTATAATTCCAACTTTACTAGTACATATTTACACATAATACATTAGGTACATTTAAGACACTATGGTGTTTATCCCCACTGTTATTAGTAACATTACTAATATCACTAGTTACTATTTGTTACTTTTTCATATTCAATGAAAGGCAGAAAGACTACTTGGTTAGTGCAACGAAAATCTAGTCAAATGTTACTATTTACAACTGAAATATATCATCAACGTCTATTCAATTGATACCAGTGTTATTTTACAATTATTTATATACTATTATAGTTTTTATTGATATTTTGAATATTTTTATAGTTTAATTTTCAGTTTATCATTTTAGATTAATTTGTAGTAATTGTGTTACATACCTTTGTCATTTATTTTAGTGTTAATACTATTTAGGTTTAATTTATATTTATCTCAGTTTTAGTATTGATTGATTTCCAGTGCTACAACTCAAGTTAATTGCCAAGACAACATTTTTTTAATTTTTGATTAGTTTTAAAGTCTAATATTTATATTCTATTGTATTTAAGTTATTTCAATTAACAATAATGTTTTTTAATAATTTTTCCCTGATTGGTACTAGCAAACAGTATTAAATAGTAAATTATGTATTCAAGTACTAGTACTTAAGATATAACCTATTATATAAAGTTGTAGAAATTATATTTTATTTGCAAAGTTTGGGAGGAGCACATTCAACTAAATTAATGCAATAAGAGGTACTTATACAGCAGACTTACCTCTGTCCCAGACAGTCTTCCAGCATCCCTCCACCACCCCATCTCCTCACCCTCTTATCCCAGGCTCGGATGGGGGGGGGTCCTCTGGGTTTGGGTCAAATTCGGAGCTCGGAGCCCCCCCTCGGACAGCACACCAAATATGCATAACCTTTACTCTATCTGAATATATGTACGTGACAGGTGTAACTCATGATATTAAAAAGTTGCTATTAAAACTAGAACAAATACCAGCAATGAATGGACTACATAATTAGAAAATATTTTATATCTGAAACAGATCCACAAAGCTATAAAAATGGCAATTAAATGGCATTTAACAACATTTTCAATGAACTGTCACTTTTATGGACTACTATAACTGTAGCTATGGTGACTAGTATCAAAAGAAAAAGTATGAGTATGCGCAAGTATTAGCGAAGTCACTACTGGAATAATGCCACATTCCAGACAACCCATAACCCATGTTTTCACAACCTTCTCCCCGTGAAAGTGCACTGAAATGGCAGTCAAACCCCTGACTTCCTACCTAAGAACTCATACTAGATCAATGTATTCCCAGTTAGACGTCACATAGCCTGCAAAACAACAAAGGCAGCCCCTACAGACATTTCCAAATATACAAATAATGTAAAATAAAAGCTATAACAGCTTTTCTTGCCTTATGCACTTTTTTTCTCCTCCGTCTTCCTAAAATAATAATAGATTTTATTTATAACGCACTTCATTTAGAAGAATCTTAAAGTGCAACAATGGAAAAGGTGAAAATATCAAAAAATAAGCAAGGAGTAAGCACCTTTGGCAATAGAAATGATTGTAAATGAGCACAATTCCCGCCATGATTTGTTTACATCTAGCTACCACAATTCCTTTGGTTTATCTGCCTGGAAAGCTAAAAAGTTGTGAGTCGTGCTTTGAAGTCGTAATTTAAGGGCTCAAAATCTGCCTGGAATGCAGTATTAGACCTACTAGGGTCTAATAAACAGTTGCTACTGAGATTGAAAATAATTTTAGTCAACACAGGATTAAACCCTAGTCATTTAACAGAATAAGTAGGCTAATTAAATACTGATAATGTATAGGCTA
The DNA here is from genome assembly GCF_024679245.1 of Pseudorasbora parva. Lineage (NCBI taxonomy): Eukaryota > Metazoa > Chordata > Actinopteri > Cypriniformes > Gobionidae > Pseudorasbora > Pseudorasbora parva. The sequence continues at coordinate 18,775,069 of NC_090196.1, read as the reverse complement.
CCAATACTAATATTGCTATTGACTAGTTAATGCTAAGGAATAAATGAGTAGGCAGCTTGCCACAGCCACCGTGCAATTTACGAGATCAATGAAATTGCCTTCAAATATTCGCCCAGTTCGCCCATGGCGGACCCGCGGGCCAAAATATCTCCACCACGGGGAGGAACACTCTCAGCCCCCTCGCGCATGATACTACAGTTCTCAGAATCCAAACAAAGCTACATTTTTATTGACACGTTTAAGTGTCAACCCGCTACATTGTAACTTCAGTTGCCACGAGCGACAATGGAACGTTCGCGGCTCCAATCGATAACCGCGCCGTATCAGAACGCACCTTTGTGTGTAAACAGGATTTCTCCTTAAATAATGTGCAGACAGCAGCCCCAGACAGCGGAGGGGTCGCTCGCTCGCTCTCACGTAGAGACGGCGGCGCGCTGATGTTTATCCTCACCTTGTTTCACGCACTTCAGCCGGAACGGGTCTTTGCAGTGCTTTATCACGGCCAGCACATCCCTGATGGTGAGCCCTGCCACCGGTGTATCGTTGACCTCCAAGAGTAGCTCGTCCTGGGACAGCTTACCGCTCTGGACGGCCACCTTACCCTGCTTCACCTCCCCAAAATATGGGAAATTGCCGTTCTCGGCGCCCCCTTTCAAGTCAAACCCCAGCTCGCCCTCCTTATTCCTGGTGAGCACCGCTTCGTGGACTTTGTTCGTCCAGTGGTTCTTCTTCTTCAGACTCTTTGACATCGCTGACAATTGACGACTCGCCTACCAGTGTGCGTCTGCTGGATGGCACCTCATCCCTGCCCCAGTGTGGCGTATCGCGTGTCCGCGCCTGTCCTGAGGCGCGCTCAGATCCTCCGCGGCTGGCCGCTGCTCGTAGTATCCATGTTGCATGCAGTGGAGTTGCGCTGAGAGCTGCAGCAGCAGTACGCAACTGTATGGAGGAGCACGCTCGCTTACACGCTGACTGCCGAGTGACCCGGATGTGATGTCTACGAGGAGGCAGGAATGCTATTGCATTCCTTAGAGCGGGCTTCACGTAAAAGTGTATCTTGGTCGAAAAGGGAAGGAAGGTGTGCGATGAAAGGTGGCTCAAACCTGATGTTTATGTTGTTCGATTGCAGAGTTTATGGAATAGATCTGTTCCAGCATTTGATTCAAGGAACATATTTCGATTCATGAAGGAAAAAGTGCAAAGCATTTTTTCCATTAAAAAAAAATCTGTTGTTATTATTAATCTCATTATGCTCCGTCACGTTACATGTTCTTTCCCAGTTTTTAGAGTTTCTTACATATTTCTTGTATTGTAAATTTGCAATAAAAATAAGTAGGCATATACATTTAACTTTTTTTTGTATGATTTGCAAGATCTTTTCTATTCTTCTGTTTTTTAAATAAATATGTTGAGTGACTCACTATAACATAATAAGTATAAAAATAAAAAAAAACCTAGAACATTTTCAGAAGAAAATGTGACTGGTGCTTGCCATGAAAAAACTCAGCACTCGGGTATTTTGCTAGAAAGCCAACTCCCATGTCATTGCAATGTGATACTGAGATATCACGAGATATCATAGTGTGGGATATCACACTGTTTATGTTGCTATATGGTTGCTACGGTGCTCTAAGTGGTTACCAGGCTGTAGCTAGACAGTTACCATATAGTGCAACTAAGACGTGTGTCTGAATAAAAAGATTGTGTCTCTATGATGTTTTGTTGCTGAGATATGGCTTATTCATGCTGTCATACGGTTGCTAGGGTACACTATATGGTTGCTAGGGTGTAACTACACAGTTACCATGGTGATACTTAGAGACTGGTTTCCAAGCAAAAAAAAGGAGCCAACTGCTAAACCAAAAAAAATTTGACACATGAAAACTGTAACACTGTATCTTACAAGGTAACAAAATGTAACCTTGCTCTCACTTGAATTGTGTTCCCACATTAAGCCCTTGAATTTGAGGATATGTGACCTGGAAAGCCCTTGAAATTCTTAAATTTGACGTTAACCAAGGTGTGGGAACCCTGGATCGTGTGGTGCTGAGATCTGGGTTTTTCATGGTAAATGGACTGCATTTATATAGCGCTTTTAAAAGACCCTATGGCCATCCAAAGCGCTTTACATCTTGCCTCACATTCACCCATTCATACACCGACGGCGGTGTCTGCCATGTAAGGCACCATCCAGCTCATCGGGAGCAGCTGGGGTTAGGTGTCTTGCTCATGGACACCTCGACACTTGGTCTGGTGGAATCAGGGATCGAACCACCAACCTTCCGGTTTGTAGACAACCTAGTGAACCAATGAGCCACTGCCATACGGTTGCTAGGGTTCGGTAAATGGTTGCTAAGCTGTGGTTAGGCAGTTGCCATTATGAAACTACTAGACTGGATGTGTATCTGAATGAAAAGAGCCAATCCCTGCGTCTTTATGGTGTTCTGGCACAGAGCTATGGCTTATTTATGCTGCCAAAAGGTTGCTAGGGTGTGGTTAGACAATTACCACGGGGAAACTAATAGACTGGGCACCTTCTTGGATCAAGAGGCAAACCCAGTGTCTCTATGATGTCCTGGTGCTGAGATATAGCTTATTCATGTTGCCAAATTGTTGCTAGGGTGCTTTAAGTGGTTACTAGGGTGTGGCTAGACAGTTACCAGTGTGAAACTAATAAGTTGGACGCCTGCCTGAATCAAGAGTCAAACCCCGTGTCTTTATGATGTTCTGGTGCTGAGATATGGCTTATTCATGCTGTCATACAGTTGCTAGGGCGCTCTAAATAGTTGCTAGGGCATGGTAAGAGAGATTGCCAGGTTAGAATGCATGTCTATTGAAAAATGGCTCACTCAAATATAAAAAGTATAAATTGTTGTTATATAAAATTAATAAAATGTGTTTGTCCTCAGCAGTTAAACTGCCCAACGTTTTTCGGAAAAATCCTTTAGGTCCTTAAAACCCTTCAGAAGCAACAGAAGACACTTACTTACATGTTACCCTGAAGATAAATTAAATACAATTGAAATACAAAATTCAATGAGTTTAATGCATCGCGTTTCCTTCTGGAGCATCAGTGAACGTTTCTACCTTTTAACTTGTGTTTGAGTTTCTCTGTTGTCCTCAATGTGAAAAGATGGATCTCAAAATCATACAGTCACTGCTGGAGAGGGTTCAAATATGCAAAAGATGCTGGAAACCTGAAGAATTTGCAGGACCTGGAGAATTTTTCTGAAGAGCGTTGGCCAGTTTAACTGGCAGTTTTTATGTAAAATATCTTATTCAGGACAGCACAAAAAAAAATGTAACATGCATTTTGTATGATCTCTCTTATTTTGCTAAAATGTTTAATTTTCACAGATTCTGCAAGGGGTTCACACACTTTTTCGTGCAACTGTATATCTGAGTGAAATGGCTTCTCAAACAAGAAAAAAATGTGTTCTTGTTCCACAATAAAAAAAAGTGTTGAAAGTTTCTCTCAGTTCAAAAGGCTTATGCTACATCTGACGAGCGTACCTGGTAGCGCCAATCGGCAACCTCCCGCGATCTCTCTTGAAGCCAATACGGAAGTAATGTAAACTGCAATTCATCGACTGGCCACTAGGGACAGGCTCCAGAAGGGAGCAGAATCTCAATTCCCAACTTTACAGGAGAAAAAAACATGTTTAGAACCTGGTACAAATTGTGATTTTGGCCTATACGGCTAATTTTGACCTTCATGACAACTGTGAGGGGGGTGAATTTTTTTATAAGTCATTTGTGTACATTATATAAAGCCTTGGAGTTCTGCATAATTAAGGGCATGGTTACTTTAAGTGACAGGTGGATAGCCATTTATCTGCCGTCTATAGTCATTCCGCCACCTCAGCGCATCCCGTGCAGTGAAATGGCTTCTCAAACAAGAAAAAAATGTGTTCTTGTTCCACAATAAAAAAGGAGTGATTTTTGTATTATTTTCCCGCCTTCGCGCCAGTAAATGACATCAGAGAAGAGAGGTCACTGCATGTAAAACTCCTAAAGACACTCACTGGTCGCCACCTACTGGTGTACTATCTAAACTGCAGAAAGAGCGCATCCCACATCCCGCCTTTTTGGCCATTTTCTGTTTTCTGGAAGTGACACGCGATGACTTGCTCGCATTTTTTTCCATAAATTGAATACTTAAGGCAATTGGCCAAAACATTACTTTATAACGTTTTTTTTTTTGTTTTTTTTATTCAAACCTAGGATGAATTGAGGGTAAGTAAATCAGGTGCTAATTTTGATTTTTGGGTGAACTATCCCTTTAATTCTGACTCTTAATTCCTATCCAAACGTAGCGGGAAAAAGATTTGGTTCTTTGAAAGATCGGCTCATAACCGTATTATCTAAAGCTCATTTAGAACACCTTTAGTGAAGTTTAGACTTATTTCAAACTCCCATAGAATACAAATGTGTTTTAAAGTGATAGTTCACCCAAAATGAAAATGTTATGTTTATCTGCTTACCCCCAGTGCATCCAAGATGTAGGTGTCTTTGTTTCTTCAGTAGAACACAAATGAAGATTTTTTTAATTCCAACCGTTGCAATCTGCCAGTTATAATGCATGGAATGGGGACCAACTAAATGAGAGTAAAAACATGCAGAAAAACCCTGCTGCTCGTGACGACACATTGATGTCTTAAGACACGATTTATGGGTGAACTATCCCTTTAAAACCTAGTGAGAGTTCTACCTAGATAGCAGTTTCGGACAAACATGCTTTCTAGGTAGGAAGTTTACTAGACACAGGCTGTTCCTTTCGCACTAAGGCTACATTCTTTGACAAAAATCAAAGATGGCAATGAAAAACCTTTTGTTTTCCATTACTTTTTAATACTTGTATAGCTTTGGGAATAAATTGCAAGGACGTTTCATTCAATATTAAGGGCTCTGAATTGTTTATCTAAATTTATAATAAGATTTATGAGCAAAAAAAGAATAATTCTAAACTCACAATACATGGAATCTAAATCAGTAAATTTTGTTTTAGATTAATAATTATATTTGTTAAAAAAATAGAGGAGATACAGCAGCAATTATCCTAATTAGATCACGCCGATTATATGCAGATTAAAGTGGATAATGTGTCCTGTAAATATTGTCTGGATTAGGATTACAAGGATTTTTCGATTTCTCCAATCATAAAAGGTTTATGTTTATAGCTAGACTTATTATTGACAACATTTTTATGGGCACATATTTTACAACCAGGATATAAGAGCTATAATAAAACCTTAAAAAATGTACATGTTCAATCTACATCTAATGTCCATTAGTTAAAATCCATTATATAGTATTACAACCACACAAGGGAACTTATTCAGCAATATATAAATGCCCATAAATTCATCCTTAAAGCTAATGTGCCCTGGCATATGCAATATTCAGAAATAATTACACCCATTTGGCATCCACCAAGTACACGGAGTGGATTAAAGTTGCTAAAATAGTCAGGCTCATCTATAATGTTAATGTTATGTGCTTGATCAAACAGACAGAGCTGTTAGGCGCTAATGCTTGTCTGATCAGGATATTGGAGGTCCAGTGTAGTAAAGTATGGATTCTATTGATCAGCTTTTCCATCTCTTTTTTTTTATACCTTCCCATTTATTAGCCATCTGTTTGATCTCTCTACAGGAGGCCTGAGAGATTAGTCAAATCACACATTTAAATCCCAATCTTGTGCTAAAATAGTGCCTGGGTCACATGGACATGTGGATGATCTAATGGTGCGAGTCAGTTGTTATTTAAAGGGTTAGTTTAGCACCAAAAAAGAAGAAGAAAAGATTCTGACAATTAATTACTCACCCTCATGTCGTTCCAAACGCATTCAGCACGTTTGAGCTTAAGCAAGACCCCATGAGGTTCATTCTCTTGTGTAGAGCTCTCTTTCGCACTTGAATAACAGAGAATTAAGACAAAATTGTACGAAAATTAGATGCGCGTGACAGCACATCCCCATCATGCCTAGCATCCAATGCTGTCTGTCATTAAAGGGTTAGTTCACCCAAAAATGTAATTTCTGTCATTAATTACTCACCCTCATGTCGTTTAAAACCCATAAAGACCTTTGTTCACCTTTAAAACACAAATTAAAGGGGTGATGAATTGCGATATCAACTTTCCCTTAAGCCTTTGATATACACTCACCTAAAGGATTATTAGGAACACCTGTTCATTTTCTCATTAATATAATTATCTAATCAACCAATCACATGGCAGTTGCTTCAATGATTTAGGGGGTGTGGTCCTGATCAAGACAATCTCCTGAACTCCAAACTGAATGTCAGAATGGGAAAGAAAGTGATTTAAGCAATTTGGAGCGTGGCATGGTTGTTGGTGCCAGACGGGCCGGTCTGAGTATTTCACAATCTGCTCAGTTACTGGGATTTTCACACACAACCATTTCTAGGGTTTACAAAGTATGGTGTGAAAAGGAAAAAAAACATCCAGTATCTGGCCGTCCTGTGGGCAAAAATGCCTTGTTGATGCTAGAGGTCAGAGGAGAATGGGCTGACTGATTCAAGCTGATAGAAGAGCAACTTTGACTGAAATAACCACTTGTTACAACCTAGGTATGCAGCCAAGCATTTGTGAAGCCTCAACACGCACAACCTTGAGGCGGATGGGCTACAACAGCAGAAGACCCCACTGGGCACCACTCATCTCAACTACAAATAGGAAAAAGAGGCGACAATTTGCACAAGCTCACCAAAATTGGACAGTTGAAGACTGGAAAAATGTTGCCTGGTCTGATGAGTCCCGATTTCTGCTGAGACATTCAGATGGTAGAGTCAGAGTTTGGCGTAAACAGAATGAGAACATGGATCCATCATGCCTTATTACCACTGTGCAGGCTGGTGGTGGTGGTGTAATGGTGTGGGGGATGTTTTCTTGGCACAGTTTAGGTCCCTTAGTGCCAATTGGGCATTGTTTAAATGCCACGGCCTACCTGAGCATTGTTTCTGACCATATCCATCCCTTTATGATCACCATGTACCCATCCTATGATGGCTACTTCCAGCAGGATAATGCACCATGTCGCAAAGCTCAAATCATTTCAAATTGGTTTCTTGAACATGACAATGAGACAATGAGTTCACTGTACTAAAATGTACCCCACGGTAACCAGATCTCAACCCAATAGAGCATCTTTGGGATGTGGTGGAACGGGAGCTTCATGCCCTGGATGTGCATCCCACAAACCTCCATCAACTGCAAGATGCTATCCTATCAATATGGGCCAACATTTCTAAAGAATGCTTTCAGCACCTTGTTGAATCAATGCCACGTAGAATTAAGGCAGTTCTGAAGGCGAAAGCAGCTCAAACACAGTATTGACATAGTGTTCCTAATAATCCGTCAGGCGAGTGTATAATAGGGCATAGTAATATAAGAATATCCTGTAAGTTTCGGAGCTGAAACTTCCTTGTTAGTAAAAGAAAAGCTTTTATAGACACCAGGCCAAGAAAACAAGGCTCTCTAATCAATGACGTGTTAGAAGGGTGAAATGCCGCCTCTGTGTACGCTGCTTCTGGAGCTAAACTGATCGCGTTACTGAGCAATAAACACGCCGAAGATAGCAAGATAATTGTTTGTAAACAAGACACATATCTACACTGGATTTGCAGACATATTGAGATTAAAACCCAATGCTGTGACTTCTATATTGGATATGACAGAAATGGTGCAACACACTTATTTGATTAAAACATTTTTTTTTTTTAATGTGATTGTATTGCATTGTTACAGATTGATTATGTGTGTGTCTAACAGAGAATATCTTAGCATGCCGTCACAGGCTGGAAAATCCCTTAGTTGTTGGTTCAATGCAATTCAGGATCAGAACAGATCAGATCGGACATGTAATGTTATGGGCCAGGGGGCTCGCAAAGCCCAACGTCCCAGGGCTATGCGTTTTCCAGACCAAAACGTAATCACGTCGGCAGGCTGGTGAATCTTAAATAGTGAAATAACATAAATAGCTTGATCTGCGTTAATGTTAACTCTCTTGACTTGATATTTGAGAGCCAAGTAATAAAAAAAATTATCAATCGCGGGTGGATGATATAAATCATTGTGTTTGTTTGATAAATACGTTTTGAGAGCCCTGTCAGATGATTATTCCGGTTGCCGCTTTCAAAACAATCCCTCCCGAGGGAGTTGAAGCCCATTAAATATGCAAATCTTCTCCAATCCTAACAGTGGCCGTTTACTTCCAAGTCTCCAGTGTGGCTCGCCCTAGCCTAGAAATCTAGACGCATCCTAGCAGCAGCAAATCTAATCTGCCCGCGAGTGTCGTCTAGCAACTCTCAATACCCTTCTGAGCTGTAAACGCCAAACTCTGGTCGGGCCAATCACATCGTGTATAGAGTCGGTGGGCGGGGCTTGTTGCGCTTGCGTGTTTCTAGTAAACACAAAAAACTGGCGAACGGCAGCGGTCTTTCGAATCAGCTTTGACCGTGACTTGAAGACTTGGAGTTAAGCTTTTCTCTGAGAAAAGAAAAAAAAGAACGGCACTGAAGTCATTCTTAAGAAGGGAAGATGTGTTCTGAGTTTTGCCGACCGGATATGCCAAAAGTTTAATCTTTCAACTAGTTCTGGTTGGTTGTAGCGCTATCCAATTGCGTGCATGCCGTGCAGAGAGAGTTTGAAAGACAACCGTTTATCCCGCCCCTCGGATTGAGCCCTGTCAATGGCAAGTTCCCAGACCAAACATCTTGATGTGGGTCTGGCTTGTCAGGCTAGGCTCGCCCATCAAAACCGAGTGTTTCTTGAGAGAGCCTCAAAAGCAGTGTAGAAAATAGCCAATTACTTATTCATTATGTTTTAAAATGAAAAATTACACAAATGTGCTTATTTGACCTCAGACAACAGTATATATTTTTTTAAAGCCAGCTCATGACACCTTTAAGATTTTTTTTGATGAAATCCATGTGCTCTCAGACCCCTAGACAGCCATTTAATTACCAATTTCAAGGCCCATAAAGGTAGTAGACATTGCATGCATCTCAATCAGCTCCCTAGTTCAGTAGTCACAGGGTAATGATCAGGAAGTCAGTGGGCTGACTTATGATCAGTGCCCTGACTACTGAACTAGGGATCTGACCCATCGTTAAAATAGTCCATGTAGAGAAGCAATAGCCGACACAGGACAGGGATGTCATCGTCTGAGACAGCAGGGAGTATCTAGCTCTCTGTAGAACAATTTGTTCCGTTTAGAGCTTCGTGTAGAAACATGACGGTGCAAAATGCAGACTTCACTGTCAGGGGACCCACGGTGTATGTAGATTGAAATGGCTCATTCAAAGGTAATAAAACATAATAGTTCATTATATAAGGTCTGTATAATCCACTGAAAACATAGTTATGTATATTATATTGCATTTCTGTCAAGATCCTTAGAAATACTACACACTGCACCTTTAAGTTGTTTGTACATTCACTTGGGAGAGTAACTGTAAAATTGCAATATAACTTTTTTTTAATCATGATTAATTAAAGAACAAATGTGCTATATATATATATATATATATATATATATATATATATAGTTAATAAAAACATTCATGTTAGTTCAGTGCATTAACTAATGTTAACAGATGACATTTATCTTTTGACATTTTATTAGTGAATGTTGCAATTAAGATTACGGTAATAAATGCTGTAGAAGCATTGTTGTAAATGTTACCTAAAGTAATTAATGTTAAGAAATTGAACCTTATTTTAAATTATGTATATAATTTAGACATCACTTCAATTTAAAATTAAAAAGTTAAATAAAATCTGTTCACTGTAAGGTTCTTTGGGGAATCCAAAATGGCCCTTTAAACGGCATCGCAGGTGGCTTTATACAGACACAAAAAAGAATGCTATGAGGGACCAAAGGTAAGTTTTATTCTGTAAACTTGGAAAACAAAATAACAAAAATCATTCCCATCAGTCCTAAAGTGTCCTTAAAATAATTCATCTAATTTGCTTGCCTGTTATACCATGATAACTAAAGGCCAATAGGAAACACACTTCCGCCTTGTCTCCTTCTCTCCACAAGAGAGCAGTGTGCATCCGTTTCAACAGCCTTCTGTGATGCAGAGAGCTCTTTACAGACAGTTTTCCTATGGGAGAAATATTCATTAATGGATCGCTCATGTACTCCAAAAACCTTTATTTAAAGCAAAAGCACACTTACAAGCACTCCTACTTTTTTTGTTAATATTAATATAAAGAGGAGTTACCATTTAAATAAAGTTAGAGAATGGACAATTCTCATTTAAAAAGTGAAAGGAATACATCTTCAAAACAGAAGTCTTATTTCAGGATGCCGTTATTTCAACAGCATTTTTATTAGCAAAATAGTGGATATTAGTCAACATTTGTTCCCATCCAATAAGAACCTACATTTAAGGGATGTGAAGCTTAAAACCATTTTAATTGATCGTGTTACTATCAGAAAAGACATCTGTGATTCTACTGAAGGCTTCTATGAAACATTTCATTCTACAGGTTGACAACTCATTTATGTAACATGGGTATGTGGACCTAGTGCAAAAAAAGAAAAGAATGTGTTACAGGAATTCTAAGGAGAAATTATTTGGTCCCTTTTAATGCATTTTAAAATGGTTTCCTTTGATCAGTAAAAAATCCCTATTAATGCAAAATGTTGACCTTTTGCTGAGTTCTCCATCAAAACAGTTCATGATTTGCAGGTGCAGAGGAACCAATTCATCAGCAAATTTCAGGGCTCACCACAGTTTTTCCATCATTCCAAACCCAGGCAAATCTGACATAACACACACGCACTGTGATGGTAATGACGGCTGTACTCAGATAAGCAGGTTTCTCAAAATGATTCTGGCATATTCAGATTTTCCCCATTCAAGAGTCACAGCTATAAGATCACCCACAGTTGTTTGGTCTTAAATATCTAGCTTTCAATGGTCTGAACTACTAGTGAACTAACAGATAATAGCTGTGTGGATGAATATCAACTGCCTCATATTTACCATGGTTTAAGAGGGGGAAACGAGCACTGCAACAATAACTGCAAGGTACATGACCTTAATATTCAGAGTAAAGACAGAAAAAAAAATCCCCAAAACCCTTTGAATGAAAAATACCCTTTAAAAAAGACCTGTTAAGTCAACGTCTAAAAACGGTGAAAAATTCCAGCAACAATTACAGTTGTACAAATATTTTACACAAAATGCTTCTTTTTTTTTACGCCCTAAAAAAATGTCTAAAATGTTCGGAGAACATAAATATAAAGTTAAGTAACGCATTTAACATTCCGGTTCTTGGTTGACCTTCCTCCTTCTCTGGTTCTCCCATAGGTTTCACTTCAGGCCACACTGCGAAAACACCAAAAGTGAACATTGGATAGATAAACAAGCAGTTTTACCAAAACCATATAATGAAGTTCCAGTGATTCTGCTCACCAGCGACATGGCTCGTTTTAGAAGAGCCCACAGTCCTTAAGGTTGTTTTTGATGATGACGTCAGTGACGGCATCGAAGACAAACTGCACATTCTTGGTATCGGTGGCGCAGGTGAAGTGGGAGTAGATCTCTTTGGTGTCCTTCCTCTTATTCAGGTCCTCAAACTGACACTGAATGTAAGCGGCTGCATCCTCATACGTGCTGGATCCTTGGAGAGAGTTTCATATGGAGAGTTTAATAAGGAGAAATGCCAATAAGACAGAAAATAATTTATATTTTTTTTATATTTCGGAAATAGAATTATATCTTATTTTTCTATCATATGAAGTATTCTAGTGAATGTAAAAAGTATATTAATATATAAACGATATAAAAAAAATAATAGAAAGAGGGTATGCATGAGATGTCTTCATCATCTGGAGGACTCCATTCCATTGGATTTGACACGAAATCTGAGGTATATTTTTACTGGCTGCCAAAAGCTACAGAAAAGAGAACCAAATGGATCGCTGCAGTTTACAGAAACAATTGAACTCCAATTAAAATCCAGGTGGATTATGCAGTTATCATTTTGGATTTAGACCGACCTATGTTGTATTTGTATAAAGGGTTCACAGGAATGCATTTCCTACACGTCAAAATCAGGCACATCTAAAATGTTAGAAAACATGATTCCTGGCAGCAATATCCACGGATCACTGGATCTTTGGTGAGTTGTATATCGAGCCCAACCTTTAGTTTAAACTGATAATCGACTGTTTTACTCGTGTTCACAGTTTCCCCTATTAACTCCATTCATGCAGCAGCTCTTTTGCCAGTCAGTCCGGCTGAGGGGTCGTGTTCTATTCGTTACAGTGACGTCAATGCATACCCTCATTAGGAGATTTTAAGTTATTCATACCAGTATACTCAGGGAAACAAATGGTAAGCGGGCTTTTTTTGATCTTGTCGTCAAACAGATCCTTTTTGTTGAGGAACAGGATGATGGAGGTGTCCGTGAACCACTTGTTGTTGCAGATGCTGTCAAACAGCTTCATACTCTCGTGCATTCGGTTCTACAAGAGAAGAAACCAAGCACTGTTTAAGGGGAACTTTAAAAGGCAAAGTTTCTGTTTCGTGATGCTGACACTGAAAGAGATCTTGTTTGAGAGCTCACCATTTCCTCATCTTCGGCCAGGACGAGGTCGTAGTCGCTGAGTGACACACAGAAGATGATGGCGGTCACTCCTTCAAAGCAGTGGATCCATTTCTTCCTCTCTGACCTCTGGCCGCCCACATCAAACATTCTGAAAGTAGTGCAGATGAGAGTGGTGAGATACACTCCGAGAAAGTCAGAACACCGTTCACACATTTAAGTACTGCACATTTAAAAAAAATATATGGATTTCGGCGTGTGCAGTTACAATGGCAATACTCACTTGAAGTGAAGGTCCTTGAAAGTAAAGTGGGTCTCCACAATACCAGTAGTCTTCACCCTGGTCCTCAGGACATCTTGCTGAGTTGGGACATAGGAAGAGCTGGATATTCTGTCTAGGTCATTCAGGTAGCTATAGAGAAAATACAGATCCATTATTATTATTATATAAAAATCAGTTATTCAAAGTCTAAAAATAATAAGCAATGATTTAAGAAATAATAAGCTGATTTCATAGAAAAGTGTAAATACTATAGTTTGAGTCCCCTAACCATCCAATTGTAGTAAAACTGGCTCAACCAATAGTGCAAGTTTGGGACGGTCCTATCTGTTTGTCTGACCAATAACAGACTAGTTTAGGAAACCTGTTTGAGAATGGCCATTTTTCATCAGTTCTGATTTGTAAATGAACTAAATTAAAACCGTATGAATTTATATCAATTCAAAATTGCATTAGTTTACGTTTTGTTGAGATATTTAAAAGGGTTATATGTTACATTTAAATGAACAAAAGTGACAAGAAAAGTGAAAAAAAGTGTTAAGGAAAAGTGAATGTTTTTAATTTCAAATAAATGTGGTAATTTTGAACTGTACACAAAAATGTTAAGCAAAGTGTTTTGAACATTGATATCATTAATAATAAGAACTGTTTCCTTAGACACCAAATCATCATATTAGAATGGTTTCTGGAGAATCATGTGACACTAAATTCAATTCAAATTTACGTGTAGTGCTTATCACAATACATATCGTCTCAAAGCAGCTTTACAGAAAATATGCAAATCACAGTTAGCTAAAAATATATTACTAAACAATGTAATTATTTAAGGAAGAAACAATGGGCTCATTGAAGTAAAGAATACATGTCGTTAACAATGAATAGGGCATAAACTGGAGTAATCAGGGTTCCAAACAGATTTTCCATTTAAAAATTCCATACTTCTCCAGACTCAAACTTCCAAAACTCTCTGTAGATTTTTTTTAGACCATATTTAACAAATGGTTCATAAAGCCTTTTTTTAGCATTACATTTGGTATATACAGTATAATCATCTATAAATATTATTTTCTCGTTTTTTATAACCTGCATATATTCACCTCTGACACATTGGTTTAATACTGGTTTGATAATGAATGATCAGCAAACAGCAAAGTATAATCTAATTTAGAAAATCATTTGCTCCTTTATCTGTTGCTGGATTGAGTGGAACATTCAACTAGTGAAGTTCAAAAAGAGATTTGCTTATGGTTATGGCCTATGGACTTGAAAGTATTCAATTGCGTTCGACAGTCACTAAAAATAAATACATTTTGCATTAAAACACTGCTGGTATCAAATGTATTTTTAGATATTTTTAATTTTAGATAACTTAATAGGGGCAATAGTCTGGAAACATTTTTCCATACTTATCCAGACCTGGAAATTACTAAAAATTACTTGCATATCCATACTGAAAATTCTGCTTTGACATCACAGGAATAAATTACATTTTAAAATATATTCCAAATACCGAACAGTTATTTTAAATTGTAATCACGTTTCATAATATTAAAGTTTTTACTCTTTTTTTTTATCCAATAAATGCAGCCTTGGTGAGGAATAGACTTCTTTTGACTGACCCTAAACTTTTGAACGGTGACGTTAAACATTATTCAAAACTTGAATTTCAAAAGGGTTTCTCTTTTCAGCCATCAGCCAGACACATTGCATTTTTATTATGCCTTAGAATTGGCTATTGTAAATATGTCTTTTTCATCTGGGTTGTATGCAAAAGGTAATGGTTTACTTCATGCTTTGAGAACAGGATAAATTTGCATTTTTGAAAAGTTTGCATACAGCATATTTGAATCATAGGCCATAATGAATGGAATAATGTCAATAATAACTCGGCTTAATGTAAAAGAAATGCACACATTACACGAGCAAATGACGTGATCAGTGACCACAATGGAAACTGAGCAGCATTTTGTGGCGAATGCAAAGGTCATTATGTGGGAAATTGGCTGTGCAGGGTAGAAAATGCACTATAAAACTAAGAGAAAGAGATAAACTCACTATGAGGCAGAGTCATTGAGCTGGTACTCTCTGGAGCGACTGAAACAAGCCTGCACGCCTCCATCCTTCCACAGCCGCTGGATGATTCCAGACAGCTCGCTTGTCATGTATCCCTCATCTGCAGAGCCAGCCAGAACAAACAGCTGCCTAGCGTCATCCTGCAAGACAGCCAATCAAATGCATCATCCGCTTGATTTCCATTTGATACTTTATCATTACATAAATCAGTGGCATGGAATATGTTTGGCAGGCATTTAACCCCATTTTACATTATAACAGCAGCACTTACAGCCCGCCCTGCATCCGCAAAGTCAATCTTAAGGCGGCCCATGGCCCTTATGATGGCGATGATGGACTGGATGGTGTTGCTGTACACCACGGCTCTGTATTGTTTGCACTCTTCCTCTGAGTAACCCGCTTCATGGATGATTCTGTGGGAGAAAGACAATCCCATTACTTGAAGTAATAAAGCTAATAGTTCCTGTCATGTATATTGTGAATACAGTCCTGGCTTAAGAGGTTGAAAGTGTTATGCTGCACACCGTGCCAAACAACAGCCATTAAAAGTGAAGATATATCATTATATTTGCCCTATAGTGCGCTGCATGGATGATGCACTTTTGTTGGACAAAACCCAGAAACAAATAAGCATTTTAGCATTTGTCGTTACATCATACCCATCAGGTTTTTTTTTTGTTAAATACCTGAAAAAGTTGTGTGGTTAACACAAGCTCAAGATATTTTCATGCTTGATCGTATTCGTATATATGGCCAGGCAATTAGACGATAGTGATAATTGTCGTGATATAATATCTCGATAAAACGATAGCAAGAGTTCAAGAAATGTTCAATATAATGTGTATGCTCAAAAAGTAGGGCTGGGACAACGCAAAAAACACGTTGACGCAAAATATGCGCGTCGATTCGTCAGACTCAAAATAAAGATGGTGGCACCGGAGAGTAGTAGCAACCATAGATATACATAATAAAGTATATTATGCAATTAAGTATATTATTTATTATGTATATCTATGGTAGCAACACGAGTGGCTCCTCAGACTTTCAGATGTGCAAGGCGGGTTGGCGCGCGGGGCGCATTGAGCACAGGTGCGCATGCACGCGTTTTGTTGTCACTGCTACATAAACAAATTTCTGCACACAGGAAGACAGATGTTTAAATTAAGTTACGGTACCGACATCCAGTTATGGTGTCCCGCCTTTGTTTTACTGTCTATTAAAGTCTGCCGCGTTTAAGTTACGGTGTAGCCTGTGTACTGTCATACATGTTTTCATAGAGCAGAATACTCACTCAGCGCGCTGTCAGGCAGTTTGGGGCTGCCCGACTGTGTGCACTCGAATGCCGTGACAGCGTGCGCTCACGCATACAATCAGTAGTAACAGTTCGCAATTATATCCATATATCCTACCTTTTCTTGTAAACCCGATAAAATCCATGGCCATGAACGTCATCGGGGATGTTTAATCCACAAGCATTCTGAGAATTATTCCTACTTGTCGTTCACATCAATCTAAAAGTTGTCCTTTTAGGCTATAGGCGATTTTCATTCAAAGATGTAAAAGTAATTAAGCTATGTAGCCTATTGTATCATTTTTTTTACTAGATAAAAACATTAAAAACATATTGCAATAAATAATTTCTCTGTTTAGCCTATGAATGGGCAATCCGATCCAGTCAGCGCTGTCATTAGAGCGTGATAGCCAAACTTAACCCTTGATTAACCAGCGGCGCTATTTATCTTATTCCAATCCCATGCATTTTTACATGATTTGTTATTTGTTCTATTTTTTATATCTTTGCATTATATATGCAAATGTTTACTCATAAGAAATAATCTTATCTTGTTCATATAATTCAGTGTCACCTATCAAACCTGTAAGTTTTGCTGCACAGCAATGAAGGTACTCTTTACAAGACGTATTGTGTCCTTAATAATGGCATCAGAATGCAACCAAAGCACATGATGGTAATAAGAAGATGGCTATAATTAATTGTAAATCATCCAAAATAAATGCCATGATCATTAGATTTTATACAGGTGCTACTATATTGCTTTTGTAAATGGTGATCAGCAACCAAATATTGATAATATGGAAGTTACTGCCTTTTGCCTTGGCATGACTCCACATTTTTTGCAGACAATACAAAGGCAGAGTGCAGTAACTTCAAAATAGGGTGTGTGTGTGTGTGTGTGTGTGTGTGTGTGTGTGTGTGTGTGTGTGTGTACTTTGTTATGATTTTATTGAATGCATTGTTCTTGTATAGTCTTTTACTTTTGAATTTTAAGAGCAATAAACATATATTGCAATGTTAAGGAATTAGTTTTTTTCATTCAGATAATTAAATCAACATGTATAAGTTGCTATTAGGCAATTAATGGGGAGATAATCGATAATCGAAACCGAATCGGACAGGAAAAATTAATCGTTAGATTAATCGATGCATCGAAAAATAATCGCTAGATTAATCGTTTAAAAAATAATCGTTTATCCCAGCCCTATCAAAAAGCAAATCAAAACAGTTGAAAATTTGAACAGCACCACATGGACTGTTAATGATTCTGAAAGATTTGTGCACGTCTCTGTCTCCATCACAAGCCCCTACTGGCAACTCCTGACCACTTGAGAAACATCTTGAGCAGTCATAAAGCTTATGCTTGGAAAATTTCTGCAAGAACAAAGTAATTTGTTCGTTTTCTCGAGGTGGCAAGAACAAGAATAGTTCGTTCTGGCCCGTACATTCCATACTTCACGAGAAAAGCAGGTGCCGATCATCTGCGTTTCTCTGCATTAACCACGCCTACTTTAAATCGTCTCAGGTAGGCTCTCTCACACCAGACGTGCACATTATATACACGCAAGCTCAATTTTGAATCGACTTCTGACAGAAGAGCTGTGCGATGGGTGTATCTTCTAGCACAGGGTCAAACCATTATGTACATTGAAGATTTGAGGAAAATATAATATAAATTTAATATAAAACCTTGAAATGGTACTCTGTGGCACGGCAGGATTTTAAACAACGTCCGGAGTCGGCGGGGACAGGCGACGAATGCCGCCGCCGGTGTGTGTACATTCATTGAAAACGCGTTCGAATTTTAAAGGCTCTTTATGACGCAATAACAACACCCGCGAAGATTCGACCGTGAGATTGGTGGTCGAACCCGGCTCCGCATGTCAATGCATCGAATTTTCGACTATTCGGGGCCACCCCTAAGTAATACTACCTGTAAATACGGTATTGTGACAAAAATATTTAAATGCTAACAAGTATTACGCATCTTTTTCCATCACTTCAAAACTATAATATTATAATGTTATTTTTAATATGGAGGATGAACAAGTAATGTTTTGGTCATCAAAGATTTTCCCCATTTATAAAACTAAAAGTTTCTAGATATAAAACAACTCTTTATTTTAAAAATATGAAATAAATTACCATTGTAACTATAACGTTTTTACCCTGGGCACGTTTGTTGTGGTCTGTGTCGAGTGCAATTGTTCCCTCCGGTGCTATGCGCAAATACACTGCAGGCTCATACCCAAGGTAAATCAACACTATTGACTTAACATGTGTTTTATTTAACTAAATACATCGTCATCTGATAAAACATGCACGTTACTTTTCTTGTGTACAAAAGAATTTGAAGTCACTGATGTTTTCACATTCACGGGAATCGCGTCACAGTTCGCCACTGTCATCCCTGAACATATAATATGCAATGCAATAAATACAAAAGGCAGATAGATAGTGGGTATGCATGCATAATATATTTTTAAATGTAAACTTTCTTTTAGTGCTATCAACCGATTAAAAACATTTGATTAAATCACATTTTTCTGTGATTAATTGCGATTAATCACAATTAAAAACAATGTTTAGGTTTTTAATATATTTTATGATGCAGTCATTGCACCAATTTTGCACCAATGCACCAATTTTAAACATTGATCATAGCCCTTAAACATTACAGTGTAACTGAAAGCTTGTTATAACATTTATTGGCTTTAAACTTTAACTTAAAAGAATACTCTCATAAACCCCCCTCACAGGTAGAAAACTGGCTATAGAAATTGAACAAATGCACTACATAAATTATTAATTAAATATAGATTAATCCATATTAAAGCTACAAAAGTCATTTAGTCAAGAGCAGTGATTGATTAACATTAATGACAGACAGCATGGCTGCTGTCGCTTTAAGATCTACTGCTGCAGAACTGACACGCTAAAGTCTTTAAGCTCGTTTAAGACGTTATTTGATATGTGAATACCCAACAAAACTGATTTTTGGCATAATTCTTTCCATGTTAAGTTTTTTCAAGCGCAAAAGAGAACTGGATTTTGGCACACTGTCTGCTCATGATGCTGGCGTGTAACCCACGAATCCCTAGTTTACAATGCGCATCATATGCACGTGAAAAGTAATTTTGCCGTATAAATCGCACGATAAATACCATTCATGTTATAGATACGGATTTCATGAGAACTTGGTCGAAGTTAAGAGCAGGAAAGACAGCCAGACATACATAGAGTCATGGACATAAGGGAAGAGCTAGCTTAAATTTTCTAGTCTATATTTCCAACTTTTGTAATACCGCTGTTTTGGGTTTTGAAAAATACATTTTTAAATGGGTTGTGTTATAGCCCTGTTTGTTATTATTAAATATATGTATTGACTGCATGATCATTTCACCATATTATTTACTGCCATGTGAGCCGCACAATGACACTGCCATAGACAGTAAAGATACGTAGCAAGAAGAAACACACTTACATTTTCCTAAATTTAAAATGTTTAAATTTTCTTCTTGTGCTCCTAAAAGCTTTCTTTCAGTTAGGGCTACAGTGCTCCTAGTAAAAACAGTTAGTCTGGAGCCCTGTAGCCACTCCGAAAATTGCCTACCCTAACTTTAGTGATGGTGACGAAGAAGTAATACAACCGTGGTGTAGTTTGTTTATTAACCATGTTAAGCTTTTTAGTTCTGACTTTTTATTTAGGCTTCAAAGTTCATAAAAGTTGTGTTCAGTTGAAGATTATCATGATGAACAAAACGTGTAAGAATCATAAACTTTTCTTGGACACAGAGCTTATTTTCTGCAATAAACCAAAAGCCAATAGAAAAATCCTTTTGGCTTTTTGTTGAAGGAACCAGGGCTGATAGTTACAAAATGCGTCACTGGAGCAAATCTATTGCTCAATTCTAATGGCTTTGAGGATGTTTAAAATGCTAAAAGGTTATAAAAGTCTGACAAATGCAGGGAAGTCCCTTAATAAGTCATATCTATAATCATATGATTATGTACTGCACATTTAATTTAAATAATCTCTGCTATCATTTGCATCTGAGATAATTTCTAAATGTTATGAAACTAGTATGACAATGATGACCCATATGGGGTTGAAACTTACTTCATTTGTTTGACAATTGTACTCTTCCCAGATTCACCAGCCCCTGGAAGAGAGAGAAAGCGTGTTAGCCAGATGGACACACACCCAAACATTCCAGATCTTTCCCTGCTCCATAAAAGAGTGAGAATCTAACTCTGAACGATAAAGCATTTGTGGCTTCTGCCAGCTCAGCAAAAGTATTTGTCAGTATCAGATAGAGCGGTAAAAAAAAATCATCTTATTTCCTTTGATTTCACCACAAGTAATAACTGGGTGGGGAGAAGACCATATCAACTTAAATCTTGAAAGGAAAAAAGACCGGAATCGTTTTTACTGGAATCGTAGTGTCATGTTGCATCCTTACCGTTCACATGATGAAAACAGGTGATAGAAAAAAAACAAAGGGAAGTGGGGGAAAACAGATGTCGTGAAATGGCTCAAACAAAAAAAACAAAAAAAAACAGTCAATGAAACCTAGACAAATGTATACTCATTAAGGGGATATTTCACTCCCCTATATTTTAAAGAGAGGAATAAAACCACCAGGCTTCAACAAAATCCCCAGTGATGTGAGGAAATGTGTAGGTGTTAATATTAACGGATTAATTAAAATCACCTCACC
The DNA here is from genome assembly GCF_024679245.1 of Pseudorasbora parva. Classification (NCBI taxonomy): domain Eukaryota; kingdom Metazoa; phylum Chordata; class Actinopteri; order Cypriniformes; family Gobionidae; genus Pseudorasbora; species Pseudorasbora parva. The sequence goes on along the minus strand of NC_090196.1, from coordinate 18,754,113 downwards.
GTAATGGGATTACAGACAGACTTTTGTAAACAGATTAGCTATATGTCCAGATAACCATGTCTGCACAGGTTTGATTGCGGGCGACAGACAGCAAATACTTTAGAAACAGTTCATTATGTTTTCAAACTAGGGTCCAGGAGGCTGCAAGAAAGAGGGTCCACAGAATACTTGTCTGGAAAAAAGGTAGATTTTAGGCCTGTCAACTGTGTTATTAGATAGTGTCAATGGATTTAATAAATTAATACTATGGATGTGACGTTGTGGAAATGTTCCCACCGGGTTAATAACCGTGTGACATCACCACCAATTCTATCTAACTGAAAGTAACACACAGCCACTCAGGCATTCATTACGAAGTGGAGCAAAGCGAACAAAGTTAAGCTTCCATATGCATAAACTGAAAACGCACCAGTGCGCACACACCGTGAATGACAGTACATCCGTAAATGCGCGGACCTCTGTGAGGTCGTGCACATTTTAGTTCCGATTTTGAATTAGCGACAATTCAGCGGATAGCTTGAATTGTGGGTCCATCAGGCTTTTATTCATAATGAAAAACACAACAACAAAGTGTAATGACAAACCTACTTAAATAGTAGGGCTGTCAAAATTGCTAAAAAAAAATGACGTTCGAATATTCCCTCTAAAAAAAAAAAAAAAAAAAATAGTCGAACTATTCGAACATCTGGTTGCACATTTTGTCAATGATGCGCATTACGTAAATAACAGGACAAATTAATAAAGAGACATATAACTACTTGTATAGGTAGTCTATTTAAGTTTGACAAAGTATTTTTACACAAAAACAAGTAAAGTAAATAATGGCCAAGACCGCAGACATCACTCTCTTGCCCTCAGCTCACACTCTTTGCGCATAACGGTTTAAATGAACAAACTTTGTGTGCTGATCAAGAGTTGTGCGCAAGCAATTTAAGGTCGCGACTCTTTTCCCAAATCTAGCAGGCTTCATTCAGTGATTGAAACATTACTAATATTCATTAAAATTTTACAGCATATTGAACGGTCCGAGCGAGCTGCGCTGTGCTAAACAGGGAACTTTTCCTTGACATGAAACAGTAAATAATCAAACCAGTGGAAGCAGTGCATTTATCCTTTATAGGGCGGTCAACGAATATTCTAAATTCGAATATATATTCGAATAGTTTTTAAAAAACGAATTTCGAAAGTGAAAATTAATATTCGAATTAAAAAAAAAAAATACGGAAAAAAATCTGTGTAGAGTTGTGGCTGTCTGCTTTGCGAGTGAGCGCGCGCCTGAGGGTTCAGGACAGGTCACAGAAGACGCACTGTCACTGCTGAAAGTGGACGTGTCTTGCAGAGAAGACGGCAGAAAGTGCAGAGCCCAACTCAACCGCAGCAGAGAAAGAGATTTTAACTCCATGATTTTAAAGCCATGTCTGGAAGTACGTTGGATTTTGTTCGGTAGGTAAAATTGTTGAGCCGCAAGATAAAGTTATATGCAAGCTATGTAAGATACAGTTAGCATACCATGCCTCATTTTATTTAACATTAAACAGAAATATTACTAAAGTGTAGTCTACTGTACTGACTGAAGAGATATGGCATGAATAAAGGATAATTGCACTGCTAACACTGGTGTGATTAGGGCTGGGCGATATGACGAAATATATCGTCTGGACGATAGAAAATGTCTATCGTTTTATTTTAGGCTCTATCGCTTACGCCACGATAAGGCGTTTACAGCAGAATTTTACATCAAGATGCACCTCACGCCACGGCATGCCCATGCACGCTGCAATACATAAACAAACATGGAGGAAGACGGTAGTAGACGCGGTTCAGACCAGGGTAATAATTATGCCAGAGTGGTGCATAAGCGCGCAAAACAAACTTCAGACACAGACGCTGCAACGGGCTTTTACGCATGGCACACCATAGCCATATATTGAAATATTTTAATGGCAGGTGTAGGGATGGCGAAAACTAAACATTTTCTTGACCGACCACCGAGCCTCATTAGCCGGTTGAAACCGGTTAACCGATTAGTTTAAAATATGCTGCGTTATTTGAAATAACAGCCGCGAGCCGCGCTCCCTCTCTCTCTGTGTCTCACTGTCTCTCTCTCTCTCTCACACACACACACACATACACTCACTCGCCTCCCTTCCACTCACGTCACTTTTTTAAATCCCCCACAGCGCGAAACACGAGTCCCGCAAACGCGCCGCCGTGGAGCTTGTTTGTAATCTGAGGACAAATGGCTCCTTAGTTTCGAAATGGTTTGGGTACAAGGTGATCTCGTTGAAAATAAAGGCATTTGTCCAGCGTTATGAGCTCATTTGAAACATTGCCGCGGCTCATTTAAGAAAATGACAGCTCCGAAGAGACCCGCTTTAGTTCGAGGTAGTGCTAACAATAATAAAGAAAGACGATCAACATCAACGATCATGTGTTACCACTGAAATGTAGCTGTAAAATATTTCCAAATGTAAGTCCATCTTAAGCGAAATGCACGCTTCATACTGTCGTCTGCCCTGGCTCTAACCTCGAGTGTTTAGCCTGTTTACTTTTTGCAAACCTTGTGAGCGCGTGCCAAATGTTTTTATTGGTTTATTAAGTAGCCTACACACAGGCGAGTTATGAAAAAATTAGTGCGAGGGATATGTTCACTTCACACAAAAATATTTTGGAATGAGATGGCTAATTGTAGTAGCGTTTAGTCCACTGTATAATAGCCTAATTTAGAGATCACTTTTTTTTTTTTACTGACAACTTTGATCGGTTAACGTTGATACGGTCAACCATCGGTCCAACGGTCATCGGTTAACATCCCTAGGCAGGTGTTAACTTTACCAACTGTATTGCTTGAATAAAAGGTTCTAAATAAAATAAAAATGTAGTCCATACTACCTTTATTTGTTTTTTTTATATAATTTCAAACTGCATTTCCACATTGCAATTTTGTATAGACTATTCATAAACTTAATTAACAGAAAAATTGCTATATCGTTATGTATATCGTTATCGGGATATCAAATGAGCTATATCGGGGATATGAAATTTTGGCCATATCGCCCAGCCCTAGGTGTGATTATTCACCGCTTCATGTCAAGGAAAAGCTCCATGTTTAGAACAGCAGAGCTAGCTCGGAGCGCTCAATATGCTGTAAAACTTCAATTAATATTAATAATATTTGTTTCAATCACTGAATGAAGCCTGCTATATTTGGGACAAGAGTCGCGAGTCTCGCGACCAAATTGCTTACACAAAACTCTTGATCAGCACTCAAAGTTTGTTCATTTAAACCGTTATCCGCAGTGAGGACGAGAGAGAGAGAGAGAGGTTTGCACTCTGCGGTCTTGGCCATTAGTTAATTTATATATAATAATATATAATAATTATATATAATAATTTATAATAACAATCTACTTGTTTTTGTTTAAGTAATACGTTGTCAAATATGTATAAACTTAAATAGACGAACTATACAAGTAGTTAATGTCTCTTTGTACTCATTTGTCCTGTTATTGACGTAATGCGCGCCCAGTTGTTCGAATAGTTCGAATTTTCGTGTGCTTGTTTTTGAGGGAATATTCGAACGTCATTTTTGAGCAATTTTGACAATCCTACCGACCAAAATCCAGACATGGCTTTTATCATGGCAAATTCTGAAGGGTTAAAATCGCTTCCTCTGCTGCAGTCGAGTTGGGCTCTGCACTTTCTGCCATTTTCCATGTAAGATGCGTCAACTTTCAGCAGCGGCTCCTGTGACCGGTCCCTGAACTCCCATGTGCGCGCCCACTCGCAAAGCAGAGAGCCACGCCTCTACTACCACTGGCGTTTTTCCCCCACTTTTTAAAAAAAAATTCAAATATTAATTTTCACCTTCGAAATTATTATTTTTTTACTATTCGAATTTAGAACATTCGTTGACAACCCTATTAAATAGGCACCTTTACATTAAGTTTTGAAACCAAATCTGCCGCAATCCTCTTGTCTGTCAGCTCTTCTCACTCGTGATGAATGAGATCTGAGTCCTGCTGCTTGTGTGATGCGACTCCCGTTCGGATCATGCTTTAGTAAGCAGACACGTTCAGTTATTATTTGTACTGTCTGTTCTCTGACAGTGGGGGTGGTGCCACGGTGTGCACGTGATGGAACCGAAACTATCGTAGAAAGCTCAATTAATACTAGGGCTGGGCAATATCTATATAAAAATTTTAAAAATATTGATATTTGATAATATATTTAATATATATCTTGATATGTTTGCAATTGCTTCAAAATAATAAAAAACCTAATTTTCTTTTGCCCCCATTAAAACAAAAACTATTTAGATTAAATTCAATATAAAATGTTTACATTTACTGAACAAGTTGGGCCGACCAAAATCTTATTTCATGAATGTACTTGTATAATTACAATTTTTATTTTTATTTTATCTTTGTTTTAAAAAAATAAGTGAAACATGCAAATACAAACAATATGACAAATACAGTGCTTTATTTTTTAGCTATAGGTCTATTTAACAGAAGTCAAGAAAGAAATGAAATAATCAAATATATATAAAAATACTGCTTAGTCTTCACTCTATACATTAATTATAGGCTACACTGATTCTTAACAAATATATTTAAGTTGTTTGGCCAAGCATGGGGTGGCTTTCTATTTTTCATTGTTGTTTGATTAACGTTAAAATCACACAGAATATTAGGTCCGGCTTAAGACCTGCACGATCCAGTTCCCTCAACCATATAGGTTCACTAAAGACATTCCCGACTCTGAACACTAGCCAGAATGTGCATTTTTTACATATTTTGGTAAAAAAAAAAAAAAAAAATATGACATTTTAATTCACAAAAGAACTGAATGGCGATCATATGTTGTCTGCAAGTGGTGTGCATGCACGTCCCACGCTGCACTTTTATTTCTCTCATGCCCGCATGTTTCTGTGTCTTTCTCTGTCATGTGCTGCACGTATTTATTTAATTATTCTGCTTCTAGAGTTTAGTGAGCGGTGGAAGCAGACCTCTGCACTATCTGAGGTAACCTTCTGTGGGAAAGTATGCTTGAATGTGAAATATTCGATATTCACAATTTTTCACATTTTACATAGTCATCAAAATTATTGCGATATTATCGCTAATATTCGATATATATCTCCCAGCCCTAAATAATACACTTTTAAAAATTATACAATACTGTTCAAAAGTTTGGGGAAGGTAAGATTTTTTAAATGGGTCATATAATGGTACATGCACTTTAACAAGCTGATTGTACGGAAATGTGTATTGGTAGTGCCTATACACAACCATCCTATGATGATAAAAATCCATCCAGTGTTTTTTTTTAAAAATCCCCTTACATGTTTTCCCCCGTCTCAAATCGAGTTGTCTAACCGTGTGACATCACACACGCCCCTCCCACGACTGTTGATTGACAGCAGCATTTTAACACAGAGCCCTGAGCGAGCTGTCGTCATCGTCACAGTCCGCTAGTGTTGATACGCTGAAGCAGAATGGCGTCCAAGCGATTGCGGGGTTCTGTTCTTGAGTGTAATAATAAACACAGCAGTCATTTTGATGTTCCTAAATCCAAACCGCTGAAAACGCAGTGGCTGAGTTGTTTTCGAAGGGAATATTCCACCCGATCAACGTCAATGCTTTCATGTTTGCGCAAATCATTTCTCCCCAGACTGCTTTATAAACGAGGGTCAGTATAAAGCAGGTTTTGCTCAGAATTTGCTCCTGAAAAAAAGATTGTGTTCCTGCTGCACCTCCAGAAGAAGTGAGTGTACCATTTTATTAACCTTTATAGTAATCTTTGCAAATCGTTTGCACGCTTGAATGCAGCTAAAGTTTACAGGATAAGTTAAATTACGGCATGCTTTCTATGTATGAAGTTCTCTATATAATTCATAATCCCACGTTTATAAAGAACACGTTGTGGTTATTGTGTTATTACAAACTGTGTACGCTGGTGATAAAGTTAACTTGGCAACACTAAACTAAGCTTACTTTTGTAGATGGTTTATAACAGTTTCTGTTGCGGATTAAGTAGTAATATCAAAAAAAGTGTTGTAACAGTTATTACACTGCATAGATAACATTACGCATCATTGACAAGCCTACATTTACAGATAAAACATTTTTATTGGCATTAGCTGTAACAATCTGTCAATGAACTAAGGTGTACATAAACACATAAGCATTCGTAAACACATAGCATTCGTATCTCACTATGGGCAGATTTCAAAAAGTTTCGAACCGTTATGATCCGTGTATCAATTCATGATTAATTACATTTTTCATTTTGGGGTGAACTAAAACCCTTTAACTTGTACAAAAATGCCATTATATGACCCCTTTAAATGTTTTTGTAATGAGCCTCTTATGCTCATCAAGGCTGCATTTAATTGATTTAAAAATATAGTAAAATGTGTAATATTGTAAAACACCATTAAAATGTAAATATCTTTATTTTAAATATAATTTATTCCTGTGATGCAAAACAGAATTTTCAGCATCATAGTTCTAGGTGTCATGATCTTTCAGAAATCATTCTAATATGATTATTTACTGCTCAACAAACATTTATTATTATTATCAATGTTGAAAAAAAGATGTTTTTGTAGAAATCATGATACTTTTTTCAGGGTTCTTTGATGTATAGAAAATTCAGACACCATTTATTTAAAATGGAAATCTATTGTAACATTAGAAGTATCATTAATGTCAATTTTTATTAATTTAAAGAGTTACTTCAGCGATTAGCATATGGCTTTGTATCAGTAGAAACCCTGGAGTATATTCAAATGATCATGCTCCATCCCCCTCATATCCCCCTTAGACGAGAGATTTATGCATTTTATTTCTGGAAAAATTACTCCGGTGACGCAAATATCGTCAATTTGCATCATCAGTAAAAAATTTGGCTACAGCCAGCAGAGAGAGCTATTTCCACGTTTTCATCTCGCACATGGGGGATGGGAGATCGCACTCACAGCTCAGCTCGCAGCTGCAGGCATTAATTTAAACGTAGGGCCCTATAATTTCCGCAATCACGGAATCGCGGACGGAATCGCGGAATTGGCATATTAACGCGGAATCTGCATATAAACGCGGAAACTGGTGTTAACGCAAATTTCCCCGGAATTTTACATATTTGTAATTAAATTCTGTGTCGTGTGGGTTAAGAACGTATGTCTGAGGAAAGTGTAGACCGGGGGAAGCAAATCTTCGCGACACAACCCCTCCCGTCATTTTAGCTCGCCCTTCAAAACAATGAAAGTACGGCGAAGTTGGTCTCCACGGCTCTGCTTTCGGCAGCGAAAAAGTTAAGAAACTCGACGCTAACGGCGGTTTCACACTGCACGTGCAGGCGGCGCAGAAGCTTTGCGATGGAGAGCGGGAGCCGCGTTTGTTGTGCTCAGGCAGCATTGGTCCCGCGCGCACCTGAACCGCGGCTCGTGTATTGCACATACAGACAAATATTGTCCATTCTGTCAGATTTTCCGGTGTTCTGCTCGACCCCTGTCATCTCGTGCTTTGATTTATAGTGGGCACATTAGGCAGCAATGCATATCTGCTACAAATGCGACCGTTTTCCCCACTGTTCCAAACATGCATTTAACATGCTGTATATGGGTAGTTTACAAGGTTACTTATCATGTAAAGTTTACATGATAAGTAACCTTAAAGTTAAGATAAGCATCTAGTTTTAATAATTTAAAGAGGCCTTTGAAGTTGGGGAAAGTTGTGTTTTCCTGTATTTTTATTTTTCACAGCTCTGGATATCAATTTTACCGGAAAGTTTAAAGCTAATAACCATTAATATTTGAAGTACTTGAAGTGCAGTGTTATGTTGCATCATATTTGTCCTAAAAAGTAAATGTGATGTTTGTTACCTCAATAAATTTAAGGTCATTCCTATTTTTTGTTTTATGTTCTATTATATTAACATTAAAAGCACACTCTTTTTTCACCAAAATAACAGTAAAGGGTAAAAAAAAAAACTGAATTGCCAAACATTTTAAAGGAAAAAAAGGAATCTGCAAAAATGAAAACGGAAAAAACGTAATTTGCAAAAATTAAAACGGAAAAAACGTAATTTGGGAAAAATTAAAACGTAATTTGGGAAAAAATAAAACGGATTTTATAGGGCCCTATAAACGGAATGGCCGGCGGAGCAAAGTGAGTGATTTAACTTCTCAAATTAATTCCTATGAAAGTTAATCTTCCAAAGGCATGAAAATGAACTGAAAATGCGCTGAGAACTACTGCCGCGAGCGCGGACGCGTTTACCTCAGCTCAGTAACGATGAGTGTAATCTGACTCCTGCTGCGTTTGTGACTTTCACTCAGCGGCTAAATCACAATATATTGAACGGACACGTTCATTTTTTAATTGTAGTGCCTGTTCTCTAACTGAACTGATTTTATGAAGATGAGACAAAAATAAATGTTCTGTCTTTTCTCAGTCTAGAAAGCACCAAATTCAAAAATAATTTCACATTTCTTCTACATTAATGACCCAGTTTAAATACATATTCATCTTTCCAGCGCTGAAGTACCCCTTTAATGCATCCTTGGCTGCTGAATAAATGTCTTTCTAAAAAATATATACCTGATGAAGGTCATGAGACCAAAACATTGCTAATAAAAAGTTTTTGATTTTTTGCAGGTATTGATAGTGTGTGGGATTTCCTTTTGTTTGTTGTGAAGGGGAAAAAAAAGTCCTGCCTTCATCTCTTATGTCTATAGTATAAATATAGTATAAATGGGGTCTTTAGATTTATATGTGAATACTCTCCATCATTATTATAAAAGTTTGAAAATCTCAAACTTAATTTTTTTTATTTAAATAACTCAGAATAAGCCTTGCCCGTCTTTAATTTACCTACCTCTAACTTCAAATCTCCCATACAGCTCTTCCATGAAACTAGAATTCATCCGCTCACTGAACGAACGTTTCAATTAACCATCTCAGTTGTGGTTGAGGACATCCCTGTGGGATGACGTCTCTTTTCTCAGTCCCAGAGCACAAACACAGCAATTAGGCCACATCAGCATCTCACACAGAGATACAAACCCTACTGTGAGGAGACCAAACACAAGAGCGCTGCATTTACCCCAGAGACCCCGGCAAAACTCCCACACGACTTGATAAGAGGCTTGTGGTACTTAATGTTCATCCACACTTTTAATCGTACTCAAACAAAGGCTGTAATGTTTCCTGAGAAGCAAATATCAAAGTGTTCAACAGACAGATGGGAATCGTTCCAGCACGTCAAAGATATTTAACTTTTTCAGTGAAACTTTACAGGCGAAATCCAGACATTTCAATAGGAATCCATGAAACTTTACCTAATTAAACATTTTCCAGATTTTGCAGTGAGTTCAAGTTTTTCTTGCAAAATTTCAACGTTGTACAAACATCTGTGCGTATGTTGCTCCATAGAGCACTAGATTATTGACATCTGGCAAATTAATATGCAATATAAATAACCAAGCAGATAGAACAAATATTCACTACCATAGTATTTTTTTTTCCTACTTTGGTAGTGAACGGTTGTTTTATCTGCTTTGTTACAAACATTCTCAAAATATCTTGTTTTGTGTTCTGCAGAACAAAACTCATACAGGTTTGGAACAACTGAGTAAATGATGACAATTTGACAATTTTGGGTGAACTATCCCTTTAAACCAGTAGTAGCCCAAGTCTGTATGATATTCTGGCCCCTACTTCGACACAAGTCAATGGGGGTTTATGATTTTGAGTGAGGTTTTTTTTTCTTAATCTTTAAACTGTTAGTTTCAAGCGGCAACCTCCCCCATTTTTTGTTGAAGCCAAGCCTGCAGTATTCCTTTCAGATACTGATGCTTTCGCGCCTCGATCGCCCCCCGGTGAACGGTCCCAGTATAACCGCCACTCTGTGTTTTCTATTGGACACAAGGCAAACTAAACAATAAAATTACACTTCAAATATTTTCCCCCAAAGTTAATGTCATTGAAGGCAGTTATCATTACAACGATTTCATTTCAAGCGTTCATTTTTAAAATAAGTTTAGTTTTAGTTAGTTATTTGATGCTATAACAGGGGGTGTGACGTCATGATTGACAGCTGAGATCGACGTCTTCTCTGAGTAAAGTTGTCACTGAGGCATTAATGGACTTTTTTCGGAATTTTTGGGAGCAGATTGGAGCTTTAGCTTTAATTTCTACATTTCCATAACTGTTTATTTCACACCAACATAATTAATTGTTCTGCATCTGTGAGTGTGGGCGGGCTTTTGATATCGCGGCTGTACTTTCTGCTCTCTACTGCGCAACTCCGGTCCCGAAATCTCTACTGCGCAGACTCTTTCCCAAGATGTCAGTGCCGTGCAGGCTGCCTAAAAGCTTCAAATCTGCCAAGCAGAAACAGATGATGTTGAGTTGTCCATATTTTTTTACGGTCTATGGTTGAAGCTAATACGGAAGTAACTTAAACGACAATTCATCGACTGGCCACTAGAGACAGGCTCCAGAAGGGAGCATAATCTCATTGAGCCCCATGTTAAAATTCTCAACTTCACAGCAGGAAAAAACATGTTTACAGCCTGGTACAAATTGTGATTTTGGTCTATACGGCTAATTTTGCCGTACTTTCATGACAACTGTGAGGGGGGTGAATTTCTTTATAATTCAATAGTTTACATTATATAAAGCCTTAAATTTCTGCATAATTAAGGGGAGTGGTCACTGAGTGACAGGTGGATTGCCGTTTGTCTGCTAGTCATCGCGTTTCCTAAGCTCCGCCCACATCCTAACTCTTTGCCCATTTTCTGTTACCCGGGCGCGATGCACTGGCAAGAATGTAACGGCCAGCTTCTCTACTTTACGCTTCAAAACTGCTCTTCAGGTGACTCCACAGACACTATGTTCATATATTTTACAGTCTATGGTTCGTTCATCCAAAAATGTGATAAATTCTCACCCTCAGTTTGTTCCAAATGTGCAAGATTTTTGGTCATCTTTGAAACACAAATTAAGATATTTCAAATGTAATCAGAGATTTCTGTCCCTCCACTCAATTACCATTTTGACATGTAAAACTAATCCAATTGGATTTTATTTGGATAAAACGGAGCGATTTGGACGAAATTTCCTGAAGAGACTTGGTCACTTTATATGATAAACAGATTTAATTTAGGCTTGATTTAGACTGAACTGATCAGCGATCATAAACAGACACTCAACCGTTCTTGGTTGACGCATATGAACAAACCTCATTGGTTCTTGTGGAAGCTCAAACTTTCTGTGAACCATGAGAATGAACCTCATTGGTTCTTGCATGTCAAGCGAACATGCTTGAGCTTCCGTTTAGCATAACTGATGTGTGCGTTGATGAATATTTATATGTGAATAAAAGCATAAATGAAATTGGTTGTTTATTATATAAAGCGATTGTCTCTTTATGAATTGAGCGGTTTAGTCAATTTTCTAGAGATCTTAGATGTCATTAAAAAAATCTTAATTTGTGTTTCTTACGGTTTGGAATTACATGATGGTGAGTAAATGATCATTTTCATTTATGGGTGAACTAAACCTTTAAACCACAGTATTAGCAACTCATTCTTAGATGCATCATTGCAAGTTTCTGATGCCACATAGTGAACTTGCCTCGCAAAACACTGGTTTAACCTTTTGTTTGGTCTCCTGTGGCTGCGTTTATGGTGCTGTAATTTGAACTGGCTCTTCGGTTCCTGGGCAACCAACAACACTAACTGAGACGCACGTCAACACACTCTAGTCTAAACCATGAAGCAGTGCTCATCTTAACTGAATTATTGCATTTTGAAACATTTGTGTCACTCGCAGAATTTTGCAAAAAAAAAATCTTCTATTCCTATATCCTCTTCTATTCTATTCTTAGAAACAATCCTGGCAGTCACCATTTGTTCCTTTCTATAGTCTAAACAGGAAATCCAGCCAGTTTTACAACAGGCGTAAGGGACATATGCCGACGATCCGCAATGCCAAAAAAGCAAACAAACCCAAGAACGCAGCACACATAGGGTGTATAATGATTTAGCACTTAGGGGGAATCCAGTTAACTAGGTAATTAGATGTTAATTCCCTAAAGTTTGATGGTGTAAGGGCAGGTTTTATGTCCTTTAACAATTTACACAGCAAGTAGAGACCAATGGGAAAATGGCTTGTACATTAAACAGATGAATAAATCTTACATTGACCATTATTGTTTCTGTAAACTTTCCAGCTCTTCAAAATTAATAAAAATCCATGCAAACAGCACCAGTGATGCTCTTTAGGAAGTGTGTAGCTTTATCTGAAACAAATGTTTAAAACGTACAAACCATCAAAAATGGCACACAAATATTTAAATCACCCCAAGCTAATAAATTGTCTGGCTTCATTACGCAATGCCCGAAAAATGCTTGCACACAAATACAGGAAAAATACAGAAGAAAGGTATGCAAAACAAGAATCGGAAACTGAGTGGCCTCTATGTAAATCACAATGAATTTACAAGTCTACTGCTAAGGTATTAGGGTGGAAAAAAACTGTGAACTACACATACAGTGTTAATGAATTTACATTTTAATATTTTGTTATAACCCAAAGCGAAATCTAGGGTAGGAACTGTTTGTTATACAATAATAATACATTCTAATGGGAAATAATCATGGGCTAAATGCAAAATAAATCGAATGCATTTCTTTAAATCTGCTCTAAGAGCTTGTTGTTTGAATCCCTACTTAAATAGCTCAAATGTATAGCATTAATTCAGGGTTAAGAGTTTCCAGACTCGTATGATGACCACCAGGACCACTTTTTAAACCCATCTAGCATTATCCACTCCAGTTTACTCCAAGCACCCAGCAGGACCCTCCATATGCACAAGCCTATTTATCATAATTGGATGAGGGTCAGGGTAATCTATCAGATCCATCGCAGTAAATCAGGCAGTGGGGATTAAATTAGATTAAACTTGTCTTTTGCTGGCTGGATTAGCCGAGAGCCGTTTGCGTCTAACTGGCCACTTTGGCGAATATGCAAACCAGCACTTTGAACAAGTCAAGGCCGAAATAGGAAAGAAAAGAAGCCAAATACAAAACTTCACGCAATTATCTAATCTCTAATGTATAGACATATAAATCACCATATTAAAACAGTGATAAATGACTCGGGATACTGAGTGGATTAGCTTCATATGCTAGCCGAGACACCAGCGCGGTAACTATGGACAAAAAAAGTTTCCAGCGTCCATAAATATGCACTTGACCGCTTTATCACCAATTTAAGTACTTAATTAAATGTTCAATCCAATGCTAAATGAGCTTATATTTGTTGGTAATGGCTTTTTTTTTCACTAGCGAGCGGCTAACTCACCCAGCAGCAGCAGCTTGACCTCTCGCGACGCTTTCTCTCCATCATCCCGCAGGTTTTTGTCAATCATTTTACTCCTTTCCTGGGCGCTCTTGTCGCCCGAGCTCAGGGTGCACCCCATCTTTGTAGAGTTTAAAACGCTCTCAAACGATATAAGAAGTCGAAGAAGCGAGGAAATGGAGGAAAGAAAGAAATATCATACACAAGTGGTTCAATTGAGGGAGACACCCCAACGTCTCACGCCCAACTCTTTCACACACGCGCACAGCCTCTTAAAACTGGAGTTTTCCAGGCGCTGGAGTTTCTAAAGTTACAAAAATAAAAACGGATGGTGTCAGTAATTAATCGAACGCCTTGACGGCCATTGTTGATTAAAAATAAAGCGAAAATTCAATCAGTAATGCCCAGCCTCACGCTCGGCTTCTCCCACTGCTGTTAAAGTGTCGAAAAGATCGACGGAGTTTCCTGTTTCTTTTCATACATAAATCCCCCCTCCACGGTCGCGCGCTCAAGAGCACGCTCCCACACACATACGCGCACACGCAAAGGTGCGCGCTTATTGATAGCAAGCATGAGCCCAAGTACTTCTGAAGTCAGAAAAATGCGGAGAAAATATCAAAAGACCACACTTTTATTTTTTCCAATTATTTTATTCAATTTCAGAACATCTTTAACGCTTTAAAAACCCTTATTCAAATTTTTTTCGTCATTCTACAATGTATTAACAGTATTGATATTTTAATGATGATATATTATTTAGTGAATTTTCTGAAAAGCCTAATATGCTTCAAATACTTTATTTGTATTTTTATTTGCATTATTTATTATTATATATTAATAATTATATATAATTTAATAAAATATCTGAAGAGCTCATGCTTTAATAATACTTAATGTTCACAATATGTAATTTATTTGTAATTTATTTATTGTCTTGTTCTGTCTTGCAAATCAAACAGTTTTAGCTGCATTTTAGGTCTAATTCCAACTGAATTACGGTCAATATCATAATTACTAATGCAAAAAAAAAATGCTGGTAGTACACTGATGACAAACAAATGGGAGATTTAACAATAAAATATCCCTTTACTGTCCTTACGTGTGTCAAATGTGTATTGTTCTGTATTGTAGATTTTTTCCCCACAACATTAGTGTCTGCATTTGGTGGACATGAATAATTTATGGCGGAAATGACTCCATTTGGTGAGATGAGGCCACATCTGGTTGGTCAGGCCACTGTTCTAACCATATTCAAATAGATTCAGATTTAGGATATTTTCTTATAGGTGGCACAAAACCAAACAGAAAATCAAAAGATGAGCTCATACATAAGCTTTTGAAATATTATATCCAGCCTTATTATTTTACATACTATTTAAATTTCAAATGTCATGAGCATGCAAACCATCTAGCAAGTTCCACCCCATATCCGTGACTAGTGCATTTTCCTAAAGAACCACAATGGAATACAAGGATCACTCAAGCCATTTAAAATAAGGGTAATCATCATCATCATCTGCGACTGAACATTTATTACACTGATTTATAGTGTCATGGTGGACTTTAGAATATACATGTTATGTTTATTTCATTTGTGCAACTTGAATTACACACGTTTTAGGCAACAACAATAACAAAAAAAAAATCTTTACCTTTTGTACTGAGACTCTGTATCTTATAAGTGTTATTTAAAAACATGAAGACATAAACTGCTGATGTAAGTGGCTAGATGACTTTTATACCCAAGAATGTATTATTAATAATACAGTCTTGTATTATTATAGTGCAATCTATTTAAAACATATTATAAAGAAGTAACAAGTGACAATCATAAACATACTTTGCATGACATGCACACAAGTTTTTTCTCCAATTTTGTTCAATATTTTATTGCTAAAAACTAAATAAGAATGCATTTTTATGAATTTTAATTAATTAACACATCAGTTATATATTATTTAAGGTACATAACAGATACTTTGCACTGGAAATGGCAGCGTGCAGTGATGCATCTTTGTGTTATAAAGTGGTTAGATGATGAGACAATAGGGATCATTGTTCTTTCTCCAGCATGGTGAGACTTGTTATACTAAGGGACCGATTGCTTGCTGTGCTACTTGAATAGAGGTACTGCTGAAACAGCACCTGTGGGGATACGTGTGCGTAAGTGTGTGTTTGTGATAACATTGAAGGTGCTTTGGGTTTGCTTATCTTTGCAATCTTTTTTTAATAATGCTAAATGTATAGACTAAATGCATGCTTTATGTTACAATTTTGCTTATTTACCTTTGTTCTTATGTGTTAGAAACATTGGATTTTACAGAAAGAGAATAAGTAAGTAAAACTAATTGAGATTTATTTTAAATGACAGTCAGAGAGTATTCTATGTTACCTTGCTCAGCAGTGCCACCAAGTGGCTGTACAACGCAACAACACGGTTACTGTTGAAACAGGGAAGGGAAAAAAAACCCACAGAAACTAAAAACTAATCAGGACACTAATTCATTTAGACATGACTTGAATAAAATTGACAACAGCTGTTTAAGAAAATATTTTTCTACTTTCTACTCGATAGCTTCATCACTTGACATGTTTAGAGTCACTACATTTTAAATGAAATTAAAAGAAAACTGTATACTTATAATAAAAAGTATGTACTGCCCACAAGTATTTCAGCAACAATGTCAGTAGGACAGTAGCTTAGTAACTTAATGTCTTCCTATGGTCTGTTGGCACTAGGGGATTTATTAACAGGACCAAAGACTGGCTTTTGTCTTTTGGTACGTGTGATGAGATGTTTGACATCAAACTCTGACAGCGAAAGTTTCCACTGGGCAGCTGGCACTGCTCACAGCCTGAACCCAAATGATTCTACTGAAAACTACACGTCTACCAAGAGAGAAAGGACAGTTCTGTGGAAGAACTTCATTGTGCACTCTAGATAGATAGATAGATAGATAGATAGATAGATAGATAGATAGATAGATAGATAGATAGATAGATAGATAGATAGATAGATAGATAGATAGATAGATAGATAGATAGATAGATAGATAGATAGATAGATAGATAGATAGATAGATAGATAGATAGATAGATAGATAGATAGATAGATAGATAGATAGATAGATAGATAGATAGGTGTTCTGTCGGGTTGAGGTCATGACTCTGTGCAGGCTAGTGTAGTCAAGTTCCTCCATGTGAAACTCGCTCATCCATGTTTTTATGGACCTTGCTTTGTGCACTGGTGTGCAGTCATGTTGGAACAGGAAGGGGACATCCCCAAATGGTTCCCACAAAGTTGGGAGCATGAAATTGTCCAAAATGTATTGGTATTCTGAAGCATTAAGAGTTCCTTTCACTGGAACTAAAGGGGTTGCACATCGGACGAGAAGCTCAGCGCCACGTCTTTAAATTTCAAAGACATTATTTGATATAAGCGTACACCCACTGGCGGCGCTATTCGGCATCTGTTTGCAGTGCCCAGCTACAAGATCCAGCCGAACCACAGAACGCCATTTACCTAGTTTTACATTAATTTTAAATTATAACTGTCTCAAATATGTCGTTCATTTACAATGTACTGACTTCACCCTGCAAAACATCTTTACTTTTACAATTATAGTTTACCTGCTTAAATAAAGCCTAAACATAGAGGAAAATATTATAAATAAACAGACAGAACACACACTTCAGCTGGATATTGCTGATAATAGTGTAGTAATAGATAATAGAGTATACGGTAACATAAAGACGGTGAACAACTCAATGAAATTGGGAAATAACCTTGAATTATATGCAAGAAACCATGTAATTCTGATGCCATCTGAGGGACAAAATACAAAAATCAGCTGTGTGGATGAAGATTGTTGATGTTTTCGGATTTTCAAGTGAGATTCTCAATTAATTCAGTTAATGTAAGCTACGCCCTGAGGTAAAATTTCAGGCTGTGGACTTGGCAACAATCGTATTTACAAACCTGATTCCAAGAAAGTTGGGACACTGTACAAATTGTGAATAAAAAAGGAATGCAATAATTTACAAATCTCATAAACTTATATTTTATTAGAATATAGAAAACATATCAAATTGTGAAAAAAAGTACTAAAACATTGGCTCATTTTGGATTTCACGAGACCTACACATTCCAAAAAAGTTGGGACAGGTAGCAATAAGAGGCCGGAAAAGTAATAAGGAATATAAAGAAACATATAAGGAACAGTTGAAGGACCAATTTGTAACTTATTAGGTCAATTGGCAACATGATTGGTATAAAAAGAGCCTCTCAGAGTGGCAGTGTCTCTCAGAAGTCAAGATGGGCAGAGGATCACCAATTCCCCCAATGCTGTGGCGAAAATTAGTGGAGCAATATCAGAGTTCCTCAGAGAAAATTTGCAAAGAGTTTGAAGTTATCATCATCTAGTGCATAATATCCTCCAAAGATTCAGAGAATCTGGAACAATCTCTGTGCGTAAGGGTCAAGGCCGGTCATGGTTAGTTTGACTCTAGTCGGAAGCTGCACGTGTCTTGAGTAGGCCTGCCAGCTTGGCCGGTTTGGCCAGGTGGGAGCCAGCAGATGTAGCGTGTCGGTCGTAGGTGCAAGAGAGAGAGGCAGATCTGTGCATCTCTTTTTAAAGTCTGGGAAAGGACATACCTCACAGGGTTGACCTGACCAATGAGAAAGGCAAAATTTTCCAAGCAGGAAGATGTCTCTGTTGAGGATTTTGTGGCTCTTTGTTTTAAGGGTGCTCATGTGCATGTGCAGCTGGATTGGTTGCAGATGTAGAAACTATTAAAGATTCTTGTAATTGTAATATGTTGCATAGCTATCGACACATCATATATATATGATGTGTCGATAGCTATGCAACATATTACAATTAACATATTAACATAAACATACACAATAATTTCAGTCTTCAAAGTACAAATCGAGACCAAACATGATGTAGGTGAGGTTACACTGACCGTTGGTTCTATCAAGAATATGCCTAATAAAACAATAAGACACTACTAATCATACACACAATGTCCTGGGGTGCATGTTGATTGAACAGTTTTTCTATAAATTAAAAATCAAAGGGCTTCAAGGGCTATAGGATTTTCATTGTTATCTTAACAGTTGGTATCCATGGCAACTGAGGCCCTTCTTGCTCTTGCCTTTATTTGAATACTCGGCAAGATGGATATTTTGACATTATTTTGTATCTATTTTACTGTTTAAAGGTGCACTATGTAGTATTTTTGCAGTAAAATATCCAAAAACCACTAGGCCCGTGTTATATATTTTGTTCAATTGAGTACCTACAATATCCCAAATGTTTCCAACTATTTGTAAATTGTGAGAAAATTGCTATTTTAACGAAGGACCGGGATGTTTCAGGATAGCGTCTGAGGAAGTCGCCTGTCAATTGCGTCATATCTGCGCTACCCTCGGTTTCGGGTTTTATTTGGCAGGAGCGCTTTACTTTTAGCAGTGTGAAGAAGTAAACGCACGGAGTAATGTCATAACATCATTTTCAGCACACTTAAATGTATCTAATATAATAAACAGAGCTGCATTACCTCATAATCATAACCGGAAGAGCGAATCAGTGCAGGCGCCCGGTGAATGTGTCCCGTCCTGTCATAATAAAAGTCCCGGTGTTTGCGAGGCGTGTGTTTGTATACCAATTGCTCTAGCGGCCGATGCTCAGCTCCACAACACTCGGTCCTGCTTTGCTTTACACTACAGTAACGTTAATAACCGCATGTATGAACGTGATTTCTGCCTATTTTCCTATTTTCCACCAGCTGTGAGGTGAAGACCACAAGTCCCAAGATGCTGCGCCCAAACTTTGCTTCATCAAACTACGCATTTGTTTTGAATAGGCGCCCTCCAGTGGACGGAAAGTTGCATAGTGCACCTTTAAGTGCAACAAGCCACGAAAAAGAAGTAATTTTGGTACTCACAAGCTCTTTAAAAGGAGGCTTTATCCACGCGTGTGTGACGTGAGCACAAAACCTGCGATAAGGAATAAAATTATGTGCAATACAAACACCATTCAACTGGAGCAAACGAGACAAGTGAGTGAGATAAGGCGGTTGTGTGTCACTTTGCCACATATCAAATATCAATAGTTTTGACAAGACTAGTGTATATATGTTAAACGCTGTGGTAAAAAATGCTTACACATATTCTAATTTGTAACACTGTTTAAGTTTAAGTTCTGTTACATTTAAATAACATTAAGTTATGTAAAATTTTCAGCGTTCGCAATATTGTATTATTTACAGTCATTCCAATAAAGCGATTGACAGGTTTTTATGTACATCCCATACAGAAATGTAATATATGTACATATATGTCCCTATATCCGAGTAGTGATGTCATATATGTTTCATATAAGGCAATACATTATTAGCACATATATACATTCTCAAGATATATAAAGATTTATATATAAATCTTTATATATCGTGAGATAGGTTTATACCATGTATGAAATACCCATAGAAGAATTATTATATATACATATATTAAAATTATTTATATGATGACTTTTTATATGGTACTGTATGTTAATGTTGAATTTATATATGTAAGTTTATTTAAACATAATCTATGCAAACATTCAGTATGCTTGTACAGGATTTTATATGGATCTATATAGTGGTGTTTTAATCCTGGCATTTCATTCTAATTTAGTTTTGGTTCAGGCTTCGGACATTAAAAGCTCCATGTGTGTTTTCTCCCCATTGTGAGTGTACAGTTTGAGCATTCGCTTGGTCTCGTGTGAGCATCTAGTTTTGCTTGTGCAGTATACACTCTTTTGTCCATGTGTTTAGGGTTGTTTGTTTAGCATGCGGCTTGTGCTAATCATTAGTGTACTTTCATGTTTTGTTCTGTGTAGCATGTAACCCTGGTACATGGGTGACATTTTTCATCCTGTCCTCTAGAGGGCAACAAAGGGAGGAAGTGGTTTTAAGGTTACGAGTAGCATAGAGGAGAGGCATGGCAATGGCGCATGGGTGAAAATCAAAGGGGTAATCTAGCACTCGGAAAGCGTTCCACCCATAGGGGTGGCCATTGCTAACCAAGCCATCACCTGCTGTTAGAATCTCATTGACTCCCATTCATTTTTGAGTCACTTTGACAGTGAATATCTTTACATCTGATATATTTAAAGACTCCATTTGTCCATTGTTTATTTCTAAAGAAACACGACAATGTATAAAAGGCTCCATTACCTTGTATCTTACACTATCGCCCCGTAGAAGCTGTTTTTGTAAAAATAAGCTAACTATTGCGTCATAACCAACGCGACTCTGTCGCACAGTTGAGAAATTACCGTATAGACAGGAGGAGATGCTCAGAAACAATCTTTTACTGTCTATGAGGCAGTCGAGGGGACGTGGAGACATAAAGTCTGATAAAGTCAAGGGGGAAGAATGGGGGAGAAGCCCATAGTGAGCCAAAAGCAACAGGAGAAAATATTTAAACAACGTAATTCAGATTTTACTTTCCACAACTACTAGAAGACTTACAGCTGTCAGACAGGTTGCTCACGTCACATCTACGTCGTCAAGATCAGTCTGGGCCAACGCAGTTCGCTCAGCCATCAGGAAGTGAGTGCCTCTGATTGACTTCATTTTCCGCCGTTGAAGTCAATGGGTTAGCTCTGTCCATTTCTTTTACTGTCTATGGTGAAAATGCCTGGAATCACATTGTGTTTGAGAGTTAAGTGAATTGTACATTCTAATGCTTCACAAGTCTAATGCTTTTCTTATTAAAATGCACATTTTTATGTACCCATAAAATGTTAATTTATAGTGTTTGGAAGTTTGCAGAGAAGCTTGCAGAGGATTCTGTTATGGGGTTTGAGTGCACTGATACCTACTTGTTACCTGTGTTAGATTGTGCCAGTGCCTAATCTAGGATTTAGGACTGTATATCTTCATTGCCTGCTGGGACTGGGACTTCTACAACACTCAAATAAGAGACTTGCATTGCAGAGTGTATTTTTCCCTCTACGGCATTTTGAATTGTTTGGTACTGTTTTTTGTTTGTGTATCACTAGTATTTTGGGTTTGGAATTGATTTACTGTTTATTTGTTTACTTATAGTGTTGAGCTTTGATACTCACAATGCTGTCTTAGATTTCCATCCATGTGCTAATTGTATCTAATTCAGTGGTTAAATAGATACAATTTTTGATTTCTGATAGGAATTTCTGATGCTGTGCATATATGTGCATTTATGTTTTTACTCTAAATGAGCATATTAGGATATTTCATATATGAGACCTATATGTCAAAATATGTATTATACATACATAAACATATATAATATATGGGATACATTTATATGTCATATACAATTTCTAATGTTTCATATATGTTTTTACTTTATATATCACATATACCGCATATATTGATATTTCATATATACACATGTATTACATTTCCATATGGGATCTCAGGATTGACCCTTTAAGTAATCACCTTTATTATCCTTATCAATTAATTCCAGATCACACAAATATAAGTGTGGCCTGCCTTTTTCCCTTTGTCTTCTCCGTTTCTCTCTTTCTTTAAGTGAAGCATATCCCCTCCCCACATATGTTTCTCCTGTCAGAGGCTTACTAGGTTTGTCCGGTGAGAGGGTCTCATGGTTCCTACTCTTTACATGGAAGAGGAATAGCAGGATCCTAATGTTCTCCTGGTTGATATAATGATTACCAGATGGGTTCTATACCAGTACCACCTGTAGCATGTCCCCATACCATGAGATGTATATGTGATGTAATCTTTCTCTCATTGGTTGAATCCATAATACGCCTCTTCTCTTTTATATTGCATCCTAAAAATAAAAGTGGGAGAAGACATTTTTACCTTCTCCTCAGATCTGAGTCATATGTTTGTTTGCATCCAACAAGGAGGGCAGGGAGATCACAGCGCGTGAACGGGACACTTTGACTAACTCTGTCAGCGATTTTGAATTGACTGACAGACACACACAGACAGATGGATAGATCTACAAAGTTCCTTTTAGTTCCTTAGGCTTCTCATCTAGGTGTGTTTAGCGCCCGCCCTCATTTAGTCAGTCTCTGTCACAGTCAGTCAGTGGCACAGAGAACAACAGACCAACAGCTCACTCTCTCTGATGGTCCTCACAGAAGACAGATGATGCTGATAGGAGCTATCACTGGATGATAAAGGACATTTGACTGCAGAAATAAGGAATTAGGTATTTTATTTTTTATAACTTACACGGGTTGGCTATGTTTAAGGAATGAATTTGACCCAATGTTTTAAATGTTATATTATTACACAATTTATGAATAACTAAACATGTTAGTTTAATATTTTTGTTACCTTTTACATTTTTTTGTATATCATAATTGTTTTACTGTTTAAAATGAAGTAAATGTCTTTAATAGGCTGTTTTATTAAGACAATATTTTGTATATAATTTAGCATGCTATTGGGGCATGCTGTCACAAAAGGACAATATGCGTTAAATTAACAGAATATTTTTTGTCTGGAGAATATCTGAGAAAGGTATTGATATTGATATTTCATGAACTGTTGTGCAGTTTACTTGTTTTGCTGTGTGACTTCCAATGTGACAACTTTCCCCTATTCAAAGTCACCATTGCAGAATGTCACATATTGTGAGTTGTGTGATAAATGAACTGTACTTTTTGCCTGAGCAATAATGGTGAAAATATTTGCATTATTGTAGTCAAGACTTTCAAAGGCAAACCCACCCTGAGTAAAATGAACAGGAGTAATAAAGTGTGATAACTAGCCCCACACTATAAAACAAATATGTAAAGAATTTTATAAGCAAAACACATATAAACTTACACAAACTAACGGATCCGAGGTACAAATTTTATCACCGGTGCTAAGATTGCTGTTCTTTGTCACAGCGCTGAGATATTTCCCACATGGCTGTGCTGTATGACCCTGGCTTTCTAACAAGAACTTGTGGCACAAGCTAGAAAGGTGAGAATGGGTGACTGAAGTCTGTACGATCTTAAGATAAATAAAGAATAAATATTTATGTTTTCACAGTTTAATACCTTCAATCTTGATAGTTTGCTCTCTTCTCTGTTTTTGTCAGCAACACCACATGGCAGTGAGAAGTGAGCAAATGTCATAGCACATCAGTACTGTTATTAGTCTCACTTAAAACAGCAGACAAATACCAAGTGCTTCGGTAATATGCTGATCCAAATTCACATTATTCATTTTAGATTAGGTCATAATGTGATTTGTCCTTCAAATAGAATATGCAACACACACCACCACACACCCTCAGCTTTACTCTCCATCCCGAGAGACCACCAGACCCCAAAACATCGACTCTCAACAAACAGAATAACCGACCGAAGGCCATTCACTTTTAAGCACAGTAGTAAAAACAAATCCTCAGTCCTTTTAAATCTATTCAAACTTAATAAACAGAGTACATATTTGCCCAGTAGCTCACCTATATGAACAACATATACCATCTGTCTGCATTATATTAAATTGCATAGCTCCGCCTGATATGACTTCACAAATAGTTTGTTAATTAGCAGCAATTGGTAAGGCCTTAGCAACCTCATAGCAACACAATAACAACCAATCAGAACACCCAAGCAGCTACCTAGCTAGCAACCATCCAGAACAGCCAAGAAACTGCACAGTAACAGACTAACCACCCAAACACCCTAGCAACACCCTAGCAATGCTCTAGCCAGCAATCATCATGAACACTGGATGCACAACCGCACAATAACACACAAGTGACCCAGAACACACTAGCAGCCAACTAGCAATGCCCTAACAACTATTCAGAACACCAAAGCACTTCAGTAACCACAATTACATGCAAAAAACAACAACAACAACAACAACAAACACTATAGAAACCACCAAAGCAATGCCCAATTGAAACTATTCAGAATACCCAGCAACTGAATTCTAACATGCTAAAACCCACTAATAACACCTTAGAAACTGCACAGAAAACACCCCAGCAACCACATGAAGAAAAGAAAAAAGAAGAAAAGAAAAAAAAATCACCCAGCAAACCTTAGCAACCGCATAGCAACACCAAAGCAATCTCTAGTGACATGCCAAAAACATTACAGGGCTGTGCTTTGACACAATTTTTTTTTTTATTTGATTTGATTCACAAGCTTGTGATTCAAATTCAATTTGGATTTGATTTAATTCAATTAAATTCAAGTCAACTTAATTTGGGGCCTATCATGTAGTCCACGTAGGAAAAAATATCTCTCAGTGTTGTAAACTATCACATTTTTAACATTTTCACAAAATTAACTGGTTTGCATTTAAAATACACATGAATAACTTTTTACAACAATAACGTAATGATAATTCTCAATTACATAATTATGCTTCTACTCGTGTTTTTAAATGGCAGCTGTCATAAAACCATGAAGGATTTATTCAAACACATTAAATATTGAAGAACAGGGTAAGTAAATATACAATGAATATGCAATCGTACATATATTTCTCAAAATGCTTCTCTTCAGACTACATTTTTCTAGATAACAAACAAGTTTTTGGAAATTGAAATGCTTTTCTGGGGTAAATTATGTGAGTGATGTTGTTTAAAAGTGACATTGTTCTTACTGTTTTACTGACCTGTCAGCGGTTGAAACATTGATTACATGAGACATTACACATGTCAGTAAGTTGTACTGTATCTTTGAACATACCTTCAGGTGTTCATTCATGTTTATTTCGTGCTGTAACTACATAGAGGAAGGTTCACATGCCGCTTCGCTTGATATGAGGCCACAACAGCGATCGATCGCCACATTAAACTGTATTTATTGTTAGAATCTGGTAATATAATTGAAATTATTCGAAAGCTAAGACTTTGTTTCATTTAAGATGTAACGAATCACAAAGCATATTGATATTTATTAGATGGGAGGGGATTAGATTGGAGGTGCAATGCTGAAAACAGCATTGGTCGAACAAGATTTAACAATTGATATCAGTTCTTCAAAATGGGAATGGATTAATATCGAAAAATCTATATATTTTACCCAGCCCTACAAAAAACAAACAACTTAAAAAAAAAACAAAGCCACCACGTAACACGCTAACCACATAGAACGCCTTAAAACACTTAAATCACCACATACTAAACGTTTTAATAAAACTATAGCTCCATTTTCTGCAAAATGTTTTTAAATCCAGGTGTTCAAAATGCAGTTTTTGGTACTGATCCAAACTGAAGCATTAAGTAGCCTACAGTACATGCTGTCCTGCTAAAGGCAATAAGCTTATTGCTCCTAAGAGACCTTCCTGGCTACAGTAAATAAGATGTGCTATCAGAGTCCTTCCTTCCATCCAGCTACATTAAAATATCTCAGATAATATCACAGTGCTCCATGTTTTCCCTGCAGTATTATCAAGCCCATCAATGTGATGCTGTTCTCCATTGCCTTAATGGAAATCTGGCAGCATAAACAATACTGACAGATGATGAACTCTCTGTTTGAGAATTATGTTTGGCAAACAGATCCATCCACAAAGATACACACACACTCATGATGGGATATCATGAACAATAAAGATAGGAGTGGTCTTTTGAATAGGGTTTTTGTGCGTTTTAAAGAAAGCATTGATGTTCACTTAAAGGGTTAGTTCACCCAAAAATTAAATGATTCCATAATTTACTCAGCCTCAAGCCCTTCTAGGTGTATACTTTCTTCTTTCATCCGAACACAATCAGAGTTATGTTAAAAACATCCTAAAGTAAGCCCAAAAAAAGTGCATCCATCCATCATGGTGTTAATAAAGGCCTTCTGAAGCAAAGTGATGAGTTATTGTAAGAAAAATATCCATAATATAACTTTATAAAGTACAATCCCTGGCTTCCAGTAATGGGTGTATGCGAGTTGAGTTCCGGCAGAAGAGTGATCTCTGACCCGACGCATGACGTATTGATGAACGCGGAAGTATAGACCATAGATCAAAGCAAAACACCAGATTAGAATTGTTCAAGAGAAATGTTGGAGGAGCTTGAGTTTGTTGCTCAACCCTATTGGTTTAAACCGTGAGAGGCATCTTCTCTTACCTAAGCCTACTCCTGCGTCATGCGTCAGGTCAAAGGTCACGCTTCCGCCGGAACTAGACTTGTGTACGGCCGTTAACGGAAGCCAGTGATTATAGTTTATAAAGTTTATTTAGTTATAACATTTCAAAAATTTATGAAGATACAAAGAAATATATGCAATGTATGCAAAAAAAGTATTTGAACCAATGTTCTGTCATTAATTACCCTCATTTCGTTCGACACCCATAAGACCTCCGTTCATCTTCGAAACACAAATGAAGATATTTTTGTTGAAATCCGATGGCTCTGACTTCACGGTCTATGCTAAGACAGGCCTTCATTGACATCAATGTTATTTCCTCTCAAGACCCATAAAAGGCACTAAAGACAACATTACAAAGCCCATCTCACCATAGTGGTTCTACAATAATTTTATGAAGCGACGAGAATAGTTTTAGTGCGCAACAAAATAAAAATAACGACTTATATAGTGATGGGCCGATTTCAAAACAAAGCTTCGAACCATTATGAATCAGCGTATTGATTCATGATTCGGATCGCATGCCAAACTGCTGAAATCACGTTACATTGGCGTTCCAACTCTTGAATCAATACGCTGATTCATAAGCATTCAAATATTTATTTGAGGATAGAAAACAAACCCGGAAGAGAAGACAATGCTGAATAAAGTCGAAGCTTTTGTTATTTTTGGACCAAAATGTATTTTCGATGCTTCAAGAGATTCTAATTAACCAACTGATGTCACATATGGACTACTTTGATGATGTTTTTTTATTACCTTCCGGGACATGGACAGTATAGTGTCCATATACAGGTCCCTCTCAAAAAAAAAAAAAAAAATAATAATAATAATAATAATAATAAAAATCGCATATTGTGATCAAGTTCATTATTTTCCACAATGTAATGATAAAAATTTAACTTTCATATATTTTAGATTCATTGCACACCAACTGAAATATTTCAGGTCTTTTATTGTTTTAATACTGATGATTTTGGCATACAGCTCATGAAAACCCCAAATTCCTGTCTCAAAAAATTTGCATATTTCATCCAACCAATAAAAGAAAAGTGTTTTTAATACAAAAAAAGTCAACCTTCAAATAATTATGTTCATTTATGCACTCAATACTTGGTCGGGAAACTTTTGCAGAAATGACTGCTTCAATGCGGCGTGGCATGGAGGCGATCAGCCTGTGGCACTGCTGAGGTGTTATGGAGGTCCAGGATGCGTCGATAGCGGCCTTAAGCTCATCCAGAGTGTTGGGTCTTGCGTCTCTCAACTTTCTCTTCACAATATCCCACAGATTCTCTATGGGGTTCAGGTCAAGAGAGTTGGCAGGCCAATTGAGCACAGTAATACCATGGTCAGTAAACCATTTACCAGTGGTTTTGGCACTGTGAGCAGGTGCCAGGTCGTGCTGAAAAACGAAATCTTCATCTCCATAAAGCTTTTCAGCAGATGGAAGCATGAAGTGCTCCAAAATCTCCTGATAGCTAGCTGCATTGACCCTGCCCTTGATAAAACACAGTGGACCAACACCAGCAGCTGACATGGCACCCCAGACCATCACTGACTGTGGGTACTTGACACTGGACTTCAGGCATTTTGGCATTTCCTTCTCCCCAGTCTTCCTCCAGACCTTTGGCACCTTGATTTCAGAATGACATGCAAAATTTGAGCAACAGTCCAGTGCTGCTTCTCTGTAGCCCAGGTCAGGCGCTTCTGCCGCTGTTTCTGGTTCAAAAGTGTCTTGACCTGGGGAATGCGGCACCTGTAGCCCACTTCCTGCACACGCCTGTGCAGGGTGGCTCTGGATGTTTCTACTCCAGACTCAGTCCACTGCTTCCGCAGGTCCCCCAAGGTCTGGAATCGGTCCTTCTCCACAATCTTCCTCAGGGTCTAGTCACCTCTTCTCGGTGTGCAGCGTTTTTTGCCACACTTTTTCCTTCCCACAGACTTCTCACTGAGGTGCCTTGATACAGCACTCTGGGAACAGCCTATTCGTTCAGAAATGTCTTTCTGTGTCTTACCCTCTCGCTTGAGGGTGTCAATGATGGCCTTCTAGACAGGGTCGGGTCGGCAGTCTTACCCATGATTGCGGTTTTGAGTAATGAACCAGGCTGGGAGTTTTTAAAAGCCTCAGGAATCTGTGATGATTCAATGATGGAACGGAAGTCTTACGGGTGTGGAAGGACATTAGGGTGAGTCATTAATGACATCAATTTCATTTTTTGGTGAACTAACCCTTTAATGACATCCTATTCTTAATCCATAGGGTTGACTATGGCCCTTTGCAGCTTCAACTCTTCTGGGAAGTAATTCCACATGGTTTAGGAGTGTGTTTATGGGAATTTTTGACCATTTATAGAAGCACATTTATGAGGTCAGGCACTGATGTTGGATGAGAAGACCCGGCCCGCAGTCACCGCTCTAATTCATCCCAAAGGTGTTCTGTCAAGTTGAGGTCAGCACTCTGTGCAGGCCATTCATGTTCCTCCACACCAAACTCGTCCAACATGTCTTTATGGACCTTGCTTTGTTCGCTGGTGCGAACTCGTGTTGAAACAGGAAAGTGCCATCCCCAAACTGTTCCCACAAAGTTGTCAGCATGAAATTGTCCAAAATGTATTGGTATGCTGAAGCATTAAGAGTTCCTTTCACTGACACTAAGGGGCAAAGACCAACCCTTCTGCACACTGTGCGCTTCAGCATGCGCTGAGCCTGCTCTGTGATTTTACTTAGCCAAACACTTTGTGGCTGAGTTTGATGTTGTTCCCAGTTGCTTCCACTTTGTTATAATACCACTAACTGTTGACCATGGAATATATAGTAGGAAATTTCACGAATGGACTTTTTTTGCACAACCTATCACGGTACCACGCTTGAATTCACCCATTGTTTCACAAATGTTTGTAGAAGCGCCTGCATGCCTAAGTGCTTGATTTTATACACCTGTGGCCATGGAAGTGATTGGAACACCTGAATTCAAAGATTTCAAGGGGGTGTCCCAATACTAGTATTGCTTAAAAACATTCAGAAAAGTGAAAGCACATCAGTAAATATTTGTAATGATATTCCTTTTTACCCTTTTTTCTACCCTTAGGTTCTGATGTGCCTGTCCTGTGATAATGAAAGATGGAGAATTCCAACTTAACTCTTTCTCCAAGCCCCAACCATGCTAACAAGACTGACTTTTTCCTAGCCAGTCCATTCACAGCTGTCGAGATTGTTCTCATCATTCTCGGCCTGAGCACTTTAAGTCTGATCACAATTATTGGCAATGTGCTGGTTATGCTTTCTATCAAGGTCAACAGGAACCTCCAGACAGTCAACAACTACTTCCTGTTCAGTCTAGCATGTGCCGACCTGTTCATCGGTGTTTTCTCCATGAACCTCTACACCGTGTACATTGTGACTGGCCACTGGCCTTTAGGAGCTTTGGTCTGCGACCTCTGGTTGGCTCTGGATTACGTGGTGAGTAACGCCTCTGTTATGAACCTCCTCATCATCAGCTTCGACCGATATTTCTGCGTCACCAAACCTCTCAGTTACCCAGTTAAACGGACCCACAAGATGGCAGGCATGATGATCGCAGGAGCTTGGATCCTGTCGTTCATTCTCTGGGCTCCAGCCATCTTGTTCTGGCAGTTTATCACGGGCAACCGGACAGTTCCTGAAGGCGAGTGCTATATCCAGTTTTTCTCCAATGCTGTAGTCACCTTCGGCACCGCCATCGCTGCCTTCTACCTGCCAGTCGTCACTATGACAGTACTGTACTGGCAGATCTCCAAAGCCAGCCGCAGTCGTGTGCAAAGCAGAGGCATTCGGAGAGTATCCAGAGTTAGTAATGATGGAGGACAGGCTGGACCCACAACTGAGAGCAATAAGGAGAGGATGTCAATCCAAGGAGGAGAGGAAATGGTTCCATATAGGCAGAGTGCTTCAGATGCCACTACAGGTTTGTTTACAGATTACTTATTTTCTTACATATTTTTTAAGAATATTCAAACTACTCTTTATACAATGTACTTATAAGCTTGAGAACAGGGGCTCCAAAAAAGACAAAAGAGAAGTATAAAAATCTATATGAGAAGTTTCCAAACTTGTTGATTGAAGTGTTATTATTGTTAAAGGGTTAGTTCACCCAAAACTACTCCATATTAATTGAATGTTCAGTTCGAATTTTCTAAAGAGACACAATTACTTTATATGTTGATATGTTGAACAGATTGAATTTAGGCTTATTATGAAGTCACTCTTTTTCCAAATAAAATATATATATTTTTAAATAACATTAAATATAGTTAATATAGGTCTACATATTTGTTTTAGATATCACCTTAAACAAACACACACACACACACACACACACACACACACACACACACACACACACACACACACACATAATTAAAAAAATAATAATAGTACCTTTTGGTCCAAAAATAACTTTATTCAGCATTGTCTTCTCTTCTGTGTTCCTCATTCAAACTGTTAATGAATCAGTGAATCGATCAATGATTTGGGTCGCCAATGTCACGTGATTTCAGCAGTTTTTGATCGATTCACTGATTCATTAACCATTTGATTATTTTTGGAGGAACACGGAAGACAAGACAATGCTGAATAAAGTCGTAGTTTTAAAATAGTCGTAGTTTTTGATATTTTTGAACCAAAATGTATTTTCGATGCTTCAAGAGACTCTAATCAACTAACTGATGTCACATATGGACTACTTTGATGATGTTTTTATCCCCTTTCTGGACATGGACAGTAAAGTGTGCATTGACTGCATATGCACTGGGACTAAAAAATAAATAATCTTAAAGTGTGTTCCGATGATGAACGGAGGTCTTACGGGTGTGGAACGACATTAGGGTGAGTCATTAATGACATCAATTTCATTTTTGGGTGAACTAAACCTTCAAAGCTACACTTTGTAACTTTTGTTTTTTTACTCTTAGCTAAAAACACTTAGTTCTTTCAAAAATATATGTGCTCATTAATGTATATTTACTTCTTTCAAGTTATAAAGTATTCTCGTACGTTTATAATATGCCACTGAAAATACATACGGGTGAGGGGTTCGAATGCTGGTCGCCATGTTGCCCCTCCATCTTGAAAGTACATTAGCCAAAGAGGGACATGCCCATAAATTCAAGCTTCGCCTTTCGCGTTTTAACACTCGATGGCACCATGTCGAATGTGAAGAGGGAGATTGTCATGTTAATCTTAGACTAAATAGGCCACCGTAGGAGTTAAAACGAAATCAAAATTGAGAGGAACAGAAACTATTATTCACTGGATGGTCATATACCCCTTCACCACTAGATGGGAGAAAATATCACACAGTGTAGCTTTAACTACTTTTATGGTCTTTTTTGGATCTTGGCAGCAGATCATACCCACTTATCTGAACCATATATAGTTAAATCTTGTTTTCATCTATGATCTAACTGAAAATATATTGTACCCACCTGCAGGAGAAGAACGGGAGAGTGAGAACGACTCTATATCCGAAAGTGTGCTCGCTTCAAACCACCGGGATGAGGAGGCCGTATCTATAAGCACTAACGGTGACAACAGAAGCCGTCAGACCCATTCAGCTCCGCTGCCCGCAGGAAGTTGCGTCAGATTTACTTGCTTCAGAACAGCATCCCAAAAGGACCTGCAAAACACCTATAAACCCAACAGCGGAAGCCAGGGCATGACCAACGGGAAGGAAAGGCTGAGTCTGGTGTCGCAGAAGATTCCCATGCCACGGTATCAGAAGAGGAAGAGTTTATCCTCACGCGAGAAGAAGGTGACAAGGACCATTATGGCCATTCTGGTGGCGTTTGCAGCCACATGGACTCCCTACAATGTCATGGTACTCATCAACACTTTTTGCTCGGTCTGTATTCCAAACACAATGTGGATCTTTGGCTACTGGCTCTGCTACATAAACAGCACGGTTAACCCCGCTTGCTATGCCCTTTGCAATGTCACCTTCAAGAACACCTTCAAACATCTGCTGACATGCAAGTACAAGAATATTCATGCCAGAACAAAGCAATAAGACAGCGGCAAAGCCCAGTATGCTTATAAACAGTTTCACAGAGAAGAAGTCTGGTGGTTCGGATCTATAGTCCTCATTCACAGCAGCACCATCATTCATTTTTAACTGGAATGAAAGCGAGGCCGTGAGGGATAGACATTGATCTCTTCAGTGGGTTGCACTGTTATTTAATGTGTTTTTGTGCTAAACACTGCAAACATATCTTTCCAAGAAATTTCAGTAGACAAAAAAACTCCAGACAACACGATCTGAGGAAAATGAGAAGTGATCTAAGAGCTTTTTACAGCAGAGGCCTGAAAACATGGTTAATTTATCCGTCACAGCCTCGCTTTCATACCTGTCATTGCGCTGCTCTGAATAAGGTCTATTCACGGGTTTGAAAATGCCAGGCTAGGCCAAGCTGTTGAAACATTAAAATGTTATTTCAGCGGCCAGATTATTAGAAGAATACGGAAAGGAAAGGGGTGAACAATTTAATGTTTTATTTCCTGCATTAAGTTTTGGGCTTAAAGGGTTAGTTCACCCAAAAATGAAATTGATGTCATTAATGACTCACCCTAATGTCCTTCCACACCCGTAAGACCTTCGTTCATCATCGGAACAGTTTAATATATTTTATATTTTAGTCCTCCTAGAACATAATGCAGTCAATGCCCACTCGCCAAACTGCTGAAATCACGTGACATTGGCGACCCGAATCATTGATCGATTCACTGATTCATTAACCGTTTGATTCTTTTTGGAGGCACATGGAGAAGACAATGCTGAATAAAGTCGTAGTTTTTGATAGCCTAGAAATCTAGACGCACCCTAGCGGCAGCAAATTTAATTTGCAAAACATCTTCATGTGGGTTTGGCTTGTCAGGCTAAGTTTTTGATATTTTTGGACCAAAATGTATTTTCGATGCTTCAAGAGACTAATCAACTAACTGGTGTCACATATGGACTACTTTGATGATGTTTTTATAACCTTTCTGGACATGGACAGAAAGTGGGCATTGACTGCATTATGCTCTGGGACTAAAAAACAAAATATCTTAAACTGTGCTCCGATGATGAATGAAGGTCTTACGGGCGTGGAAGGACATTAGGGTGCGTCATTAATGACATCAATTTCATTTTTGGGTTAACTAACCCTTTAGGTTTAAGATCAATTCAACTTTTGTATAACATCATAAATATATAAAGACATATATAGATGAACTTTATATATAGCCTATATACACACACAATACCATTTGCAGAATCTGAAAATGTGAATACTTTTAACAAAATAAGAGAGATCATGCAAAATGCATGTTAGTTTTTATTTAGAACTGTCCTCAATACATACAAATTTTTATGGAGCTAGAAATATGACTAAATGATCTGAATTTGAATTGTATAAATCTGAATTATTGACAAGTGTAATCTAACAAAATTGAATATTATGTTGCATTTTACATAGTTCTGAATTTGAATTTTTTAAAATGTTGAATATAGAACCTTTGAAATTGAACACATCTGAAATGTTTTTGTGTCGAAATTGTTTAGACATGTATTTTCAAACAGCAGATATTTTGTTCTGAATTAGGCTAATCGACTGGAAATATTCAGTTTTTGAAAATACAGATTCAAGATTTCAGATGAAAAAGAAATTCAGATCATCAAATTCAATGTTCTAAAATACAGATCATCAAATTCAATATTCTAAAATTCAGATCATCAAATTCAATATTCTAAAATTCAGATCATCAAATTCAATGTTCTGAAATTCAGATCATCAAATTCAATATTCTAAAATTCAGATCATCAAATTCAATATTCCAAAATTCAGATCATCAAATTCAATATTCTAAAATTCAGATCATCAAATTCAATATTCTAAAATTCAGATCATCAAATTCAATATTCTAAAATTCAGATCATCAAATTCAATATTCTAAAATTCAGATCGCAGAAATTCAGATCTTACAGAAAGTAGGCCAGAGGTCATCAGGGAAGAGTAAAGGATGTCAGAAAAATCCAACGGAGCACCATATCTGATCATTTCATTTCCTATTTGTAATGGAATAAAGAGAAAAGATCAAACAACCCCTTTATACTTTTTTGTTTATTTTAGATTAATGCACAGAAAAAGAGATTTCGGCTAGATTTCTCATTTTTTGTGTGGTTTACCGCACAATTAAATAAGGTTGGGTACTGATTAATATTTTATATTTCAGATAAACATTTTTTTCTGTGAAACGGGTTAAGTTGCACAGAGAAGTTGCCTGATCTAGGACATGCCCAGTACAGTTTAAGAAGCGGTAGTCTTCTACTGCTATAAGACTACTATTTTGTTGAACAGACCTGGGCTGAATCTGAAATCGCCCCCTATACCCTCAATACCTGCAAACAAGTTTCAAAATCCGGCCTATCAGGTAGAGTACAGAGTAAATTGTATGTACTGTACAGTGTATTGGGGGGATTTTTGGTGGTATAAATATATTGATTTTGTAGTAATATTCTCATCAGTGTTCTATCAGCTTTTACATAGGCCTAATTAAATCTGCATATTTGTGATATTTACCCCAGGGCGTTAAGTCATTTTATAAAGGCCATTTTTTAAAATCTTATTAAATGTATGCATTTCATGTTCAATTCTTACATTTGATTAATAAATGCAGTTATATTAGTAAGACACTAGGGCTTTTACCAATCAAATTAATTAATTTAAACTGCAAAAATAAAACAGCAATGAATAATGTTATGAGATTGATGTTCTAAATGTTTGAATATACAAATAAAAAAATGCAATGATACTTTTAAACATGAAACTAAACCGCCAATAGGTGGCAGCAAAAGATCGTCTTAATGAGTGAGTCATTGAGTCGTTCATTCAAATGATTCATTCAAAACGCTGATTCATTCAGTTCAAAACACCGCGCTGAGTGTTGTTCCTTTGGAACTATGTTCGTTGGTGAAATCATTGTTGAAATAGAAAAAAAAAAAGGTTTTTGAATCTAAAATGTAAGTACCTAATAATGAATTATGCTACACAATTTACGATTGCAATGTAGCTATTTGAAATCGTTTAGATTGCTGCTCACTTGTTTTGATTTCTCCACGAATGTCTCACAAAGAGATAGGCAGCGCCAGCCTCAACGCGACTTTGTTACCAGAGATCCACTCCATTATCAGTCGCTGTTTACATTGAATATAATAATAAATAAATTATCTGGTTATTTTAATGTTTTATTTGTCCTGTCGGGAAAGTAAAACCCTCTTTGATTTGTCCCAGACAAAGATAATGTGGAGCCCTTATAGTCAGCCCTGTGTGTTCATTCATGATTTCTCTCGTGCTGTAAACAGTGGCGCCTCCAGAAATTTTTCATAGGGGTGGCCAGATGGGGCCACTTAAAATCTTGGGGTGGCACACCAAAACTAGAAACCATAATTTCAGAATTGTATTCTACTGGTGTAGTAAACCGGCCTGTAGCACGTCACGACACATAATTCCGCGTCGTCTTTTACAAAAAAATATTTTTTTACTTATTTACTTACCAGTAGTCTTCGTCTTCTAACGTTAACTTCTTTTGAAATTGTTGACTGACGGGCATGAGCTGACCTGTTGCTGTCTGAGCGCGCAAAGTTTATTAATAAGTCTATTAATTTATGAGGCTCTTCAGTTCAAATTATCCAGTACCAAAATAATAATACTCTTTATTTTCCAAGTTCATAATGATTTTCAAAACGGATTTGAAAAAAAAAAAACATACACACAAAATGACTTATTTTAAATATAAAATACATATATAAAAGTCTTGGGCATGTCAAAGATTTGTAACAACTTTAGCTTTGATGCATTGTTAGTTTTTGTGCAGCATCAGATTTTTTCTCCCTCATTTACTGTTCGTGGCTGTTTTTGCCCAATTGACTTCCATTATAGCCAAAAAAAAATATTGGAAAGCCATGACACCATATAATCATGCATTCTTGATTGTTGGTGGTTTTCCCAGTTGGGAAGAGGTAAAATGTGTAATTTTTACAGTTGAGTAGATAGGCCTGTGCTGAAGAAAAAAAAAGAAGCTTAGTTTCTGGCATTTGTATAGAGTATAATAACTGCATATAAATGAGGGATTAAAAAAATCTAAATCTGATGCTGCACACAAACTAACAATGCATCAGAGCCAGTGTTGTTACTAATCTTTGACATGTCCAAGACTGTGATAAAAGGTCAAAAAATATCCAGTCCACAATCACTTTTTATATTGAAAATAAGTTATTTTGTGTGTATGTTTTTTTTTTCCAAATCAGTTTTGAATCCGTTTTTGAAAATAATTTATGAACTTGGCAATTAAAGAGTGATAAGAGTGACAATGAAACAATGACAGCAGCTCAACAATAAACATGGAATCAAGTATGTAAACTTGCAACAGAACACATTTTAAATTATTTTACTTTTGATTATTTTATTTATTTCTAAAGATCTCTTTAGTAGCCTGTATTGGTGTACTTTAAAGGGATAGTTCACCCAAAAATGAAATTTCTGTCATCATTTACTCTCCCTCATGATGTTCCGAACCTGTATGAGTTTCTTCGTTCTGTTGAACATAAAATAATATATTTTGAAGAACGTTTGTAACCAAATGTTTGCTTTGGGGGCAACATTGACTTCCATGGTAGGAATGTGTCTTCATATGTATTCTACATAAAGAAATGCATACAGGTTTGGAACAGCTTGAGGGTGAGGAAATTATGACAGATTTTTCATTTTTGGGTGCACTGTCTCTTTAAGCAGTCATTCTGAACCAGTAACCACTTTACTAACAATTCTGAAATTCAAAAATGTTTAATCCTCTTTATTAATTTACTATTATGACTATATTATTATGTAATTATTTGTCCCATTTTAATCTAAATATTTTTTAAATATCAAACTGCTAAATGATAAATTGATAACATTAATAGGCTATAATCTATTAATTAACCGTTCTAATGTCTAGAAAAATAAGTCTGCCAAGCTCTGATAATGTATGGAATATTATATTATCCATTAAAAATATTAATCCATTTAGTTCACGGATGTGTCTGTCATCGCATGCTTAAAGTCACAGTCTGAGACACTGAAATGCTTCTCTGCAAAGGGTGCAGTTTGTCTTGGGTTCATCTTAAGTTACTGGACAGACCCACTCATGATACCTTTTTTTTTTATTCAGCCCTATATCTGGAAATCCTCTTGCGTTCAAACTGTGGACGCGAGCTCGACATGTTTTTTAAAAACCGCGCAAGTTTCCAGCGCATGCTCTTGACTCTCGAGACTCCGTCGCTATGGCAGCAAAGCGCCGCTAAAACCCAATCTTGTGCATCGCGTCCGTATTGGTTTGATACGGGACGCGTCATTTTGCTTATTCTAAATATTGATTGGGACTAGTACCAAGCGTCCCCCCCAAACCTACGCCATGGCCAGCGGGGTGGCCAGTGGGGTGGCCAGGGGTTGTCCAGGGGTGGCCGTGGCCACCCCTGGCCACCCCCTGGTGGCGCCACTGGCTGTAAAGCGGAGGTGATTGGTTCATGTCATGAGCGCTGCCGTTTGTTTGAACTGAGGGCTACAGTGATCTGTGAATGTCACGCCATAGACTGTTAAAATAGGTCACGCATCATTAGAGCATTTCCCATTATTATTGTTAACAACTTCACCCCCCACCCCCAAAAGACAACTCATTCATCTACATTCATTCACTTTTTCGAGTTAACTGTATTATTGGACTAAATAGTGAGGGTTTATGGGGGCGATTTTGGATTCAACCCTGGAGAACGACAGATGACGTCAAACGCTTAGATTTTCTTCACTAATCAGCGATTTGTAAATCACGCACGAAAAATGAAAAATCTAGCCGAAATCTCTTTTTCTGTGCATTAATCTAAAATAAACAAAAAAGTATAAAGGGGTTGTTTGATCTTTTCTCTTTCTTCCATTACAAATAGGAAATGAAATGATCAGATATGGTGCTCCATTGGATTTTTCTGACATCCTTTACTCTTCCCTGATGACCTCTGGCCTACTTTCTGTAAGATCTGAATTTCTGCGATCTGAATTTTAGAACATTGAATTTGATGATCTGAATTTTAGAATATTGAATTTGATGATCTGTATTTTAGAATATTGAATTTGATGATCTGTATTTTAGAATATTGAATTTGATGATCTGTATTTTAGAATATTGAATTTGATGATCTGTATTTTAGAACATTGAATTTGATGATCTGAATTTTAGAATATTGAATTTGATGATCTGTATTTTAGAATATTGAATTTGATGATCTGTATTTTAGAATATTGAATTTGATGATCTGTATTTTAGAATATTGAATTTGATGATCTGTATTTTAGAATATTGAATTTGATGATCTGTATTTTAGAATATTGAATTTGATGATCTGTATTTTAGAACATTGAATTTGATGATCTGAATTTTAGAATATTGAATTTGATGATCTGTATTTTAGAATATTGAATTTGATGATCTGTATTTTAGAATATTGAATTTGATGATCTGTATTTTAGAATATTGAATTTGATGATCTGTATTTTAGAATATTGAATTTGATGATCTGTATTTTAGAATATTGAATTTGATGATCTGAATTTCTTCTTCATCTGAAATCTTGAATCTGTATTTTCAAAAACTGAATATTTCCAGTCGATTAATTCAGAACAAAATATCTGCTGTTTGAAAATACATGTCTAAACAATTTCGACATAAAAACATTTCAGATGTGTTTAATTTCAAAGGTTCTATATTCAACATTTTAAAAAATTCAAATTCAGAACTATGTAAAATGCAACATAATATTCAATTTTGTTAGATTACACTTGTCAATAATTCAGATTTATTCAATTCAAATTCAGATCATTTTGTCATATTTCTAGCTCCATAAATTTTTACATATCCAAAAGACGAAAAAATGTATTAAAGGCGTTATGAACTAGCTTTTTTATTTTATTTTATTTTTTAACTTTTTTATACTGTTGTCTGAGGTCAACTAATGACGTTCGTGTGGTTTTTACATTCAAAAACATCATAACTAACTAATAAGTAATATTACACTGGTTTTGAGGCTTTCTCGCTGGGTTTTGGTAAGTGTTGCCGCATTGGAGACTTTGAAGTAAACCCACGGCTAGGATTGGAGAATATTTACATAGCCTATTTAATGAGCTTCATAATAGGGAAAGGGTTTAAATATGCAAAAGATGCTGGAAAACTGATGATTTTGCAGGACCTGGAGGATTTTTCTGAAGATTATTTGTCAGTTCAACTGCTCAGGACAAACAAGAGACTAGAGAACCATCACAAAACACAAAAACAGCTGTAGATCATCCAGGGAACAACACACAGTACTGAGAATAAATGGTTCATAAACTTTTGAACAGGGTCATTTTAATAAATTGAGCTAAATTTTTTAAATTATTATTCTTGTGTTATATAAACATATTGTGTAAACATATTATGTAAAATATCTTATTAGAGACAGTATTAAATAAAAAATAACATGCACTATATGATTTCTTGCCTATTGTTAAAATTATTAAAATTTTCAGATTCTTCAAGGGGTTCACATACTTTTTCTTGCAACTGCATATATATATATATATATATATATATATATATATATATATATATATATATATATATATATATATATATATATATATACATTGATAATAAGAAATATTTTTGACAGCAATTCAGCATATTAGAATGATTTCTGAAGGATCATGTAAAACTGAATGCTGGAGTCATTCATATATATATATATATATATATTTTTATATATATATTTTAAAAGACTTAACTTTAACCAAAGAGAACTCCATGGCAATGCATATATTTGTTTAATTGTGTAATTCTCTACATATTTCGATTTTCCTTTCATTTAGCAGTTATACCGATGGTGTTTCATCATTATGTATAAAGTGTAACTTGAGTCACAAATCGTTTGACTAATAAATCTGACTTTTACAGCTATTTGTCATTACATTTAAAAATGCTTTTAAAAACCATTTCATATAAACTGCAATTTATAACTGATGTACTTCTCGATTTGTAAAAACGAATACATTTTTTGGTACTTTATTTTAAGGTGACGTAGTTGCACGTTACAACACATGCTTAGTAATAACAGTAAATCCTGCATAATTACAAGTTACCCTACAGTAAGTAAAGGTATTAATATTACTCAGTACTTATCTGAGTAATTACATCACCTTAAAATAAAGTGTAACCGGTTTTTTTTTTTATTGTGAAAAAAAGGGGTGCTTGGCATGTAGCCTATGTGTATGCAATTACATGTATAAACAGTCAATTGTTATTTTATGTGTATAAATATGCACGTTAGTTTTTTTAAAGATCTTTATTAATCTATGTGGTGGGGAAAAAAAAAATAGTGGCATTATGGAAAGAAATCGAATGCAAAAAGAAAGAACTTATTTGCAGAACCTTAGTATGTATATATATATATATATATATATATATATATATATATATATATATATATATATATATATATATATAAAAAATACCAGGAAAACAATTTAGTTAAAAACTATTTTAGCTTTAATCATTCATCATAGGAAAATAAACAGACATCTTGTAGGTCTTTTACAAGCAAACTGGCCTTTTTCTTTTTTAAACAAAGTTTAAATTGCATATGTTCCATTTTACCAGGGAGGGATCACATAAAACGAACAAGCAAGATTTCCGTCATTGTCCAAACACGGTAAACGTTTTTTCTCTCTCCAATTTACAGTATAATGCTGGTATTTCAGGATAAATACTTAAAGGCAGTGACAAAATGCGTTTGTCAGTGGAAATGAGAATAAAAGACATGTTACCTCAATATGAAGCTCTAAAACAAAGTACAGAAAAACAAAGGCATTCAAGGGAACCATCATAATTCAGACTATACCAATAGGAAGGCTGTTCAGTGTTTTATTGCTGATTCAATTTGAACTACATCAAGCCCCTTTTCCAAACAGGCTAAGTAACAAAGTACATGATGGTGCGACTGTGCGTCTCTTAATAATATAATACACGTCTCTAGAAAAACAAGACATCACTGGCGACACTGAGGTAGCGTAAACGTTACGAGGCGTAGCAGGGCAGGATCTCGGAGGCGTCTCCCAAACCCTTGACCTCGGTCATTTGCCAAAGTCCCAAGTTCAGCACCTTAAGGCAGGGCAGCTGCGTGATTCTCTCGAGTCCCCTTTTGGTGATTTTGGTGCAGCCGTACAGGTCGATCCCGGTCAGCTGCGTCAGATGATCCGCGATGAGCTCGAGGCCCTTGTCCGTGATCCGGACGCACTGGCCGATGTTCAGCGTCTTCAGCTCGTGCATCTGCCGGACCATCCTGTTGATCCCGTCGTCGCTGATGTGGCACGAGCAGAGCGACAGAGATTTGAGCTGGTACAGGCCCTGGGCGATGTAAGCCAGGCTCTGGTCGCCCACTTTGTCGCAAAACGACACGTCCAGCCCGTACAGCCTCAAAGCGCCCATGGAAAGATGCATGATCCCCGTGTCGCTGATGTTATCGCACGAGCGCAGGTTAAGCGTCCAGAGTTGGGTCATGTGTGAGAGGTGGATCATGCCGGCGTCGGAAATCCCGCCGCAGAAGCTCAAGTTCAGGACTTTCAGTTTGTTAAGGCCCTTGGAGATGTGCTTGAGCGACAGATCGGTGAGTTTCTGACAGTCCTGCAAGGTGAGGTGCTCCAAACTCAGGCAGCCCTCCGCGGCGCTGCGCGTCATGCCGGCCAGGTGCCCGATGCCCACGTCCGAGACGTGCCGGCAGCTTCTCAAGTTCAGGCTTTTTAGGTTATGAAGCCCCCATGCGATGAGCAACAACCCAGTGTTGGTGATATTACTACACCCACCGAGATCCAGCAGTTCTAGGTTCTTCAGATACTGCGCAATCCTGCCCAAACTGGAATCGGTGATCTGTTTGCAAAGGCTGAGGTTGAGGATCCTCAGTGAGGGGATGTCCTGCACGAACGCATGACCGAGGCCGTTATCCGTAAGGTTGTAGCATCCACTCAAGTTAAGGCTCTCGATGTTGGGCATGCCCTGAATAACATAGCTAAGACTGCGCCTCAGGCTGAGGATCTGGACTTTCTTGATCCCTCTGGTTTGGAGGCTGGGGAAGAGCGATGGGTTTGCTCTTCTCAGATGGAGTTTGGCTTCCACTCCCCTCCAGACGGATTTGTGGTACGAGGCGTCTCTCCACGCCGTGCACACTTGCGCGACTCTGCCTTTGCCTTTAACGTCCAGGTAGTTGAAAATCATCGCTAGGATCTCCGGAAAAAGGCTCGAGACGTGGATCTCCATTTCTAAGAGCAGCTCGTTAGCTTAGCGAAGTTAGTAGTCTTAGATTCTGCCGGAGAGGACCGCATGTAAAGAAACAAACGCCGGGAGAAATGTCCGAACGAAGTAAACGTACAACAAAAATAAAACACGAACGCGCTTTGTTGCATTTAAAACTTGGAGTGAGATTCATTCGCTTGGAATAACCAGCTTACGTCGGAGTAGACGCTGTATTTGCACCGCCAGGTCTTTGTAACGGCTGTTTTCAGGTCGCGACGCATGTTTAGTAAACATAAATGTGAATCCATGAAAAAGCTCGCCGAGAAGACTTTGGAAAACGAAACGTTAATGGTTGGAGAAAACAAACGATTTCGCGTGAATACAAATCAGCCATTTGACGAAAACTATGGAGTCCGGTTTCCGGTAGCCTTTGTCTTCATCCTTTCAAAACGGGGAGGGCAACTTTTCACCGGGCTGTTTTTATTGTATGAGAAACGCCATATGTTTATGTTCAAAATGTCTGAAATTTATATCACACATAGTTATTTTTCTTTAAAACCATATGAAGCACTGCATTTGCTCAAATAAATTCAAATTGCGTTTATTCAAAACATCAACAACCCCATAATCGTGATGGTATGTCCGACTCATTACCGGGAATCGGTTCTTTTGATCAGATTCCAAGAGTCGGTTCGCAAATATGATAGAAGCTTTACGTCAAGCCGCAAGTACCAAAATGCACACATTTTTGTCGACATTGTACATTCATTAAACATAATAAATACATTTAACCCCCCCCCACCCCACATAAAAGCAGACATTCAGCTAATAAAAACAATACAAAAATAATTTACGTCTGATAAAATAAAAGGTTGTGGCAGCTATATGCTTAAATCATTAAAATGCACAGACCAAATCTGTTTTGTGTTGATAGAACTCAAAATTAGGTCCTCATATATCTGATATTATAGGTTACTAAAGTAACTAAAGTAAATGCTTATAGCTCACTTACTGGTTTTCTGCTTATTGTGATTTTAACGCGTCTCGGTTCAGTGAATTGTCGAGTTGTTGGTTCAAGAACCAGATCGAATTCGTGATCTTAATCGTCCAGATCGGTTTTATTAAGATTGAAAAGATTCGGTTCAAACGAATGATTCACTCGTGAATCAAAACGTGCTTCCGGCTCAACGTCAGCGGATGTAAACAAATATAAGCTCCAGTTATCTAGTTTTCATGCTTATTTCCAAATGCAAACCTGCATCAACATGAGCCTGACCAGTTTAAAACCCAGCTATAGTACTTTGAAACAAGTCATAATAAACATGAAGCATAAAAGTATTTTATTACAAATTCAGTCATGTTGAGGTGGTACACAGCAGCACACATGAAAGCTGGTAACAAATTCAGTATGAAACAAAGCACAGACTTCAGAAATGACAGTGCAAGGTATTAAAGTACCACTGTAAACCTTTTAAATTTCTAAAAACGTTCCTTGTGTAAAAATCTATGCAAGATATGCTCAATTTCCTTCTATAAAACTACAGAGAAATTGATCAATTTACAACAGAGGTCAAAAAGCTCCCATACATAAAAATAAGAGAAACAAAAATCACAACAAAAAACTCTTTACCTTATCATCACACCATGTGTGTTATGCATCATTTCTGTTTTATATTCTGGAATATACATTTATCCAATTATGCTTATTTAACCCATTCAATTAGCCTAACTTTTAAATTCTAAAGAAATCAGACAATAGTCTTTTTAAATTAAGAAAATGCTTAATAAAATTACCTAATAAAATAGCATATTGTAGCCAATAGAAATGTTCTATTTTAGTTTAATCTAACATTTTATCAACTAGGTAAAAGGGAGTTTTTGTTAACACATTCAAATAGCAAACACTGCTTGCTCTCTGGCAGCTCATTATCATCACATAAAAAAGCAACAAG
The DNA here is from genome assembly GCF_024679245.1 of Pseudorasbora parva. Taxonomy (NCBI): domain Eukaryota; kingdom Metazoa; phylum Chordata; class Actinopteri; order Cypriniformes; family Gobionidae; genus Pseudorasbora; species Pseudorasbora parva. Next base: position 18,709,311 of record NC_090196.1, on the reverse strand, counting down.
CTTGAAAACGTACAATGTTCTGCACTGTATTGTCTTTAGCAACAGTTATTCTCACAAATTAAGAGACAAATTTAATGTTATACCATTAGGAGTGCAGGTTAGATTGGCAATGATGTATAAGCACTAAATGTAGTTTTTTAAAGCCCTATGACAATAAATAGTGCATGAGATCAAGTGACAATAATGGAAGAGATTTCTACATTTAGTGATACTGTTGCCTCATTAACACAATACGTTAAGCTCACTTAAGGTGCAGTCACATTTCGCAAGCTAAAAAGGTGAATTGTCTATTGTATGACGCACAGCTCAATCAAAAGTCACTTTCAAACCAAGCAGCTTTCTGTTGGTCAATGCAGCAAATAGGTGAAATTCCCTTGAAATTCATGTGGATTCCTATTGAAACGGCTGGATTTCTCTCGCGAAAACTCGTCGAACAATAGAAAATGGGACTGCACCTTTAAACATAAAATGCGTATTAATTAAAATAGACACATTCCACGTCTATTGTCAATGAAAAACTATGTAGAAAAAATTCAAAAAATCATCCACAGGTTTAGAACATTATGAAAACAATTGCTTTAAATTGAGTCCTCTCCCATTTTTCCACAAAGCAGCCTTGGCTTTTGCACAAAGCTGGAATGAAATTCCAGTTTTAAAAATACATAACATGTAGCGACTTCACAAGTTCACAGAAAATAGTAATAGTTTATAATCGATCATTTGAAATGGATTCTTCACAGAAATTCATTCCATCAGCTAGTTTTTCTGCTTGTTCCAAAAGAATCGGAGCGGCAGTGGGAAAAGTCAATGAAGATTCCGTCTGGATCCGATTCCAGTGAGTCCAGCCCCTGCATTACAATCGTCTCCGGACTGGAGGAGCAGCTCGGGGGTGACGAAAGGCCTTTGTCCACCTCGGATGAAGCCACCTGGGCTTCCGGTGCGTGCAGACACCCCGCGGAGGTGTGGATGAACACAGGTGGTGAAATTAGAGCGGGCTGTCCCGTGGCCCCTCGCACCACACCGGGCAGGGTGAGGTCGTGATCCAGTGAGAGCCTGGGGGTCGAGCTCGTCTCTATTCCCACAGACAGGGCCGAATAGCCCTGGGGCTCTATGCAGGTAGTGACATCGCATGCGGAGTGTCGCCGGATGCCCACGCTGCCCACAGAGCTCACTTCGGAGTCGTACTCAGCCACGGGGGTCAGCATGGGGATGTTGTAACTCTTGGAGCGCACTACCGGGTTACTGGAGGGCAGGTCTGCAGACTTGGACCAGCAATACTGCAAACGCCTCTCTGGAAAGATTTTTTAAGGAATTAGTATTGATAGTCAGCTTTTTTACTGGAGTAGTAGGCTACAGTTCTGGGATACTTAAAATGTATCAGTGGCTGAATCACATATGATCATGGGTGGAGAACATAATTGCGAGATCTTTAAAGGGACAGTTCATCTATTTATTTAAATCCATGTGTAAAGTTTTTTTTATTACATTTATCAAATTTGATATTACTGTTTTATTTTGCTTTTGCTGAGAAAAATCCCAATCATTTTACTGACAGCCCTAATTTTTAATACTAATAAATATAGAAAACTAAATTGAATACAATTTTGTGTTTATCTCTCCTTTATAACATACGTTATTTATTGAGACATCTTTTATATAGTTTCTCCTCGCCACTGTTACCCATATTTATTGTGAAAAGCTTTTTATAAATAATTGAATTAAAATTATTCCTCTTAGGTTTATACAACAAGCATTATTCTACCAGTGTGTAGAAAGAAGATACAAATACAGTAAATATTTTCCAGATATTATATTTTAAATTTAGCAAATTATCTCTTTATGATATCAAGCTTAATATTTCATAGTCGTAATAAATGTACTTTTTTTTTAACCTAACTTATTTTTTATCTTTAAATATAAAGCTTTATCATAATTTTCTGTATTTATGGTGAAATACAAAAAAAATATTGCTTTTTAACATTGATAATAATGATAAATGTTTTTTGAGCAGCAAATCATTATATTAAAATAATTTCTGAATCATTTATGTGACTGAAAAATGGAGTAATGAAGCTGAAAATTTAGCATTTCATCACAGGAATAAATCACATTTGAAAATATATTCAAATAAAAAAAGTTAATTCAATTAATGCAGTAACTATTTATTTAAATATTGTGACACATGAGTCACACAATATCTTGAAGATTTTCTTTTAAATTACTGTATTTCTATTTCTCTCAGAACGAAACATTGTACACGGATCATGTTAACTGAATAAACATGTTAAAAAATTGCAATAACATTTCACAATATTACTGTAAATGCAGACTTGGTGAACATTTGATACTTTCAAAAACAAAAAATTCTTCCTAAACCCAAACTTTTGAACAGTGTTGTATTTTTTCTTCTGTTCTTAAAACAATAAAAGCAAAGGTCCTTTTTATATTGTATGAACTATCCTATTAAGTACTTTACAGACTAAATGTTGTGTCTGAAATGCTGTTTTCTGTCCTCTCTCTCACCAATCACACAGGAGCAGTGAGAGGCGCCACACTCGTGTGAACACAGTCCCTGCGTGCCCAGGTACGGCGACACCACCTTCTGAATGAGCGACTCCAGCTTCAGGTATTCTTCACTCACACCTTTGGATTCATGAACCCCCTGTAAGATGTGAAGATGACATATTAACGAGTTTCAACTCTTTCCCTATCGAAATATCAATTAGTCTTTCTAGTTGAGACGCACAAGACTTAAGATTAATGTCTCACTCTGTATGACACAATCGCTTACGCCATTGTAAATGACCTGTCCTGAAGTCAACATGTTATCATTTCTGGGTGCAGCTCATGACGGTATGGCTGGTTTCACATTATCTAAGAGGATTTTAAAAAGGGAATGCTTGCAGTCCATGCATACCTGCAACACCAAAAGCATCTGGACGATGGAGGGAGGGACACGGGCTCGTGGTCTGGACAGAGCCTCCTCCAGCTTCACGTTAAGGGTGATGGTGTTTCGAAAGTGCAGCAGGGCCAGCTGACGCACCGATGGCTCCTTCCCCTAAACATTAACATGCATACAGATTCACACACCACCACTGTATCTGATTTCTTGAAGTTATTTTGAGTGTGACTGGACTGTACCTGGACGGGGTGGAAGATGGCTTGAAGCATAGTGAGGACATCACAAAAGAAAAAGTCCCATGTCTCAGCCAAAGAGTCCAATAACTTCTGACCTATTTTCAGCCAGACGAGAAATAGTTTGTATTGTTTGTGTACCAAGTGAAAAGCCGTGTAATGTGGCAATTCTGTAAATGAAATGTTTTTTTTTTTGTTTAAATGGGATGGTATACCTTCATAAAATCGTATTTTGTCCCGTAAAATGACCATGCCTTTAGTTAAAAGTTGATTCTGATAATGAGGAAAAAAGGAATAAATTAGTATTTTTTTTAATTTTTATGTATATATGGAACACATCTTTGGTAAAACAGAATTTTTTAAGACTTTCTCACCTGGAGGTATTCAGTAAAGAATGAGCCCAGCTCAGTTTTCAATAGCTGCCTGATTAAAAAAAAAACAAAAAAGATATATGCATCTTGTCAGGAATATGTTCAAATATTTCACCCCAAAATGTAATGAAAAAGCAATTATATGTATTTATAATATACAAATTTTAGCAGCAAATTTGAAATACAGTACATACTACTGTTCAAAAGACTAGGGGATTTTGTATAGCTTTTAATAAAGAAGCCTTTTCTGCTCACCAAGGCTGCTTTTATTTGATATAGTAATATTGTGAACTATTATTAAAATTTAAAATTAGATTTAAAAATATATTAAAATATTCAAAATATTTCTTTATTCTTGTGATGGTAAAGCAGAATTTTCAGCATTGCTACTCCAGTTAGTGTCACATGATCCTTCAGAAATCATTCTAATATGATGATTTTATGCTCATAATTATGTGGAAAACAAAAGCTTATTTTTTTAAGGATTCTTTGATGAATATAAAGAGAACATCATTTATTTGATATAGAAATCTTTTGTAACATTATAAATGTCTTTACTCTCACTTTTGATCAGTAATGTTTTCTTGCTGAATAAAAGTAATAATTTATTTATTTAAAAATCTGACTGACCCCAAACGTTTTAATTATACTGTAAATGTATAATATATTTAGCATGAAAGTGCCTGGTTTTGTACATTTTTGCATTGTTATAGGCATTAGTTTAATGACAATTAAGCACAATTCCCCCAAATACGTATTAAATAAATGCAAAAATTCCACTTATTTATACAATTATTTATACATAAAGGTAGTATTGTAAGTATTGTAGTGTTTGTAAAATCTAATTTCTTATTTTTTACTTTTTTGGGATTTTGGGATATTAAAATATGACATGGGTATGGTTTCCTTAGTTAGGATTTTATTGCTTCACAGTTTTTCTTGTAATAGTTACATAATAGCGGACTGAGGCCTCTTACAACTGTTCTGTGCTGATAATGTGAAGCCTCAGATCCCAGCTGCCAAGTGTACAATTTACACCCTACTAACAGTTACCATTGTAACGAAATAAATAATTCACAAAAATGTTAAAAATGAACAAAAGATTGGCCTGCTGTTACAAAAACACACTTTGTTGTTTTGCCTTACCTCACGCCTTCATTGAGTGTATAGAGTTCATTGTCTGCCAGTCCTTTCTTTTGGAATACAGCAATAACTGCGTTGTGAATGCTGCAATAAATCGCACAGATGTGAAATTACATCTCAGTTCAAGACACTTATGGACATACACTGGGCACAAAATACGTACTAACCTGTTCCATGTGGCATTAGGGCCCGATCCTCTCTCCTCCAATGAAGCCTTTTCATTTTTTCCTAGCTGACTTAGATTTGGAGAACTCACCAACTTCAACCGGTACAGAGTCCTCATGGTTCAAACGGAGGAATAAAAACAGTACAGTTAGTCCAGAACAACAACAACAAGTGAGAGAGGGGGAGGAGCTAGAAAGATGCAGCATGAGAAATGGGAGGGGAGAAACTACTGTTTTACTGTTGAGAAATCAATTTCCTTCCTTCTTACATTATATTCCTATCCTTTCCTTATTCTCTCTCTCTCTCTCTCTCTCTCTCTCTCTCTCTCTCTCTCTCTCTCTCTCTCTCTCTCTCTCTCTCTAACGCACACGCAGACAAAAAAGGATAAACCGATCTTGTTTAATAGTTATGCAACACAAAAACTCCCAGTACAAGGGAGTGACAGCCTGCTCCTGTGCAGCGTGAGGTTTTAAAATACCTCAAATCATGAGGTTTGCGGAACAGAGGTGCCTAAAATTACTTTTCTAAATACTGAAACTTTTTGTGCCAAGAGGATAATCAAAAATAGACTATATTTTGTAAATAATATATCTTATAGATAATATTTTTTATTAGTACTTGATTTTAATATTTTCATATTATTCCTATCTAAGAATAAATAGTATAAGAATAAATAAAAAATATAGCTGCAAGAAGCAATTATGGGCCTAAGCACAAAAAGTAATGGCAACTTGGCTGGGAGCATCAGACTAACTGCAACAATGAGCAATTCAAGACATATTTTAGGCAAAATGACTGAAAAATCATAAATACAATCACTAGTAAAATGATTTAATGGTATAAGCTGGTGGTGCTGTTACGAAATTGATGTGCTGTGGTCAGAGTAAGGTCATAATGACATACTGTCCAAATACACACACTTGCGGTCTTTGAACTTTGCGGTCATGTATTTCCTGTATTTGCCCCAAGTGTTCTGAAGACTGCAAGCGTGTATTGAACTTAAATAGTGTTTACAGAGCTTTTTTATTTTCAATACTTTGCATTTTAAAATAAAGTTGTTCAGTAGATGCTATGTAACTAACAGAAGACTTATAATTAAGTGATAAAAAACAGTTGCAAATGTACAAAATACATATTGCCTACTTATCTTTGCACCAATAAAATGTGCAACACTCCAAAGCAGTATTCGAGATAGTGTGGGTTTAGTGTGCATTAAACTGCACTTTGGAATTTTTAAGACATGGGACAGTCTTGTGCACTTACTTCCTGCCGAGTGCACACGCCCTCAAGTGGCCCAGACAGCAAGTGTGGGTATTTGGACAGGGCACATGTTGTGTGTCATTATGCCAAAGCACTACAGAGATTCGTTTTGGTATCATGCCATCGACTTTGTTGATGAGGTACACGTAAATTGTTTAGTCTACTGACACTAAATCCTTAATTATTTTTCTACATGCTCTGAAGATGATCCAATTAAATTTTCATGTAAATCGGTGTGAACGGTCTAGTAAACTTTTTTAAGATAGTCAAAATGGTGGACAGGAATTACAGCTGACTATGGCAAAATTGGTCTCGGTATGACCAGTTTCAAAAAAATAAGCAAACCTAATTAAAAGCTCTTTGTTGTTTTTTTGTTGTTGTTTTTTTAATAATAATTGACCTCAAGGTTGCTGCCACAAAACTTTTTTGTACCCTAAGGGCATTGTGCCAAAGACAGATACCAAGTTTTGTAACGGTTTTCAAAATTCAAAATGGCTTACGCCCAAAAATGGCCAACCTGGGGAAATTGGATATCGTCCAACTCGAAATGACGCCCCCAAATTGAAAGAGACCATTTTATTTTTGTTTAAACTGGTTAGATGTTACAAGCAAAAATATAAATTTTTCATATCTCCAGACCAATAGGTGGCACAGTGGCGAAACACTGCATGCACACTCAAGTCTTGCTTGTGATTACAGACATCAAGCTTGGTATTAATAAGCTAAAGCGTCACAGAGATACAGCCTTCAGTTTGGTGTACTCTATGTCAGAATAATCTGCATGTTATTCGAGAACTCTTTGTTCTTCAACTTCTGAAGATCATCAGGTTACATTTTTGTAAAAAACGATTAAGATACATATATTTAAAATAAAAACAACTATTACTTTTCATAGCATCTCTATGCTGTGGTGGTGACTGTACTCTGTTGAATTTAGCCTGGACAAATTGGATCCATTTTCCACTGGTCCTGACTGCACTCATTGAATTTACATTAATATCGGTCTGATTCCTGGAACTGAGAAATCTATGTTGTCATGTCTCCTGAGGCATCATAATGATGCTAAATAAATGTACACAATATGGGTCCCTCAGCTGGTAGTAAATTGAGGAATGTCACACATTGTGAGAATTTTTTTGAATATGGCTCATTTTCAGTATAAGTTACAAGGGAAAACAGGACATCATAAACAAATAACAGGATATGAGTATGTATAGCAGGATGTGAGTGAGTTAAAAGTTCCGTTCACAACATCAGTTGTACCTCCTGAAAGGATGACTGCTCCCATCCATGTGAAGATGGTGTGGCAGAGCAAACAGGGCAGAGAAGCTGAACGTGGATGATCTAGGGGCGGGTCGATCAATGTGGGCTCTGTTCAAGTTCTCCAGCATTGTTATCGAAAGGCTGCCAGATCCTCCTTTCATTCAGAACATCTCTGGTCCTTCTGATAGCACAATAGGATGGAAAAAAGATGAGCGTTTGGCGTTTGCTACTACTTAGATTTTTAAAGGATTAATTCACCCAAATGCTTAATACTTTTATCATTTACTCTACCTCATGTTGTTCCATCCAAACCTGTATGATTTTCTTCTGCAGAACACCAAATAATTTGAATTATAATAATAATCATTTCTATTTTGCACTCATCGTCCTTTTCCAAGAACTTTCAAAAGAATGCAAAAAAATTATGAATTGTAAATGTGAGCTATATTCTTAATTACAATAGCTTTGTGTAAACCGACATTCTTTCCATTCAGTGAGCTGCTAACAACTGACAACTTGAGTCAAACTAGAGAATCGGATCATTCTGATTCATAAAAAAATCAAATAAAAATTGTTAGTTCAATAGAGGGCATCACTATTTAATGTTTATGAGAACTAGCCATGCCTGATTCATTAAAGCTATTTCAACCAAAAATTATAATTACCCCATGACTCACCCTCAAGCCATCCTAGGTATATATGACTTTCTTCTTTTAGACGACTAAATTTAAAGTTATAATAAATGCCCTGTCTTTTCCAAGCTTTATAATGGCAGTAAATGGGGGACAAGATTTTGAAGCCAAAAAAAGTACATCCATCCATCCATCCATCCATCATAAAAGTACTCCAATCCACATGGCTCTGGGGGGATAGTAAAGGCCTTCTGTAGGCGTGAAGCGATAAGTTTGTGCAAGGAAAATATCCATAATTAAACATTTTTAAACTAAAATAACTAGCTTCCAACAGACTGCCGTATGCATCGATTTACAGAGAAACCCATGACCTGACATATTGACGAACAGAGAAGAACAGAAGGATAGAGCCGAACAAAACACCGGTCACAAATTATAAGTCTAAAACACAAATTTTTAAAGAGAAATGTCAGAGGATTTCGATATATAAGAGAAGAGGAGCTTGAGTTTGTTGCCCAGATATGTTTGTTGGCCAGAAAAATAAGTCAAATTATTTTTTTTAATTGCGAAAGGCGTCAAAGCTTACGCTACTCCTACATTCTACATCATGTCAAGGGTTACTCTTGAGGAGTAAGTCGACTTGCGTAGGCCTTCTGCTGCAGTTATTTTAGTTTTAAATATGGGTATTTTTCTTACAAAAACCAATAATTTATTAACCACCTAGAGTAGGCTAGTATGGGTTACATTTATGATGGATGGATGCACTTTTTTCGACTTCAAAATCAGGACCCCAATACACTGCCATTATAAAGCTTGGAAGAGCAATAATATTTTTTAATATAACTCCAATTGTACTCGTCAGAAAGAAGAATGTCATACACCTAGGATGGCTTGAGGGTGAGTTAATCATGGGATCATTTTCATTTTTGGGTCAACTATCTCTTTAACTTATCTTTATTTTGAATCGAATAGTTTTAATGAATCGTGATACATCTGAACTTGTTCTAGAATCAGACTGATCCGGTTCTCAAATTTTGAACCGCCGTTCTCCGTTCATTGTGATTGCAAAGAAAACAGCAACCAACAGTCTTCAAAACGTTTAATTTTTTTGTTTGTTTTACAAAAGAAATAAAGTAATAAAGATTGAAACGAGATGAGGGTAAGTAAATAATTAAATAATGTTACATTTTCGGTGAACTGGCCCTTTAAATTTCACAACTCCATGATGCAAGCATTTGGTAAACAGTGATTATAAGGTCGTTAATAAAAGACAGAAACAGTAAAAACATCCTCTTTTAACTATAATTTTACCGATGATTCTCAAATGTCAATTCGGCTTTTGTAAAAGTAAGGATCGTTGTTTACGTTATTCTTTCTCCATGTGTTCCTCAGCAACAGAATCCAGCCCTCGCCCCCTACTGGAACATTTGGGAAGCTTCGCAAAATTGAAAGAAAATAGGCTACTACAACAAAAGACTTGTCTTGCATCAGGCTGTCATCATTTGTTCACGCGGCCCTAAGAGCTTTTTTTATGAGCTCTTAAAAAATACACACGCATCTCAACAGCCTCGACCTAAATATGTGACTTTGCTTTATGTTCCACTTTCCCTGAAGCATCATGTCAGTTTCCCTTTGTTCACTGAACGTGCCAGGACACGAGCCACGATGTATAACAGGAGCGGGAGGAGTCCATTTCCCTTTCTAAAGTGCAGACAGGTAAAAGGGATGGTAAAACGACGACGTCTGGGTAAACCCGAGAAGGCTATTTGAGAGGAAGGGCATCACTTCCCATCATGGGCTAACAAAAATATCACTGTTAAAACTCGAAACGAATCAAACAACTCAACTGACCGTGTTTCAGCGCATCAATTTCTATTGGTTATATATTCCATCCATTGCTATAAGTTATTCATGGCGGGATTGACGCACTGGGTACTCAATGTACCTTATGGTGATCATGGCACTTTTGTTATTTACAAACAGCGCAACAATGCACCATTCATCCAGGAGAAAACGCAGTATAACATAAAACACTCCACGCAAACAGTAGTGCATTGTAACAATGTTTCAACTCACCGTCATGTGCTCCGCGTGCAAAGTGAATAGAGAAGAGCAGTCAGGGATATTTAAGTAACTTCAATGAGGACAGAAGCAATAAATATGACGGTCTACACTTCAAGAGAAACTAATCCATAAATGCGGATGTGGGCTTATGCGGGGTTAATGGATCATTCCTGTGGCATCCCCAATACTCGCCCCTCCTTTTCGCTTCCCGAGTTGCAGACTGTCTGACCAGACGGCAGTCCAGACTGTGGGCGCGTTCACGCCCGAGCTCGTGCGTGCGCGCCATTGTGCGAAGGGTCAAGAAACGAAACAAAACGGAGATGTTAGAATGTAAGGTATCTATATTAGAGTTGCTGTGCTAACATTTAATAAACATTAATAAAAGGAAATGATATTCCCGTTTCGCTTTACGAGCTCAATTTAAGAGCTCAGCAGGAAGCCAGGCTAGGCTATATAATAAAATCCATATTCAATCCCATCAGTGAGTGATACTAACCGGCCCAGACTGCAATCTTTATTCGGATCCCTAATTTAGATTTAGATAATCCCTGCTGAGTTGACGCCAGGGAGACATGGATATAATTTAGCACATCAGCAGTGCATTTTAAAGAGGCGGAGCAGAATTTAAATAAATTGAATTTAAATTAAATGTTGATTGTTATTCTGCTATTGATACATAGATTGCCTCTGTTTTTGTTGTTCTTTTTCTTTTAGAAACAATAAAACTTGTTTTATTAACTTATTATTACATTGTTTTAAATAAATAGGTTGAGTGAATGATTCAGTGCATTGTTCATTCATAACACAAAAAATAAATGTATTTGCCCATTTATTCTGGCAGAAAGGGGCGCTGAACAGTGAGCAATCTTTTTGATGAATTTAAAGACGTGATGAAACAAGTATAGCGACAGATCTTCCGTATTGTGATAGGGATGCACAACCTAACGCGGGGTTAGTTGTAACACACATGGTTTAACACTTTCCACACATGCCAGGATGATGAAACTTTGTGTATTTATAGTTGCCACATCAACACCATATAGAGAAAAAAGAGCATCACAATTAAAAATCTTTGGAAGATATCACTGAACATTTTTTTACCATAGCAAAAGTAAATTTCTTAAGTTTATTTTTCATCTCTGTTTTTTATGTTTATTTAAAATAGCGTTACAATGAGCCCCTATTAGAACTATGATATTATATTCTATACTTTTATTAATTCTTTTCAGAAACCATGAGAAAAGGGTAAATAAGGACTGAGAGTCAATGTTCAGAAATGATTCATTATTATTCTGTTTTTAACTATGCTGTATAGCTGTATTAGTGATGTGTTTGTTGTCAAAATCAAAAATGTGTGCATTTTTTATGATAAAAAAATGCCATTATTTTATTTCAAATAATTTTATTTCAGTTAATAATTGTATTTAATTGACCAACTATTTTAGTTTGTTTTGGATATTTTTTTGTGATTTTATCAGATAACATTTTAGGCTGTCATTTGCTCATGTTACATTGTAGCCCACCTCTGGGGCATGTTGTCACATTTCACTTTCATTCTTTCGGGGTAAATCAAGAAAGAAGTATACACTGTATTAATGAAACAAAACCACATAATTGTACTAGACGTGTGCAATTAATGTGGGGAAAAATAAATACTCTAAACCCCAAGTGGATTTACACAAACTGAGACAGTCAAAAAGCGTTAGGTTGTGCCCAGCTCTCCTCTACATCTGAGTGTAACAGATTATTTTAACAAAAGACAGTTATTGATTGGATTTTGAGAAGTAGGCGTTATGTTGCATTCACACCATGCGGTAATTACTGTAAATAAAGCTCTGTATGCTTTCTAAACGCTCTCATGGTACTTTGATGTTATACACTAATTAGTCTGCACAGTGCCGCTTTATGTCGAAGAAATCAAATCGAACACATCAGTTCTAAGAAAATGACGAGTTTACACTGAAATGACAAGGTTGGCAAACACGTGAAGGCTTTTTACATTTCAGAATCATTATGCTAATTATGACGTCACGTCTATATAAAGGAGTTCCGGCTAGACTATATCAGATGTGAGGATGCTGCAGATGGTGGATCATTCATAGCCTTTTCTCACAGCCGCTGCGGCTGGAATAATTAAACGTATCATTTTGATGGTGCATTATAATTCAGAAAGGTCCAAATGTCAATCATCAGTGACAACTGGAGATTCACCCAGAGTCAAAAGCAAAAGATTAGACTGTACAGGCAACGCTAATACACACTAAACACACAGTCACGCAGTGCTGATGTTGTTAACATTAACCATTTGACAGTTCAAATAGGTGGTGTCCAGGTGAGTGGAGTCTGTGATGATTTTACCTTTCCTTTTCCTCACTGGACTGGAGGAGATACAGGTCCGGCAGGGTGGGCAGGGGAACGCCAATGATCCTTTCAGCAACCCGGACTGTGCTTTATAGTCTACTTATTTCTGATTTGGTGGCTGTAGAAACCAGGCAGTTATACAAGTGCATAGAACAGACTCATTGATGGCTGAGTAGAACTGTGTCAGCAGCTCCTGTGGCAGGTTGAACTTCCTCAGCAGGAAGTAAAACCTCTGCTGGGCCTTTTTCACGATGGAGTCTATGTGAGTGTCCCACTTCAGATATGGTAATGCCCAGGAATCTGAATGACTCCACTGCTGCCACAGTGCTGCTCATGATGGTGAGTGGCGGAAGTGCTGGGCTGTTCCTTCTCCACTGTTTTGAGCATGTTCAGCTTCAGGTTGTTATGAATGCACCTGACAGCCAGTTCAACCTCCTATCTGTATGCAGACTCGTCACCATTGTGGATGAAGCATGTGACACTGGTGTCTTCTGCAAACTTCAGGAGCTTAACAGAAGGGTCTTTTGAAGTGCACTCATAGAAAGAGAAGAGTAGTGTCGAGAGAACACAATGGATGTGAGTTTCCCCAGTCTCACTAGCTGCTGGGTCAGATGATCTGTTAATAGTACAAAAAATTGCACAAATAATAATACAAATATTTTACATGGTTATTACTGAAATAATAACAAATATTTGGACATTTAACACATATATGTAGTGTAAGTTAAAATGTGTGGTGTATAAGCTAGGCTAGCAGGCTAATCGGGTAGCTGTATGTTATGGTAGTACATAAGCTAAACAACAGTAAGAAATGCTTGATTTCACAAGCTTATTATATTATATAGTATACAAAACATTTAACTTAAAAGACGTTAAAGGTGCACTATGCAACTTTCTGTCCACTGGAGGGCGCCTATTCAAAACAAATGTGTAGTTTGATGACGCAAAGTTTGAGCGCAGTATCTTGGGACATGTGGTTTTCACCTCACAGCTGATGGAAAATAGGATTTGGGCAGTCCTCACGTTGATGCATTGATTCAGCATTGTCTTCTCTTCCGTGTTCCTCAAATAAAGAATCAAATGATCATCATGAATCATGTTTCGGATCGCGTGTCAAACTGCCAAACTGCTGAAATCACGTGACATTGGCGATATGAATCACGAATCAATCGGCTGATTCACAACCGTTTGATTCTTTATTTGAGGTTTGAAAACAAACGCGGAAGAGTTTGTTTTCAAACTAACCAACTGATGTCACATATGGCTACTTTGATGATGTTTTCATTACCTTTGGACGTGGACAGCAAGTGGGCATACACTTACATTCAAAGGACAGAAAGGCCTTGGACTAAATCTAAAATATCTTAAACTGTGTTCCGAGGATGAATGGAGGTCTTACGGGTGTGGAACAACATTGGGGTGAGTCATCATTAATGAAAGAAATTTCATTTTTGGGTGAACTAACCCTTTAAGCGGCAACCACCTGCGGTCTCTCTTGAAGCGAACACTGAAGTGACTTAAACTGCAATTCATCGACTGGCCGCTAGAGACTGACTCCAAAAGAGAGTCAAATCTGTATCTCCCCTATGTTAAAATGCCCAACTTTACAGCAGAAAAAACATGTTTACAGCCTGGTACAAGAAAATGGTTCTTGTCTATACAGCTAATTTTGAATTTTAAATTATATTAAGCCTTAAAATTCTGCATAATTAAGGCAACCAGACACCTCAGCTCCACCCATGTCCCACCTCTTTGCCCATTTTTAGTTATCCAGGAGTGGTGTGGTGACGTGCTGCCAAGATGGCTCCTCCCCGCTCCACCCACTTTTAGAGTAAAAATGCTCTTCAGATACCTACGAGTGATGTCACAGACACTATGTCCACATTTTTTTACAGTCTACTCTATGGTTTTATATCACAGCTCGGCTAGAGATTTTGAGCTCAGAAAAGCAGCAATTTTCTCCTAATCTCTAACTGTTTATCCTCCTAAACTTCTCCATACTAGCCTACTTTAAAATACAGGGCCTAGCATTCTGTGCAGAATTCAAATATAGGTCTGATATGTTTTGCGGTCCGCTCCGACTCATCTGCTCTGTACTATCGTGTCTCTGGACCGGAGCAGACTGTGTGACACTGACATGAATCACTCACACAGATGGAAAGCATAGTTACACTGTATGAATCGCTCTCTATCCCCTATAAGGTGCGCTGCCATTCACTATGTCGAAATAAGTACATGTGTCAACAAGTGACTGATTCTAGCTGCAGCTTCAGTGTCTATTTATAATATAGGGGTACGACCAAGCGGCAGTCTTCCGCAGTTTCTCTTAAAGCCAATACAGAAGTGACTTAAACTGCAATTCCTTAATTGGCCAGTAGGGACAGGCTCTAGAAGGGAGCAAAATCTCATTGAGTTTTTATTTTTGCCCTTCATGACAACTGTGAGAAAGGTGAATTTAGTTATAACTCATTGGTTTACATTATATAAAGCCTTAAAGTTCTGCATAATTAAGGGTGTGGCCACTTTGATTGACAGGTGGATAGCCATTTAACTACTGTCTGTTAGTCATCGCGTCACCTCAGCTCCGCCAACGTCCCGCCTCTTTGCCCATTTTCTGTTATCCGGTTGTGACGCGTTGCCAAGATGACCAGCAGCTCGTCTCTAATTTGCTCTTCAAAACTGAACTCCAGAATCCTATGGGTGAAGTCACAGACATTTTTGTACAGTCTATAGGTAGGACACTTTAAATTCTAGAGAGATTTTAATTGGACTGAAAATCTGAGGAGAAGCAGAAGTGTAGAGCGATGTCATCAAAATCATGAACGCTTATGCTTGCCTTTCTTCTAAATGCAAATTTTGATATTATTTTTGAGCACATAGCTTACAGACAACAGTAAGGCTAAAATATTGATACTAAAAGCCAAAAAAACTTACATTTTGATTTCATGGGGACTCTAACTCGACTACATTCACTGGATTGCGCCCCGCCTTTATGACGTGTTACGCACGGGCGAGTAGGCGGGGCGGCGTAAACGTTGCGGCGCGGGAGTTTTCAAACGCTCAAACAAATACTGTTCTGCGTCTGGTTTTTATATTAGAATGTTCCCATAGAAACATTGACTTAACGCTTATCAGTAACATTTGTCGGCCCGTCGACATAAAGTGGGGCAGCGCATTATGGGCGTACGCTAGCGCGTAATGCTGGGTCAGACTTCCTGTTGTTACAGTTTAGCGACCTCTACTCACATTATACATATCAAACATCGTTTAAAACAGAATATTGACGGCTTTTGAGACTAGGTGATCAGAGAACGCACATGGATCACTGCAGTGGAAGGCAAGGGGAGAGGAAACCTCATGAAACCAGCACGTGTTTTGGTCAGGTATGTGTTTTAGGGAACAGATTTGAACACTTTTGGTCATTTTGACATTATGTGAAGAGCTACAGAAAACTTTCCATAATGTATTATATCTCCGGAGTTTAGAATGCATTTGTTACTGTTCATGTTTGTTGTAGTATACATACACTGCAGAGGAATACCAGGCAGTCCAGAATGCACTACGGCAGAGACTGGGACCTGAATATATCAGCACCAGACAGGCTGGAGGAGGACAAAAGGTGAAAATTCATGTGTTTCTTATACACATCAATATGTAGACTTGAACATTTAATATGTAGTTGATTATCTAGCTGTTTTTCAGATTATTTGCTTTTTGCAGGTGTGCTATATCGAAGGCCACAGAGTTATAAGCCTGGCCAATGAAATGTTTGGCTATAATGGATGGTCACACTCAATATCTCAGCAAAATGTTGGTAAGGGCACCGTCACAACTGCACTGATGCATTTCTCATCCCGACAGGGACAGATGCTTAGACATACTATTTATGCTGCATTCAAATCAGATTGATGAGCTTGTTTATGAAAGGTGATGTGGTCAATCTTGTGTTATAGACTTTGTGGACCTTATCAATGGGAAATTTTATGTTGGAGTCAGTGCCTTTGTGAAGGTCCAATTGAAGGTAAGTGTTCTCTGACGGGATAGACACACAGCATTGTGAGTAGTTTACATGCTCATTCTGTTTCTTCAATGTCTTTTCCACAGGATGGCTCATTCCATGAGGATGTAGGATATGGGGTGAGTGAAGGCCTCAAATCCAAAGCTCTGTCACTGGAAAAAGCAAGAAAAGAAGCCGTCACGGATGGACTGAAACGAGCACTCAAGTAATGATTGCTGCCTCTACATATACTTGATTCTGAGTAATAAATACAATAGTCAGTACAATATTTTGTGGAAAAAATAGTACTTTTATTTATTCAGCAAGGATATTAACAAAATTAATCTCAAGTGGCAGTAAAGGCATTTACTTACCTATCTGGTTCAAATAAATGCTATCTTGGACTTTATATTCATCAAAGAATCCTGAAAAAAATTGTCACAGTTTCCACAGGAATATGTTTTCACCATTGACAATATCAGCTTATTAGAATGATTTCTAAAGAATCATGTGACACTGAAGACTGGAGTTATGATGCTGATTTAGCTTTGACATTACAGGAATAATTTACTTAAAGGGTTAGTTCACCCAAAAATGAAAATTGATGTTTATCTGCTTACCCCCAGTGCATCCAACATGTAGGCGTGTCTGTTTCTTCAGCAGAACACAAATGAAGATTTTTAACTCTTTTTAACTTTAACTGTGTGCCAGTCAATATAATGATGTGAATAGGTAACAATTCTATGAGAGCAAAACATACACAAAAAAAAAACATGCTTAGACAACGGGAACAAAAACCCTGCTGCTCCTGACGACACATTGATTTGTTAAGACACAAACCGATCGGTTTCTGTGAGAAACTGAACAGTATTTGTTATTTTTTTTACCTCTTTTCCCGACGAGTCTCATCAAGTTTTCCCATCGGCTGTAACTTCCGTTTGGTGAGGTCAAATAGCGGCGCGATAGACATAGATCATGTAGATGCCTCATTCAACCGGTCCGTGCAGGCACGACTGAGGATTCTATATATATATGATCGCGCCGCCATTTGACCTCACCTAACGGAAGTTACAGCCGATGGGAAAACTTGATGAGACTTGTCGGGAAATGAGGTTAAAAAAAAATACAGTTCGGTTTGTCACAGAAACCGATTCGTGTCTTAACAATTCAATGTGTCGTCAGGAGCAGCAGGGTTTTTGTTCACGTTGTCTAAGCATGTTTTTTTTGCTCTCATAGAATTGTTACCTATTCACATCATTATATGACTGGCACACAGCAACGGTTGGAGTTAAAAATCTTCATTTGTGTTCTGCTGAAGAAACAGACACGCCTAGATGTTGGATGCACTGGGGGTAAGCAGATAAACATCACATTTTTATTTTTGGGTGAACTAACCCTTTAAAGGGGCCATATAATGCCATTTTTCTAAAAGTTAATATGATTCTTTAGTGTCTAAATGAAAAGTTTGTAATATACTTTAATTAAAAATTATCCTTAGTATTGTAAGAACACTCATTTTACAAAACAGGTCAAAAACAGCTCTGTTTTCACCAAGCCATTTCTGTGCATGCAACTTTAAATGATAATGAGCTTTGCTCACCCTGTCCTTCTATTATGTGGGGTGGTCACACACACACACACACACACACACACACACACACACACGTGAAGCAACAGTTGGGTATATTTTGGAGAAAGAATGGCAATGGGAGTCTCTGAGGACACATTGTATCAATTTGAACCCGGAAAAAGACGGCTGTGCGAGCTGGACGTTTCTGAATGGTTGGTCAACATAATGTCACTGATGATCTATCTTTGTACTGGCAGGGTAACATTAGCGTAGTGAGATACGAATGCTAAGCTTACTGATGTAAACGTTCGTTTTTTGAGCGATTGGTGTTAGAGCTAATAGTCATAACTTTTTTTCTGTAAATGTAGGCTTGTCAGTGATGCGAAACATTATCTATGCAGTGTTAGGTACAACTGTCAGGGCTGAAGCACTGACATTAGGACACCACAGCGTTGTTTCAACAGACACCGTTATAAACCATCTACAAAAGTAAGCTTCGTGCAGTGTTACCATGTTAACTTTATCTCCATCATATACAGTTTGTAATAACACTATAACCAAAACATGTTGTTCTTTATAAACGTGGGATGATGAATTTTATTGAGAACGTCATACATTGAAAGCATGCCGTAATTTAACTTATCCTGTAAACTTTAGCTGCATTCATCGTGAAGTGTGCATGCATTTTAAACGTTACACTCACTTCTTCTGGAGGTGCAGCAGGAACACGAATAGTTGGTACCGATCCTTTTCAAGGATCAAGTTCTGAGCAAAACCTGCTTTATACTGACCCTCGTTTATAAAGCAGTCTGGGGAGAAATGATTCGCGCAAACATGAAAGCATTGACGTTGATCGGGTGGAATATTCCCTTCGAAAACAAAACTCAGCCACAGATTCTTCAGTGGAATGACTGCTGTGTTCATTATTTTATATAGATATATATATTTTTTAAATTTTTATTTATATATTTTTTTTGGATCACCCTGTCAAGATTTACTGTTTCTATATAGTGTATAATGTACTGGCTGACTATATTATACCTTATAAAAATTTAATTCATTTTTTTAAATTTATTTTACAATAAGGTGTTTTGGAAATGCGCTTGGAAACTGTATTATGAATAAGGAGTATCTCATAGCCATCAATAAAATACCAAAGCAGGTAAGAAGTAATCTTGAAAACATTCAGGCCAAATGTATTTTCTTAAGTTTTGTACCTGAAATAGTGTCTTTCCTATTATTAGCCACCTCCTCCTTTAGACCCAGACAAAACCAAACGCAGTGATGGCGAGCCATCCGTGGAGAAGGCCAGGTTCGACAGCCTGGCCCGAGCCAACAGCAGGGAATTTATCAAATCAACGGAACCAGCCAACATCCCCTTTGAGGAAATGGGAAGTCGCCCTGTACGAGGAGGGCATGAGAGCCGCACTGGATCCAGGACTTCATTGACAAACACGGCAGCACATTCTGGCAACGCGTCAGCTCACCAGGATTCTGAAAACAGGCCCAGCAACACCTCAAGGTGAATTTATTTGGTGCTAACTCCGGCTACAACACTAGCCAGCTGCACTTATGATAAATCTGCTTCTCTCCATGTTGTTAGGTCAGCAGCTGACATGGCTGACCTGTCCTCGTCTGATCCTGCACTGGACTCCAAGCAGCAGAGGAAGCTGAGGCAGCAGCAGCTGCAGCAAAAGTTCAGACAGGAAATGGAGGCAAAGAAGTTGCTACAGGAGCAGAAAAAACAACCATCAAACGGTTGCACGGTGCCGGCCCTGCAGTCCAAGCAAGGTGTGATGGAAAATCTAAGGGTTCATGTTTTAGCCATGAGTATAAAACATTCAAGCCTTTGCCTGCAGGAGTGTCAGGTGTGTAGCGTTGTCCATCGGTGGGTTTATCGTTTTAGGACAGGCTGTAGGTCCTGTTAACCACAGTACACCAAACGGACACCTGGTGACAACTAAACAGGAGGAGTATCTGGCTGGTAAGGAATATTTTTAAGAAACATGAGGTGCATTAGTAACATGAAAAATGATCACATCAGCACTGCCACTGTTTAAACAGTGACTCGCGAATGCCCCTCTTTGGATAACAACTTAAAATATTAAATATATTTAACTGATTTTCAACATTTACATTATATTGACATTATGACAGTAGGAAATATATATTTACTTAAATTTGATTTAGCTTTAGTGCAGTGACAATATAAAAGTTATTTAATTTGCAAACAGCATTGATTATGTATATTAAAATATTTGGCTGACAGTATTTTAGGAAGGAATCTTTTGCAAGAGAATCATGTTAAAGGGTCCTAAGCATCACTAAGTTTTACCAGTCCTCCTGATTTGAAAAACGTGGCCAGTGTATCCAATATTCTACGTTTCAAGTTTTAATGGGTTTTAAAATTACACAAGTATGAGTTAATGGCAGAATTTTCTCACTAATCTGATTAAATGGACCCAAAAATGCTAATTCTGTAATTTTACTCACACCCTATGTTGTTCCAAACCTGTATGAACTTCTTTCTTCTGCTAAACACAGATATTTTGAGGAAAGTAGGTATCCATATAGTTGATAGACCCTATTGACTTCCATAGTATGGAGCAACAACTGTTTTGTTTCCCATATTCTTCAAAATATCTTTTGTGTTCAGCATAAGAAAGTTCATACTGGTAAACGACAATTTTAATTTTTGACTGAGGGTTTGGATTGTGAGGTTATATATATATATATATAAAACTCTCACTTCTCAGATGACCCAGAATTATGGGACTTCACTCTGGATGGCATTGATATGCTCGACGATCCCGCAGCAGGCTCCACAGAACCTCCTCGCCCCACCACGCCGAGCCAGCACAAGATGATGACACGCAGCAAGACTCCACAGAGAGCCCAGTACCTGAGACCACCAGCTCAACCACAGGGGCATGTCGTTCCTCAAGGCCAGGGAGGATGTGACCAATTCAGATCCTCTGAGATGAGAACTACAGCAGGAGCAGGTACAATCTGACTCGTATTCACTTCATGAATACATGCTCATTGATTAATTTTGTAATAAGGCAAGTGTACGCATGCTGAGTTCCGGTTTTGCCTCTTCACTCATGCAAACATCACACGTCCCCTTTAATATATGACTTAACACTTTCAGAGTCGGCAGCATGTGGTCCACAATTCTAGAACCAGGCTGCGCTTGATTTTGTTTGTTCATTATGAGAAATGACTTTAGCTTGTTTTAATGATGAGCCTGTGATAATGTTGTAATTGTTAATGAAGGTGGACAACAGAGCCCATACAGGCACGGCCAGATGATGAAGAAACGAAGACTAGAGACGCAATGAAAAAAAAAAAGACTGGACAATGAATTTAACTATTTATTTTCTTTTAGAATTTTTTATAAATCTAATGTTTTACTAATTTGTGAATATGAACGTTTGTGTTTGTCACGTGGTCTCTTTTTTGACTGAGAAACCACCTCATTTGTAATATAAATAAAACATAAGCAGGACCATTTTAAGTTGATTTTTGGCAAATAAAAATCTGTGCAAAAGATTGAAACAGTATTCCCAAGTTATTTTACTATTTTTATTGGTAGCGGACCGCAAGGAATAACTACATAACTGATAGGAAATGCCTTGTAAAAAAGAACACACAATGTAGTGGGAGGAGAAAAAGTCCAAAATGTTTTATTAAGCATTTGAATATATATATACACTTTTTTTTTCCTTTTCTTATCTTTTTTTTTTTTTACAAGACTGATACATAAAACCATAGATATTCACCAAAAGGACCCTGGATGAAACAAATTGACAGAAAACATCAGCAGCAGCAATTTTTGACCACAAATTTAATGCGGTTTTCTATGGGAACAAGTGAGATGTGGATTGTGAAAACATTCAGAATTTCAGTTATGTGACAGAAGTGTGACTGTGGTAAGTGGTATTTCATTTAATCTAAATGTGGTTCTGGTCAATTACAGAGTATTTGGATCTGTGCAGTCAAGTATCAAAAGTAACAAATAACCCTCCCCACTCGGTTAAACGACGCAAATTCTGCATTGCAGTAACATTTACCTTCTCTAGAGAAGTCAAGCAGATCGTTTCAGAGATGATGGGACATCACTTCCGCAAACGATTGGCACTCAATTTGTGGTATAGAAAAAATGTTTGGGGGAGTGATATATATATATATATATATATGCAGTGCTGTAGTTTAATACTGTACTTCTGTCGTTGCAGTTCTCAACAAAGCCATTTTGCCCAAAAGTATTTCAGCACATTTGCATGGGCTATGATGTTTGTATGACATTTTTAAAGAAGGGAAGACATAATCCCGTGGTTTAAGGCTAGCTTCTTTCAAAATGAAAGCAACATTGGATGAAATGTGCTTTCATTAATATGCATACAGGATGCTCACCCCCTCAAGAACCATCTATAATCCAAATTAAGCATTGTATTCACTTACATACAAAAAAGGGTATGGGTAGGGAGTAGTGGTGACTTTATATAAGATACACTGTACTGTAAGTTCATCTTAAATGATAAAAAAAAAAAAAGTCAGGAAATGAACAATGCTATGAAATACGTGCAAGTATGAAGAGCTATAAAACCCTACTTTTACTTTCCTCAATTGCACATCCTTTTTCTTTCATTTCAAACACCAACAAAATAGAAGACTGTCTCAAATGCAGTTACTTCTAACTCCTACCTTCTTTATCCATCAGCCAACATTCTACACTCATTTGTAGGATACGTACAGTTGGGGCCCACCGACACTGGTGGTGTAGTCCATCCATTCGCTAACATGTCAGCATCTCTTATGCAGATAAACTGCAACACCATCACTGCATCTCACTGCCAGACTTTATTACAATAAGGACGGTATCTGTACTATAAAGGCTATATATCTGATGTTTAAGACAACTCAGTTTGACCCTTTCTGCTTTTTTATTAAATGAACACATTCATCTCAGTCTTTTAAACAGCAGGTTAGGTCAAATTTGAATAACCCGAGTCACATTATATGGACCTAGAAGTCTTTCCAATGTAAACTGCCAGATAAAACATGTCCACCTGAAGGGACTAGGCCCAATAATCTCAACCCCACGAGGCACAGCTTCTCTCGTCCTTGTGCCAACCCATCAACAGCTGTTTCAGCTTGCCTGAGTGGTGCGTAGATTGGTTGACCCACAGCCATTTCCAGATTGGGGAGCTCCTGAGGGAATGAGGAAGCCTTGTTGTAGTCCTGCAGGGGGAGCCGTGGATGACAGCGGGCCCACCTGAGGCCATTGAGGCATGTTGTAGGTGGGACAGGTGTAGCCAAACTGCTGATTGGTCACACACAGTGAACCCTTCCGTCCTGTTGTGGGGTTGACGTTGGTCGGCATGTGACCACCCATGGAACAAAGCTGGCCTGGTGCAGAATATTTTCGCGCCATCATCTGAGGAGGAAGACAGTTGACATTGATTATTCATTCAAACTATGCTAAAAGATCAAAAACAAAAATGTGCAAACGAAATCCAAGTTTTCGGCACTTGTGATCCATATACAGCACAGAAGTGCCTTCATATACTAAAACATGTATTCTGGTAAACTCAGAATAGACCTTATTGATGATGCATACAGGCGAGCAAACAAGCCCAGAATATGAACGCAACATGCTGAGTGATTAAAATTTTTCTTTATAATAGTGTTCAATGGATAAAAATAGTACACATTTTTGGATGGAAAATGAATTTGGTATTTTTATAACACCGTCTTACTACATAAGTACTTGCTTAGCATAAACCTGATAAAATGACTGGTGGGCAATATATAAAGAATGCCTTGAATACCTATTAAGGTATGACGTTATGTAAGGATTGTGTACTATTAAAGCCCAAAATATACTTGACGGGTGACACAAACAGGTAAATTTTATTACCTTATTGAAAGTATCAGTTTTCTTTTGTATCAAATGTTTACATTTAGCCAATTACTTCAAATCAATAAAAATACTATATACTGTTACTAATCACATTTTAGCAACAAAAAACATCTGTACACAGCAAAGGTGGAACAGAAGCTACATTTGAGCTTATTTACATACTGTTTAATGCTGCTCGAAGGTGGCATACATGTATTTACACAATTGCATAATGTAAATAGTCCATCAATTTTAAAAAATAAGAACTCGTTACATGGTAAGGCTGCAATATTACGACAAAATGTTGATTACCTAAAATTATTTGTTAATGTTGATCAATAGAACGCATAAAAAGTAACTTCATATTCTGGCTACACAGACAAAATCATTTATGAATTAATTTATTGCTTTTTACGCATTAGAAAATCAAGACTTTCTCAAAGTGAAGTATTCATTGTAAAAAGTGTCATGAAAAACAAGTTATTCATTATTAAACTTGAAATAAATTACATATAGAAAGAACAGTCCCATGACTTCAGTCTAATGTGAATAATGTAACACTTCTGTTACAATATTGGAAGCTGTGCATACTGCAAAATATATCTCTTACATTGTTGTTTATGAAGAGAATGCATGTGTGCGCAGATTTCAGCACGCATACTGAATAAACTCTGGCATTTTCGTGGGTGATTTAAATGCCTAGGATTGGCCACTGCAGTTAAAGGCCAAACAGAAGTATGTGATTGTTATAATGCTCAATGCTGTAAATGTGTGTAAAAAGAAGTCTGATGCAACATGAGCCGACCTAAATGTAATTCTGCGATCAACAATTTATGAATTAAACAATTTAATTCATTTTCAGATTTCATGATGGCTGTGATTATTTAATTTTGTTAATTTGTCTTGAATTTGGGGGAGCATTTTTGTTTATTTTATTAGCCTAGAAATCTAGACGCACCCTAGCGGCAGCAAATCTAATCTCCCGCGAGTGTCGTCTAGCAACTCTCAATACACTTCTGAGCTGTAAAAACCAAACACTTGTCAGGCCAATCACATCGTGTAGAGTCGGTGGGCAGGGCTTAACATGATGACGGCAGAGTTGCACTTGCGTGCTACTAGTAAACACAGAAACTGACGAACGGCGGTCTTTCGAATCAACTTTGACCGCGACTGGAACGGCACTGTAGTCATTCTTTAAAGCTACACTGTATAACTTTTGTTTTTTTACTCTTAGCTAAAAACACTTAGTTCTTTCAAAAATATATGTGCTCATTAATGTATATTTACTTCTTTTAAGTAATAAAGTATTCTCGTAAATGTATAATATGCCATTGAAAATACATATGGGTGAGGGGTTCGAATGCTGGTCGCCATGTTGCCCCTCCATCTTGAAAGTACATTAGCCAAAGAGGGACATGACCATAAATTCAAGCTTCGCCTTTCACGTTTTAACACTCGATGGCACTTTGTTGAATGTGAAGAGGGGGATTGCCATTTTAATCTTGGACTAAATTGGCCACCGTAGGAGTTAAAACGAAATCAAAATTGAGAGGAACAGAAACTATTATTCACTGGATGGTCATATACCGCTTCACCACTAGATGGGAGAAAATATCTCACAGTGTAGCTTTAAAAGGGAAGATGTGTTCAGAGTTTTGCCGACCGGATACAGCGAAAGTTTAATCTATCAACCAGTGCTGCTTCATGTTTCTCTGGTTGGTTGTAGCTCTATCCTATTGCGTGCAGAGGGAGTTTGAAAGCCAGCTGTTTATCCCGCCCCTCCGATTGAGCCCTGTCAATGGTGAGTTCCCAGACCAAACATCTTGATGTGGGACTGGCTTGTCAGGCTAACATTTTCTCACAAGCCACCGTTAATTTCTGAACTTCTGGGTACGCATTCTCTGACAATCTATATGAAAATGGAATTATGTTCAGTATATTTTTTACTGACTTGAGTGTTAACGTCTGTGTGTGTGTGTGTGTTATTTTTTGAGCTTTTCTTGACCTGTGGCATCATGTTCTTGGCATCCCTGGCCCAGTTATCAACCAACTGATGGAGGTCATCTGTGAATGTGCCCTTGCGTGGCAGACTAGTAGCAGGTGCTTGGTCCTGGTCATGGCTCTGTCCATTCTCTTCTCTTACTGGACTCGTGGTCCCTACAGGTTACAATAAAAGGTCATGGATTAGAAGAATTTGAGCATTTTGAGATTAATTAATTGTCTAACTAAAATGGTGAGTCATACCTTGCAAATGAACATTTGAGCTTGGTACCGTTTCAGAAGTTGAAGTCTTCCCAGTGGCAGACTGATTGACTGAACTATGACCACTTTGTCCGGCTAGCTTGTTCCCTGGACAAAACCAAACAGTTTTTAAGCCATTTGTTCACAAGGCCAGAGCAAGACGTTACAGTTGGATGTAAACCACTAAGGTCCGTTACCTTGTTGAAAAGAACCGGCCTGAGTACCACTACCATTTCTTGACTTATTCCCCTTGCCCTTAGTGGGTCTTCGCCTTCCTGCTGTAATGACCATGGTGGGAGGGACCACCACAGAGGGTGGCGTTTTGCCCAGACGTGTAAAGAGTTCCTCGATTTCCTTTTTCTGTTTATTCTGTAATGCCTGGATCTCAACCACATGTCTGCAATAAGAAATGAAAGGTCACAAATTGATGATGCCAACGAATTGCTTTTGATGATGAGGGTGACAATGAATTGCTTTTATTCCCTCCTTTGTAATTTACTTTAGATTAAATCCTCTGCTAAATGCATATATAAAATCACATGACTAATTGTTCATGTTTGACTATGTAAGGATAAAGTCACACAAAGAAGATCAATGTACCTCTGCCTGAGCTTGTTCATCTCTTGTTTAAGGCCCTCATCTTCTGGTTCAGA
The DNA here is from genome assembly GCF_024679245.1 of Pseudorasbora parva. Classification (NCBI taxonomy): domain Eukaryota; kingdom Metazoa; phylum Chordata; class Actinopteri; order Cypriniformes; family Gobionidae; genus Pseudorasbora; species Pseudorasbora parva. The sequence goes on along the minus strand of NC_090196.1, from coordinate 18,682,551 downwards.
GTCATTGTCACTGCTGAGGTAATGATTGGTGATGGACATGCTGGAAGCAGTCATTTTAGACTCTTTAGCGATGTCCGGTTCCTCAGAGGAGCTTATGGAGAAGGTCTTTCCTTCTGCTGGGATCACTGAGAAGCGACCCACTTTGATGTCAGTGCTGGAGGTAACCTGAAAGCGGCCAACTGTAGTGATGGATGAGACTGGTTCAGGGCTGACTCTGGGAGGGGTCTGAGATTTATGAACTGTGTTTTCAGGGCTAGAGAGAGATGACGATGATGATGAGGACGACGATGATGATGAAGATGTTGTTGTTGAAGAAGGGGTGATGGAGGGTGATGAGACTACAACTGCTGGATCTGGAGCACTGCCTGGGTCTTGATCACTGGCCGCACTGCTTGGGTCTTGATCACTGGCTACAGAAACCTGAAATGTAGACAGAGGAAGTTCATGAACCTACGATTGAAATCTTTCAGGCAATAAAATATGAACCCTAGTGCACAATGTGAAGACTATAAGGCTACCTGAAATCGACCAAGTTTGAAAGCTTTTTCGAGTGGTGACGTCACTGGCTCATTCTCCTCAGTGCTCGTCTGTCCATCTGGTTGATTTACAGCTGTGGAGGTCTTTAAAAGAGAATGTATGAAAAGTGTAATAATGCTAACCCAATGTATTAATGGGTCAATGACAAATAAGAGTCTACTTTAAAGCAAAAAAACAAAAGGTAGTTTGTATTCTCATTACTCCAAGCATGTCATTTAAGCAACTATTAAGTATTTTCCTTAAAATTTAAATAAGGAAACATGTCAATGTATCCTCCAAATACCAATATAGATGCTTTATTAGCAACTGTCCCCACCTGTGGTCTTTGTGGTGACAGATCTACAGATGAAGTCTGGGCATGGCTTGTAGGTGTCCCAACGGAGGCAAACGCACCAGGTGCAAAGTTCCCACTGGAATTGAGAGACAAACTGGGAGGCGTCACACTGGAGACCAAGCCAGGAGTGTTGGTGCTGATAGTGTTGGGTGGGGAGGATGTTGATGGCTCTCCAGATCCATCAGGTTGGGTGGAGGAGCTCTGGGAGGAGTCCTTGAAAAGGGAACGCAACTTCTGGTCTAAAGCGTGAATGTCTTCAATTCCAGGTGGCTTCCCCTGTACATCACTTTCACCATCTCCTGACCCAGTTGGTTGCGTCACAGGAATAGCAGAGGGGCCGACTTGTACCTGCTGGATGGTAGCTTGATCCAAGCCACTGCTCTCAGCCTGCTGACCCACAATGTTTTGAGTCTGGAGAGGGGTGGGAAGTGACAGTCGACGTGGTTCTGGTGATTCGGCTAGGGCTGGGGCAGGAGATGTCCTCCCTGTACTAGTTTGCTGAGCAGTAGATGGTGTAGGAGTGGTTACTTGAGTGGTGACCACTATCAGATTTGCAGTGGCTGGTGGTACAGGGCTCTGGTATAATGACTGAGAAGTAGGAGGAATACTGCTTTCTGGGACAGGACCTCCAGGTGTCGCTGGTACCACAGAAATCTGGGTTGAACCAGGGGTAATGTTGACTTGTTCTTGCTGAACACTGATGGCTGTTTTGGGATCAGATGCTGGAAATGAGAATGCATGGATACAATCAGTCTGAATGTTTGAAAGAATGTTTTATGCAATCTTTTTCTGCGGATGTGTAAATCAGACCTGGTGCGGGGTCTTCAAATGATGTGTTTGCAGAAGGAGGTCCAAACAAAGGTTCCCGAAGTCGTGCTTCAGGCACTGGACTAACTATGAAGCGCCGGCCTGCTGAATGTACAACCTGTGCTGCTACACTAGGTGGCACACCTGTTAAATGTGAAATATGACATATGATACAGAATGCAAGATGTGTGCAGATAAAATGTAAAAATGTTACTACAAAAGTACACTTACCAGGCACACTGGATGTAGAAATTTCAGGTCCTTGCTGGGCCAAATTATTGATCTGAAGTGACAAGTGTTAAGGGGAAAATGTAATTTGTAGTCCTTAAATTATTTCTAAAATTTGTTCTTATGACCTGAAAATCATAATAGATACCTGAGTTTGACTGTTTTTCAGAGCTTTTCCTTTCTGATCTGCCATCTGTATGACCTCTCGAACCTGATCTATGAAGAACTCCCGCTCACTCTCCAAGATAAAATCACTTTTGACCTAATACAAAACAAAGAGAAGTTACACACAACTTTGGAAAACTATCCTGCTCCACTATTAGGGGTGGAAATAAAACATTTTTTTAAAATCTTTGACCGTTGTGCTTGTGTCCTGGTTTCTCACATTTTCTCACAGATTTGTAGGATGCAGTGTCATGTTAAAATACGTTTTTAAAACACGTGTCTTGAGACACATGCGCAAGGTTATAACCTTTGCGGAAAAATTTAGAAACACTTGTATGATGCAAAATGTATGTAAACACTGCAGTTACATGTTACATATGTTAAAATAAAAGTCTTGCATCTTAAATACAGCCTAATACATATTAAATCAATAATGAAAATCTTTATTATTTTGAAAAGAGGTCAATTAACCTATACTAAAATGCCAATAGACCTTTTTCACACTTCTGCATTTTAACCAGAAGTTAGTTAAGGATGTGCAAAGACACTTCCTGTTATCGTAGTAGTAGCAGCTAGCGGGACATGCAAAAATGGGTGAGTCAAAAAACAGGAGTTTTTGTTGTGTCCCGGGTTGTTCGTGTTGTACCCAAAAACAACCATATCTGTCTTTTCACTCATTTCCCTCTGATCAAGCAACAAGAAATTTGCAGATTCATGCTGTTAGAAGAGAAGGGCAGAATTTCTCTGTGAGAAAAGGCAGCACTTACGTCTGTAGCAAACACTTTGCCAAGGAGGATTACTCCGGTGGAACAACCATCAGTCGCCTTAAAAGTGGTGTTTTCCCAAGCATTTTTCCTTGGAACAATTTTACAGTACCACTCAAAAGGGAGTATGTATTTTGAAAGGGTGAACAAACGTCAGCTTGTCCCCTCCCAGGCGGATGATAACGGTGCAGCTGCTAAAATGGATCACGATTATGTGACACCCACCCGCAGGTAAGGTTTAAATAACGTCTAAACATTACAGTTGTGTTATAAATATAAAATATACACATCATTTGCAAGTTTTCTTGCCATATTGATGCTTTTTATTGTTAGTCTTTGCAAAACAACATGTTTTAAGTGGTTTAAAATGTGATACATCAGCATCCTCTAATGGTATTTATGGTGTCTGCGAAATTTGTAGCCTTCGTCCAGTTTATTGGTCTTGGTGGAGGAATTTGCGTCCACTATTTTCGCCACATCAGCAAAGGTGACCTTTGGCAGGTTGAAAAGGCTCAGAGAAAACACTCTGCCGGTATACATTTTGCCGAGTATAAGCGCGAAGCGGAAGAACACCTACGCATCAGTGACGTATTTCCATTTTTTGTAAAAAAGGTCTATTAACTATACTAAAAAAAGGGTGAAACTAAGAGAGAGAAAAGTACCATAATTTCAGCAATTTCTACAGGATTATCTCCATCCAAATCAAACTTGAACGTGACCATCTTCCTGTTGTGGGTTTCCAGCTGACATTCAGCGACTCTGTCACCAATATTAGAAATCTACAAAAACAAACAGATCAATAATTCAATTAAATTAATTATTATTACTACATATACTTGTTATTTTTTGTGCTTGTAATCACACATTGTTATAAAAAAAAGAAAAACAATTATAAATATAGATTTGAGCGCAACATACATTCAGCACATTGAGCTTGCCCTTGGTCATCTTTTCGTGGCGTGAGCGGCTGCGTACAGAGCGGCGTTGGGCTCGTTTCATAGATCGACCCTCATGCCTGCCCTCGTTCCCATCGCTCAGACCAGATGCAGCATCAGAGTGGCTACTGAGGGAACCAAAAACATAATTGGTTCAACTTCTCTCTAATGGAAGGTCAATATTAATACACATGAATTATTCAAATCATATTTCACCTTTCTGTGGTGGCCGGAACCAGAGATGTTTGAGGTTGTGTCTGCTCTACTGGCTGCGTTTGGGATACACTCAGTGGTGTCTGTGATAGAGAATCAAACTAGAATTTTAGAATCCATATCACAATCACCCATAACACACAATCGCATGGAGGAGAAGGTCTTCATCTAGACAAAAAGACTTGTTGTAAATTGTTGGTTTGTAGTGACTCAAGCCTAGAAGCTTTTGGGGTACGAGTCTGCATAGACAAAATTTATTGACAGTAAATGGGACACACACCGGTGTTTCAAAAGTTTTGGGTCAATTATATTTTTGAATACTTTTATTCAGCAAGAATGCATCAAATGGATCAAGAGTAAATGACATGTTTCAAATAAATGCTTTTCTTTTGAACTTTTAATTTAAGGAATCCTGAAGCAGTTTAACCGTTTCCAACATTAATAAGAAGAAATATTTATTGATCACCAAATCAGCATATTAGAATGATTTCTGAAGGATTAAATGACATGGTTTTACTGTATTTTTAATCAAATAAATACAGCATTGGTGAGCTTAAGAGACTACTTTTAAAAACATGAAAAAAATTACAGACCCCAGACTTTTGAATGGTGGAGTGCACTAAATTACTGACATTAAAGGAACATTTATTTTTCACAATATTTCCTCAATTCACTAAAAACGATGATTAAAAAAAATTATGTTTTAAATAATTTGATAAAATATTGTGTAAAATAAGTATTATATCAGCCCTCAGCACTGTAGCTATTTTTGATATCAGTACTAAAACCCCACTTTGGCAAACTGCTAATTCACACACCACAGTGTTAGGCACAGCTAGTACCTGACAGGCCTGATATAGAAAATAGAGCTGTTCAGCATTTGGAGGTGGTGAGAAAACAGGAGGGCTGAGTTGACATGCCCATATCTGACAAACATGTAAGAGCAGCCAGCATGCAAGAAAGAGATGGAGAAGTAAAGAACAGTAGTATTAATGCCAATGAGTTGGATGTTGTGCATAAAGCACAGAAAATTCATCAAGCAACATGCAGACCAATGGAAGATGTGGGATCAGCCACCAGAGGGCACTATTCATGCTATACCTGTAAGACTTGAGGGCCTTGCAGTGCCTGAGGAGCGCTGCCATCTTGAGGTGGCTGATGGTACTGCAGGGGGACAGTAGGCTGAACAGCAGGGGGCAGAGGGGCCGCCTGTCCTATCACCTGAGAGGGCAGTTCGTATATACATTAAAAGGGCTTTTATAACTCTGGTTTATGTTTAACAAACAACAGATACATAGAGCAAAATGTTTTTTTCATGTTATAGATCATGTGAAGTGTACCTGAGGTGTGGACGCAGGTCCATACTGGGGGATGGGGACTGAGGTCAAAGTACTGCCTAGCTGCTGCGTCTGATGTGGGGAAGACAACAACAACATTTTTTTTTTTTTTTTTTCAAAGAATACAGTATTTTGTTGAACAACTAGCTCTGTTTGAATAGATAAGAAAATGCTCACCATGCTTTGTGGATGGGTCATTGTGTGCTGTGGCTGCGGATCAGTCTGTATGGTGTTGAAAGATGTGCCTGGCTGGGCAGGGTGAGTCTCGGGGACAGTCACTGAACCTTGAGGGTCCACAAAACCTACAGCTGTGAAACATACATATATTATATTTTTCATAAAAATGTCTGATGAATGTGTTTAAGTAGTTTGTTATATTGTATATTTCTTTTTCTGCTTTGATAATGTATGTAAACGCAATTATTTCAATAAAAGTACTTTAAATTGAAAGTAAACATATGACAGTTTTGCAACACTAACTGGAAGTAGAGGCTCCAGGCTGCTGCAGTTGTTGGTGCTGGTCTGCTTCTGGTTCCTCAGACTCCACGATGACTGAGGCCAGAACGGGACCAGAGGGCTTGGCTGTGGGGTTAGTATCTGGTCCGGGCTGTGATGGATCATTCTCTTGCTCAATCATCTTCTTTTCTTGTTTCTCTCTCACAAGTTTTCTCTGCTCTCTCTTACGGGAGATCAGGGACACTCTGTCCTTAATGGCCTTTGCGATGGTCTTGTGGTCACCCTCACAAACATACCCAGAGTCGACCTGGAGGAAAAAAAGCATAATTAAACTTCAAATGACAACGATAGTTGATATTAACGATAGTAATTTATAAAGGTGACCAGGGGGATTTTATGTACTGAAAGTCTGTGGAATTACTATAAATACTCTAAAGTCCACGAATTAAACATTTTAATATTTACAAAAAAATAAGGTTCAATCTTTAGTTAAGTAACAGAACAGAAATCCAAGTACCATTTCTTGGGCAACATCATCTGGGACATCTTTACTTAGGTCGAAGGAGAACTCAATGGCTTCGTTCTCTTTATATTTCCCTTTAAGTTTCTTTACATCCTCAATGCGCAACAACAACTTTATGGCCACCAACTTTCCATCATCCTCCTCAGCCAGTTCTACACGAACCCCAGTCTCCTCCTGGAAAAACGCATGACTTAGGAGGTCCTTGATGCAATACCTAAAAAAAGGAAAATGGAGATGAATCAAATAAACACAAAATGTAATTTAAAACTTAGGACCTGCACAAATAACATTAATACCATAGTCCACACTGAACAAACCTATGCTATTTTACATGCAAACAAAAACTGTGTTTACACAACTTTATATACAATCACAATTCCACCTGTAGTGGCACCAAAACTCAATCAAAACTTGTTTAATGTTTTTTTCTAAGGCATGTTCATAAAAGCTACTTACAGTGCCTTGCGAAATTATTCGGCCCCCTTGAACTTCGCGACCTTTTGCCACATTTCAGGCTTCAAACATAATCGCAATCATGAAGTTGAACAATTTTTTTTTGGATATTTCAAACTTTTTTAACAAATCAAAAACTGAAAAATTGGCCATGCAAAATTATTCGGCCCCCTTAAGTTAATACTTTGTAGCGCCACCATTTGCTGCGATCACAGCTGTAAGTCGTCTGGGGTATGTCTCTATCAGTTTTGCACATCGAGAGACTAAAATATTTGCCCATTCCTCCTTGAAGAACAGCTCGAGCTCAGTGAGGTTAGATGGAGAGCGTTTGTGAACAGCAGTTTTCAGTTCTTTCCACAGATTCTCGATTGGATTCAGGTCTGGACTTTGACTTGGCCATTCTAACACCTGGATATGTTTATTTTTGAACCATTCCATTGTAGATTTTGCTTTATGTTTTGGATCATTGTCTTGTTGGAAGACAAATCTCCGTCCCAGTCTCAGGTCTTTTGCAGACTCCATCAGGTTTTCTTCCAGAATGGTCCTGTATTTGGCTCCATCCATCTTCCCATCACCTTTAACCATCTTCCCTGTCCCTGAAGAAAAGAAGGCCCAAACCATGATGCTGCCGCCACCATGTTTGACAGTGGGGATGGTGTGTTCAGGGTGATGAGCTGTGTTGCTCTTACGCCAAACATAACGTTTTGCATTGTTGCCAAAAAGTTCAATTTTGGTTTCATCTGACCAGAGCACCTTCTTCCACATGTTTGGTGTGTCTCCCAGGTGGCTTGTGGCAAACTTTAAACTAAACTTTTTATGGATATCTTTAAGAAATGGCTTTCTTCTTGCCACTCTTCCATAAAGGCCAGATTTGTGCAGTATACGACCGATTGTTGTCCTATGGACAGAGTCTCCCACCTCAGCTGTAGATCTCTGCAGTTCATCCAGAGTGATCATGTGCCTCTTGGCTGCATCTCTGATCAGTCTTCTCCTTGTATGAGCTGAAAGTTTAGAGGGACGGTCAGGTCTTGGTAGATTTGGAGTGGTCTGATACTCCTTCCATTTCAATATTATTGCTTGCACGGTGCTCTTTGGGATGTTTAAAGCTTGGGAAATCTTTTTGTATCCAAATCCGGCTTTAATTTTCTCCACAACAGTATCTCGGACCTGCCTGGTGTGTTCCTTGTTCTTCATGATGCTCTCTGCGCTTTAAACGGACCTCTGAGACTATCACAGTGCAGGTGCATTTATACGGAGACTTGATTACACACAGGTGGATTCTATTTATCATCATTAGTCATTTAGGTCAACATTGGATCATTCAGAGATCCTCACTGAACTTCTGGAGAGAGTTTGCTGCACTGAAAGTAAAGGGGCCGAATAATTTTGCAAGGCCAATTTTTCAGTTTTTGATTTGTTATTTTTTTTTGTTGAAATATCAAATAAATTTCATTCAACTTCATGATTGCGTCCTACTTGTTGTTGATTCTTCACAAAAAATTACAGTTTTGTATCTATGTTTGAAGCCTGAAATGTGGCAAAAGGTCGCAAAGTTCAAGGGGGGCGAATACTTTCGCAAGGCACTGTAAATGCCCTAATGTAACTAACGCCTAATCCTGGGTTAATCTAAGACATAATTCATGCCACAAATGAAAATGAGGCTGCAAGAACAGCCTGTTCAATATAATACTAAGGCGTAACCAACAATACACTGAAAAATAAACCTTTCCACAAATTTGCAGTTGTAAACTAGACTTCAAGACAGAGCCAAGAATTGAACTTTTTGCCACACCTGCCAATGGTCGATGACTTAAGAAAATTTACCGGCCATAAATATTTTTATATTTGAAACTATTTTTGTAAAAAAAAAAAAAAAAAAAAAAAAAAAGACAGTTATGACATTAAAATTTTAGATACCAGTAAAATTCACTTTTAGATACAGAACTTTAATAAACTAATAAAATGTATCCTTATTACTCAAAGCTTATGATGATGCAGCAACGGCCTATTAATTGTCGGGAGCATAGTTCACATTCATGTTCACAACATTGCATTGTTAGAATTCATAAAAATTTTACCGACCAACTGGCAGATTCATATAGTCGGCAACGGCAATCTTAACTCGCATTTGGTGCTTGGCAAGTATTAACATACTCTGTGAATGTCAGCCCACCTCTCATCTTTATTCTGACGTATGCAACCCTCAATGATCTCCTTTACTTCAGGTATAGCCACTTTGTCGAAACTGCCAGGCTTCACCCCCTGTAAACACGGCACAGGAAACAATCAAATTACACATATGTAGAGAGAGCTTTAAAGGGGTCATCAATTGAGAAATTAAATTTTTCCTTCATCTTTTAACATGAGGTCATTGTATTATAAAAAATATCCTGTACGTTTTAGAACTCAACTTCCTTTTTAATCCAAAAGCTTTTATTAAAACCAGAAAATCACTAGTTTCGAATTGTCAAATTAGTAAACAATAATTTGACAAAAGACTAGTACAGAATAGAAGAATCTTTAGACTTGGCCAGCGATCCACGAGTCACATAGTAGTAAATACGAGACACGCAAACACAGGATTAATCCTGCAACAAAACTATATTAGATGCCTCTGAGGATTGCAAGTTATTTTAAAGTGCCAAATTGGGGGAAAAACTGTAAGAAACTGTTAATTTTATTCACATACTTCATATTTAAACAAGTTCAACTCAAACTTGCCAACACAGACATATTTCACAAAATGAAGCAATGGGAAAGAAGCCTTGAAAGAAGCCTATGTGTGCCATTTCGACAGAAGGAGTGACGAAGTTACATGCAAAATATGCTAAGCGGTATTACAATACAGCAGTAGTACAAGCTCTGGTGGAGGAAAGCAAATGAAAGGCGCTTCCCGAGGCTGACCGCTCTAGCGAGGCTTTATCTCTGTATTCCCTGGGCATCAGTTCCATATGAAGCCTTGTTATTAATGCTTTTTGTAGTGTGGCTTTGGTCCCGTTTACTAAAATAAACAGTCACGTATATTCTTCTCGATGCTCTTGGTTTATAAAACAATTACTCCGAGTCGCCCTCTGTTGTATCAAAGACCAGCAGAACGGCGAGTGTGTCGAGAACACTTCTCCAAATAGACGAGACTCGTGCAGTCAGCGGATCCGAGGAGCGTCGAGGCTCGCGCTGCGGACACAGACGAAAGTAAACAAGGCTTTCTGCCAAGGGTCTAACTGTCAGCAGGCTGTGCTCCAGACTAACCCACATCACTTGCTATTTTTATTTGACGGGGGAAAAAAACTATTCCGGTTGTTCAAAGCTGCAAACTGATTCAGTGCGTTTTCGTTTTGTCATCTCAATTTGGTAACTAGTGAAAATATTTAGTGTAGGCCTATTTATTTTATTAAAATTATTTTATGTTTTTCTCTGTCAGAAACACTGCAGGTGCGTGAAAATGTGATAATGTGAATCCAGATTCTGTTGTTGAGCTGTTCTGTATGCTCTGCTGTTAGCACAGTAAAATAAAAAAAGTATTTTTAACGGGTCACAGACACTCATCCACTGTATTTTTATTTAATGCTAATTCAATATTATAATATTATGAGTTAACGGTTAATAATCGATTAATAAGCATCGGTTGACGGTTGGGAAAATGAACCGAAATGAGGATCCCTAGTTATGGTTGCGATTCGCTGTTCTTTTCTTCTGCTTCACCATTTATGGGGTTGATGCATTGGATTATTATTGGATACAGAAGAAAGCATGAAGAGAATGCTGCTTTTGTTACTGTTTTGATGTTAAGCCATTTGCTGTAATCCTGAATAAAAGCTTCAGTGAGCTAGACTCACTGACTCAATCAGTAACTACATTACAACAGGTTTCATTCTAATTTAAACAACAATGCCTGTTTACTAGGGCTGTAACGATACACCAAACCCACGATTCGGTTCGTATCACGATTTTTGACCCACGGTACGATACAAACCTCGATATGGGGGGGACAAAACAGTTTTATTCTGTACAGTATTCTGTAGCCTATTTTGCCGTCAATACCATATATCTGTATGGTCAATAGGCTACTGCCGACGTTTTCTTTGCAGTACCAATAGGCAATATATATTTAACATGAAGTATAGGGCCTCCTGTACATCAATACCAACAGAAGCGCCGCGTCAGACACGCTTCTGGTGTGCAAAGAAAGAGAAAACGCCACGCAGCCGCCCCGTGGATGACACGCAACAGAAGCGCCACGCTCACACCACGTTGCCAGCCGGTTGGGGAAGCTTCTTGAAACACTTACGTGTTGTTCTCCACCGGGTAGCTGAAATGTTGCCATACTGCTGACTTAAAAGTTGGACCTGGACAGGAAGGATAATTCTGGGAGTTGGAAGGGGTGTGTCGCGATTCTGCCTCCTCACATCGCGATACAGGTTCGTGGACCTGCGTATTGCGATTTCGATTTCATATCGCATATCGTTACAGCCCTACTGTTTACTTTATCAAAAAGGATGAACTATGAACAGCCTATAAGACCGACAATGTGAAAAACAATGGTACATTAATTAATTTATAATTCTGTTTACAAGAAACACCATGAGTTATCATTTGTTGATTAACTGTGGAAACCAAGTACTTTATGTGCCACAACGTTTATGCCCATATGTAATGTTTCACATTGTTGGCAAATGTTTTAACTATGTAACAAGATTTTTCAACGTCTGCTGAAGTTTTTGAAACAATGTAAAGTAATAGCGAGGCCTTTTAAAGTGATTTTAATGTGTGTGTGTGTGTATATGTATGTATAATATATATATATATATATATATATATATATATATATATATATATATATATATATATACACACATACATATACATACATACACACACACACACACACACTAAAATTTGCATGTTTCACTGCCTGGTACCATTTTGTAACATTGTTTTTGTGAGAAGTCATGACTTCAGCATTTACTGGTAAAGGTAAAAAACCAACTTACCACTGTGAGAAAAAGCAGAAAGAAAACACCCCCACAGAGGGCAAAAAGGATTTTTAAAAAAAGAGACTAAAATAGTGCAGCAAACATTTGGGAGGATGAGTGTGCGGGGGCTCTCTCCTCCGCCAGTGAAGTGTGGACTTACGCTGGTGACTCTGCGATAGATCTGAGCTGCATTCTGACACTCGGAGTACGGGTACTCAGAAGTAGCCATCTCCAGCATACACATCCCAAAGGCATACACATCCACCGACTCGTCATACTTCTCCTCATACATCTCAGGCGCCATGAACTCAGGAGTACCTTAAATTAAAAGAATGGTTCAGAACTCTCTCAGTACCCTATTACACCCTCTCAGTGAAGAGGTGAGAAGAAGATGTTGCTGTTGCTGAAGACCGCTCGGACACAGCCTGCGAGAAAAGAGAGAGGTAGAGGGAAGGAGAGCAAAAAGGGGATAGAAAGTAAAAAATAAAAAAAAAGAGGGGGAAACTGTCCTCAGTTAGACCGCAATGATAAGAAGCCCAAGTTTCTCCGTGTAAGACCTTCAAGGGCAGGAATGCCAAACTGGTGCACAGGACTCACTCAAAGGCCTGGACTGACCACATGACTGTAAACAAGGTAGCCTGAATTCAAGCAAACAATGTATTCATAGTTGTTAGCCCAAACAGGATGCTAAAAGTCCATGGTCAGAGAGCCTTATGCTTTTAAATCACAAGACCAAACCGAAGCACTAGCTATGGAAAACGTAAACCTTTCAAAAACATCCTACCTTTGGGTTAACCTGTGAAGAGAAAAGATTATGCATTTCAAATGTTACACACTCCATAGCTTACTGAAAAGTGAAGTTCTGTGCACCAGGTGAACTAGTAACCAAGTTACCCATTGACAAAGTTCTCACACGGACAAACTTCCCATATTTATTATGGATTCAGACTGATGTGTCACAATACTGGTGGACTTACCAGGCTCATTTCTGCGTACTTACTGTCTGTACTGCAGTACATTAAATAATCCTTAAAGTAGAATAAGGGGAGACCTGAAATTAGAGCCTAAGGCTTCCAAAACAAAACAAAAACACAAAGATCTCAAAGCTAAAAGTATTAGGGAGATGAGCAGAGAGTTTAAGGCTTTGAGCTCCAGACACTGACACACTGAAAGAAAACAAGCATTTCCTTGTGGGGGGAAAAAATGAACAGATTCATTAGCATCATCATCATTAAATCATGGTTGACTGAAGAAACAGACCACAAATTTCCGAACCAGAGCAAACGATCACTCACTGTACCTGCCAGCCCAGGGCTCAGCTCTAGATCTAGTGTTATCCCATGATCAGATCAGGTTTCCCTGCAGACGAGTCACAAAATACCTACAACTGCTTCACACAAACTTACTCTATCTGAGGGTACCTGAAATTGGGGCAATAAGGATAGAAGACCAGACAAAAACTGTTTGAACTAAAGGAGGGTGTCAAGAGACAACTTCCATTAAGCAGGAGCCCTGGTTTGCTGCAGTTCAAGCGGTCGGGGAAACGGTGTGGTCTGCTTTCTCACCACTGTTATTAAAACGCGCTTTGAAAAGAAGCAGAGGAAGAAAAGAAACACGGAGTGAAGGATTTGCTTTTCCCCCAACCACAAATCTGAGTCGGCCAATTCAAATGGATTTCGATTTGGAGGCAGTAACACAGTTGCAAATACTTAGCCGTACCTATGACACTCTTGGCAAAGGAGGTCCTCTTGAGGGTAGCCAAGCCCAAGTCTCCGATCTTGACTGATCCAGTAGGGCCGGTGATGAAGATGTTGTCACACTTGAGGTCCCGGTGGATGATAGGAGGCGACCTGGTATGAAGGAAGTGCAGACCCTTCAGAATCTGCCGGCACCAGCTGCGCAGGACTTTGATCTTCATCTCCTTAAACCGTTTTAGATACCTGCAAGGGCACCAAAAACAAGTAAATCATTGAAGGTGAGCTCGGTTTAAACATGACAAACACTGTTTGAAAAAAAATCTGACAGGAACAAATGAGACCACTTACGTCTTGAGAGTCCCAGATGTCATGAGTTCAGTTACCAGGACAATACACTTCCTCCCTTTCAAGGATGACTCCCAGGAGTCATAGAAGCGTACTATGTTGGGATGCTGAAGACCCTTCAACATTCCAGCTTCCTCTTTAAAACGCTGCCGCTCTGACTTGGACAATTTGCGATCCTGAAAAAGATTTTCATATTTTACAATATTAACTCTCAGCAGAAAGCAGTGATGCAAACACACTTATGGTCAAAAAAGAGAGAGGTAAAAGAATGCATGATGCTAGAATAAAGCAGGTCTGTTCTTTCTTTTGATATATTTGTATGTATTGTCTGTTCTCTAACTAAACTTAATTATTTTATTACTATAAAAAAAAATCTAAACGACAGTGGGGGCAGTGCCACGGTGGGCAAGTGATATAACTAGTGTTGAGTCTGAACACCGGTAACACCGGTGACATTAAATTTGTTGATGTGGTAAACAAAAACGGTTTAATCTATCAACACAAAATACAAGATTTTTTTACCGGCATGGTCCAAAGTTGGTCCCCACCCACAACATTTTTAGGTCTGGCAATTCGGTCTGGCATTGCTCCATAGAGGAGTAATTATCTCCGAACAGAAACTGTTCGGACCAATGAAATCATCAGGGGCGGGCTTTAGACGATGACGGACAGATGATCAACAGTGTAACGTAATCATGCACGTCAAAGGCTTGGATTATATTTACTCGAATCCTAAACGGAGAGCTTGTTTGTATATGCATTCACCTTCCTAATTTCTCTCAAAGATGATGATCATGTTGGGTAAGTACTCTGTGTATCAATAAATTATTTAATTTTTTTACAACACCAACAAAGATCGTTTACCCGCCAACTACTAGCCCTAAACAATGGCTTCTCGTGGGGTTCTCATTGGGAAAAATGGTGTTTGGAGGGTAAAATGTGTGTTATTTTGGAATGGTTGCATGCTAAAATTCGCACTTATGGGTCTATATATCACATAATAGTCACTTCAACCCTTGCACATAGTTACATAACCGCGAAAAAACGCGGACTTGGCAACACAGTGCATTTGAGCTCTGTCTGTTGACATTTGACAATGCGTCGCTTCGTTGCTCTGATTGGTTTGCTCCATTGGGCTGCGATTATGAGGCGTGTTTCAACCGAACCAGGAAAGACATCAATTGGATAGACCTTTGTAGGTCTATCCAATTGATGTCTTTCCTGGTTCGGTTGGAACACGCCTCATAATCACAGCCCAATGGAGCGGTTTCAGACTCATATTCTGACTAGAATTGAGTATGACCACGTCAGGCTAGGACAAATGGTCTAGGCCAGGGGGTTTGGAAAAGTATGTTTTTTAAAAAAAATAAATAAAATGGCGGACAAGAAGTTCAGCTGACTATGGCAAAATTAGTATCTATGTTCTTGCATTTCCCAAATAATCTACCATTTTTATTACAGTCAATAGTTATTAGCATTTTTGGACATTTTATTATAACTTTTGATCACAAGGTGGGGCTCTCTTAACTTTTTGAGTACCTTCAGAGCATGGTGCCAAAGACACATTCAGAGTTTCATAACGACCAATTAATGCTTACAATAAAAGTTACAAAACTTATACAGCAGGGCTCGACAACAAGGACTGCCCGATGGCCCGGGGCCAGCGTGAAAGACACTCGGGCCAGTTGACGGAACTGTCACCTCCCCGCTCTTCACTGAAGTTGATAATTTGTGCATTTTGTAAGCTTTGCCTATTTAAATAGCGCTCATAGACGACAAAGTGTCTCTCAGTTTTGGTTCTCGCACAGCAACACTAGCTTCAACGCACACGTGCCACACGTGTCACGGCACGCAAATATTCAATCAAAATTGTGGAAATGTCGGTCTTGTCGAGTATCATCGTAAACATAGTCAGTTAAGTCTTTTAAATGAACTTAAAGATGAAATATGCCAGTCACCACCAGCGTTTGTGTCATTTTCACAAGTTTTATGCCCCACAGAATTATCAAAACAAAGAATGCAAATATACCAAAAGAAAGAACAGACCTGCTTTATTCTAGCATAATGCTTTCTTTATTAATCAACACTTGATTGTGGTAATGTTTCATGAAAGCAGCTGAGAAAAATCATGTTTTTGTAAAAGACTAACGTTACATCCATATGGATTCAGAATGATGATCATCAACACATCAAAGCTTTAGTCCTAGAGCTCGTCCTGGGATGACATATTCAATAACAGCCGTTTTTTATTTAGTTGCTGTTGATCGGATTATTTTTCATATGCTGCAGCATCTCATTTTATGAGAGAGCGTAGGGGTGTGCGATATTTACAAAAAATGAAATCTCGAAATTTTCTCGATAATGATAATTAGACAATATTTTGCTGGGTGTGCTATTGTGATGGTATCTTGATGCTGGTGATCATATTCTGTGTGGTGGTCAGTTCACAGCAATGACAGAAATCTTTTCCATAAAGTTTAAATTTATTTTTTCCTTTTATGAGCATTTTTACACACACACACACACACACACACACACACACACACACACACACACACACACACACACACACACACACACACACATATATATATATACACACACACACAGTGCTGTGACTTTGTTTTGAGCATTATTCACATTGGCGAAATAGAGTAATGGGCAATATGAGCAATATAATGCCAGATTGTACATTGTTAAAACAACAATTACGATATTATCGCAGACGATATATATCACACACCCCTAGAGAGCGCACTTCTGTTTCTTCTTCGCAGGAGTTTAGACCAGGAAATTCTGTACTCGTTCAGGAGATGCGCAATATCGCCCCCTAGCGTATAAAAATGAGAACAGGAAAATATTCGTCAATGGCAGGGGAGCGAGTTCTCCTTTTATAAAGTCTATGGTTCTCAAAAAATACGAAGAAAAAAGAAAAGAAAAACAAATTCACTTACTGCTCTGGACTGAATAACTTTAATACAGTGAAGATTATGCAGTGATATTTTACATTTGATTACTATTTCTGTAGCCTACCTGAAAATCTAGTTCAGATCTACATGAAAAACCTGAAAATAACTTATTTGTATTTGTTCTGTTGTATTTGTGCTGTGGCTCGTAATTCTATTATTTGTTCTTATTTCAGTACATACTGTTTTTTAACAATGTTTAAAAAAAGTCAACCTTTGAGTCAACCTTATTTATTAAGGTTACATGGATCAAAAACAACAAAAGTAATAACTAGACCTATTTTATTTTATTAATTACTTTGTGATGGGGCCAATACACATTTTAGCAGGGCAAGTAAAAATGTGAACCACTATATTGTGCTATTCCTGGTTGTGGAAGAACACAGTCGCTGCATAAGCTTCTTTCTGATCCTATTTATTATTATATTTTTATTATAAAAAAACTTTTAACAAAGTTCCAGCTCATGTGGGGAAGACATGTTCACTTCAGTTCACTGCGGGATTGTTTGCAAACAAATCTCCGGTCGATACTGGATTTGGATCCGACAGGAATGGTGCAACACACATATGTGAGTAAAACGTGTTTTTATATGTAGTGTTGCATTGCTATATATTGTTTTGGCTATGTGTACGTGTCTAACAGAGCATAACTTTAGCACGCTGGACAGGTATGGGCCAGGGCTAGCAAAGCCTGGCAGGCCGATCAATCTCATTATATTCCGTTCTTGTTCTGCCGTTCTCTCTCTCTCTCTCTCTCTTTCGTTGACATCTGAAGGGCGGCGGCACGCGCCGAACGTGTATGTGTGCGCGGTTCGCGCTTATATCGTCCGATTTTGCGGGCACATATGTAATATAAAAATAAGTCCAATCAATCGTGTGTCAGTGAGAAAAAAAACATTGTGTTTGTTTGATAAAGACGCTTATGAGCTCTGTGATCGAGAAAATCATTCTGGTTGCCGCTTCTCCCTCAATCTCTCCTCTCCATCATGTGGACTGACAGCGGAGCTTAAGCTCATTAAATATGCTAATATTATCCAATCCTAGCCGTGGGCATTTATTTCCAAGTCTCCAGTGCTGCACACTCACCAAAAACCAGGCGTTTTGGAGAGAGCCTCAAAACCAGTGTAGAAAATAGCCTATTGCTTATTAGTTATAATGTTTTTTTTAAATGTAAAAACCGCACAAACGTCATTAGTTGACCGCAGACAACAGTATCATTTTTTTTTTAAAGCCAGTTCATGACACCTTTAAGAATCAGTGTATAGTTAATAAGACTTTTATATATGATTATTAATTTCTTTTTTGACTTGCTACTGTTAAAAAGACTTAATGTAGCTGAAAAATAAAGCACTGTTTGTCTCATATTGTTTGTAATTTGCATTTTTTGCCAAATTTTTTGCAAAAAAAAAAATTACATTTCTTGTATCATGAAATAAGATTTTGGTCATCCCAACCTGTTCAGAAGTGAAAGGTTATTGAATCAGGGTTCGTACACCTTTTCAAAGGTCAAATTCAAGCACTTTTCAAGCACTTTCAAGGTCAATTTTAATGATTTTTCCAGCACCTAACACTGCTGTAAATTACATACCAATACATTGTCAAAATTATTATTTAGTGTTATCATCACATTAAAAAGATGATAATACTATAAACAGCCAAAATCGTGTTTCGTAAAGCAGAAGGATCAGATATTTAAACAAATCACAAGTTTTATTTATTTTAAATGTATCACTGTCTAAGTAAATTTTGCTTACTATCTAACCTGCCTTTGGGGTAATTGTAAAAACAATTAGCCTAAACAAAATCACTCGACGGGTTCACTTAACTTTCAATTCATTTATTGAACATTTTAAAAATGAAAACATTCGTCTTTGAGGTAGACAGTCAATCACATGTACCTCATTGACCTTTTCTATTTTTAATGAATTTCTTTTTTGTGTGTGTATGTCTATTAAAAGTCTAGGCAATCAAGTATTTCTTCTGAAGAGATCACTTTATATGATAAAGCTTAAGCTTTGTTTTCATAATCATTGATCAATTACCATTACAATTATCTCACAAATATGCTTACAGTGCGTGGTCTACAATGGGGTAATTGTGTTGCAGTAGCTTACATACAGCACAAGAAAGCTTGACTTCAAATGGTAAAAAGAAGAGAAAACAGTAATAAAATAAGAACAAATAAGCAAAAACAATAGCACAAATAAATCAGGTAGGCCTAGGTCTAACTGTATTCAGGTGAGACACTGAATTAAAAAAATAAACAAGTTATCAAATTTACAATAACATTGGATTTTTATTGTAAAAATTAAATACATATTAATCTGTTAAAGTTACACAAGATAATCAGTAAAGAGCAGCAGGTGATATTTTGTCTTTTTGTAGTTTGAATAACTGCTGCCCCTTTAAGACCTGACGCGAGTGTGGAATCAAAACACTGTTCCTGTTACTCATTCTTCTGAACTGTTTACGACTGTATTTACGTTAATACACACCCAGATGAACAGTGTAAAATTTTTTGTGTGTATTTGACCATTAATAAGCTGGGAAAATTAGCTATTTTTTATTTTATTTACTTGTATGTCAGAGGTCGGCTTTATAACGGTATGTGCCCACTTCAGATATGAGCGCAAAATCTGCAGGAATTTGTAGAATTATGTGTCTAATCCCGTGCGAAATTCAGACCGATCGAAAAAAATATCAATATTTTTGACAGCACTAAGTTACTTGCAGGGGCGTAGCCATCTTTTCAGAAGTGAGGGGGACAGAAATGATTTTTTTTTTTGGACCAATATAATTTATCGCATCTCTTGCTTTTAATTGGGCAAGATATCAAATACACTGCTGAACAATAACCACTAATTAATATCTATAATATTATTCTCATTTTTTTGTGCCAATTTTATAATTGGTTTATATACTAGCCTACAAACACTTGTGCATTAACACTTCATAGATTTTATGCAATGTAAAAATATATATATATTCTAATGTAAACCATGCTGTTCTCTGTGTGAATATATAGTAAAGTGTGATTTATTCCTGTGATCAAAGCTGAATTTATCATCATTACTCCAGTCTTCAGTGTCACATGATCCTTCACTAATCATTCTCAGATGAGGATCTGATGATCAACACACATTTATGATTAGTATCAGTTGTGCTGCTCATAGTGCTGCTTAATTTTTGTGGAAACCATATAAACATTTGTGGAAAAATTAAAAAAGAGAGAAATTAATACTTTTGTTGATCAGACATGCATTAAATTGATCACAAGAGATATTTTTAATATTACAAAAGATGATAATTTATTTAATGAATGCAAATAAATGCTATCATTTGAACTTTCTATTCATTAACTTCTTAATCCGCACCGGATCGTGGGCGGGGCGTCTGACGCAAGTGGGCGTGTCTCTACTTATAATTACTTTTGTTTTATACAAACTGTTCAATCAACTATCACAAACTATGCATCATTTGAAAGCTAAAACACTCAAGATTCATGTTCTGAACTCGTTTTTGCAATAAATACACCAGAGAGGAAAGGGTTAAATTAAATGCTAAAGCAGTGGCTATTTAAACATTAGCATAATGAACGCGGTACTCATCTTTCATCTCCTGACGTTCAGATCAGATCGGACGAATCCACGAAACAACAGCATACATGTCTGTGTAAGAGTCCACTCTTCAAAATGCATCCCACTTTTAATCCAAAACAACGAAAAAATAAGGGGAAAAAACTAAAAATCCTCCGTTGTTTGCATAAGCGTTTTGTGTTAAGAGTAATCAATCATGTCCATTTTCAATGAAATAGCGATTGTAAGCCTTATTTTGACAATCTCCCCTGTACTGTGGACTGTTCCGGTTATATTAAACCCTCCCAGGTCTCTCTCCTTCAATCAAAAGCTGACTAGGACACATAAATAGAAAGGGAGCGCGTCACTGGGTGATACATCTGTCAGTCAAACTCGCCGGTCCTTTGTTGGATAAGCCAGTCAATGCCTAGCCAATGCATAGCCAGCATAGATTTGATTGATGGATGTAGTATCGAATCAAAAGACAATATTTTGCGTAGTTTCTGTAAGAGATGTCGTAAGAAGCATTGGTGAATACCTCATGCTTACTTAGCTGTTACTTAGGAGTCGTCTCCACAGTTTTCATTCATCGTATCCAGCGCCTGCCAGTGTAAGCACACATACTTACACACAACGCGCAGACTAAATAAGAGACTGTTTTTATCAACTAAATGAGTTTTTTTTACACTTGTAAATTCTGTAAATAGTTGTTTTAGTTATCAGGGACTGCAAATGCATTATAATTAGCAGTTTATTGCAGATTTATTTGAATAAAAACTACTCTTTACTATTACACAAATGTTCTAATATAATTGGACTTTATTGAAAGGACGCCCAGTCTTTTTTGACATAAAAGCTTACAGAAGCTACATTTTTGAGAGAATCGTCCTCAAATTTTAATCAAAGCATGATCAGACATTCAGTTTTATATTTAGGTTATTTTCAGGGCATAAAAATTAAAATCTAATATTTTTTTCCATAAGGGAATAATAAAAAAATAAAAACGTGAGTCACTTACATGCATATTTCCCCTTGTTTTAATCTGTCCCTATACTATTTGAGTTATTATGACTTTTGGGTAACATAATTTGAAGTGTCTAATTTAAAATAAGACCACATTTATGGATATAGACCATAGGGTTTAAGAGCTGCAGACATTTTTATTTGGGGTATGTCATTTTTTTATTTATTTCTCAGCACAGGGCGAGGGTTAAGAGGTTAAAGAATCCTGAAAAATAACATGTAGGCTATCATGGTTTCCACAACATTTTTAGGCAGCACATCTGTTTTCAACACAGATAATAATCATAAATGTTTCTTGATTATGAAATCCTCATATGAGAATAATTAGTGAAGGATCATGTCACACTGAAGACTGGAGTAATGATAAATTCAGCTTTGATCACAGGAATAAATTACTATATATTCAGATAGGAAAAAAACTGTTTTAATTTGTAATATTTCAAAATATTACTGTTTGAACTATTTTTGATTACATAAATGCAGCCTTGGTGAGCAGAAGATACTACACATTAAAAGCTGTATTATTCATATGATAGCCTATACTTTATTGTCAATCAATAGCCTACATTGAGATGGCTTGAAAAACACACATAAAGCATATATATTGTCGCAATCGTCTGATTGTCGTCGTCACGTTTCATCACTCATAACGATTGTTTTCCTTCAGCTGCAGCTCCAGCGTGACTGGATATTACGAATCCACTTTTGGACTTTCCGTGAGAGAGCGCCTCCTCATATTTAGATGCGAATAAAATGACAGGTCATGCATAGATTATTTTTTTGTCTCTGAATTTAAATCTTGATGTATTCACATTGGTTTCTATGTAAATACATTTGACTGTGACCTCAAGATGCGCGCAATCAACCGAGATTAGAGAGAGCTGTTTTTAGCGTCCCTGTTAACTTGCCCGCCCCCGCGCAGGTAACGCCGGTTCGGATCCCGCTCGGAGCGGGTCGACTAGCATCGGTGAGACCCAGTAAAAGTGCGGGGGACGAAAATACATTTTATTAAAAGTGAGGGGGACACGTCCCCCGCGTAATCTACGCCCATGGTTACTTTTATGATCATCTGACACTATTTTTATGCACTGAGCTAATGTTTGTAGGTTTTAATTTGTGGTTACGTTCACTGCCTATTCCACAAATGAACATGCCATAACGGACATGCTAATCTTACATTATCACATTATACATATACTCTGTCACTAATGCGAATTCCTAGCTAGCTGTTAATAGCGCAAGTTAAACAAATAGGCGCTAATGTGTAACTTAGGCTACAGTAAACTACTTTAGTTAGCTTACTTGAAAGTCTATGACTTAGCCTACCTTTCATGTGACTCGAAAGAGCAGACTCGCCCCTATAGTGAAAAGCTGCATGTATTTTTGCAAACTTTACAGGAGGCACTTCGTGGGGTTTGTGTCCGTTTGATACAAAATTCGTATTTAGCATCTTTCAGCCAACGTTCATTGAAACGACAACATGGGGGCGGAGTCACACGGAAATAGACGGCAGATCGCGAGTACAGCAGGTTTCATTTTAGGCACATTTTATTTCTACATTTAATAAACAAACTATTTATTCAGATAGGTATTTGTTGTAAAAGAAATAGTTACAATTTCAAGCATTTTTAAGCACTTTATCCAAAATTCAAGCACTTTTCAAACCTTGAAAACACAACATCAAAATTCAAGCACTTTCAAGGATTTCAAGCACCCGTACGAACCCTGTTGAATGATAACATGATTGATTATGTGATCTCTGTAAGGATGTTCACACTGGCATGTAGTTATTATAGCAATAAGAGGAGGGAATGGGCAAAAACCAGGGCAGGAACATCCTGGCCAAGTGAATTTTTAGTAAAAAATAAATAAAACAATGATTAATAAGTTTTTTTTTACTGTGGTATCGATTTAGTATCGGTATCGAGGTATTTTAGTCTGGTATCATATCGATCATTATTTTGGTATTGTGACAACACTATTGAAACCATGTTGAAATATCCATATTTTAGACAACACTAATTTCTAGTTTCTGTATGACTACAGTTAAAACAATGCACAGAATTCAAATGGCATTTCCTAGTTGACCTACATTTGGTGTGGTCAGCTGCCATCTCTGGAATGAGAAACATTTAGCTGTGAGTTTGCCTTTGTCATGCCCAGCAGGGACAGCCATTCACCCTAAGCTAAGGTTAAAACTTCCATAACTGCTCACATTGTAACTGTATGCAAGTAACACAATTAGAGGCCTTTAGCACAACACCATAACGGCCTGAAGCCTGGTAGAAACCCAATTCAGTGCCAATTGATGTGGGTTAGAGGAAGGGGGACTTCGCTTTGCACCCCACCCTATGACAGACCTACTTTCTCTCTGTGGCCTGTAGGACAAGGCCAGCAAAGCGTGGGAGCGTTTCCCCAGAGGAGGGGCAGCCCACACACTGAACTCCAGCATGAGGATAAATCTCCTGGCATGAATCCGGTTCACGTGTGAAGGCACATACCACTTCAAGTGGAGGTTAAGGAATTAGGATTAGTGAGAAGATCTGAAACACAAATTTCTAGCGCTGTCAATCAATAAAATAACTAATTAAATAAATGTATAACTAAATAACTATCTACATTTTCTGTAATTGCGATTAACCACACAAAACATTAAAGGGTTACTTCACCGTTTTTTCATATTAAACTATGTTATTCCCTTAACTAAAACGAGTTGATACATACCTCTCTCGTCCCGGCCGAAACATCTTTCCTCACACCTCCCCCTCACTCTCTCATTTCTGTCAATAGGGAGATGTGAGGGAGGGAAGATGTTTCGGCCGGGACTTTTTACTGCGCCGAGCCGAAGTACTCTCAGAAGTGCTATTCCGCCATACATTATAGTTCTCCTTTTTAATCCGATTAGAAACGCGCCACATTTTATTTTGTCACCATACTTGATCGTTCAATTACTCATGTAACTATTTAAATAGGGGAAACGTGGCGGTGTTTGGTACTTCTAACTTGATCTCTGTTTGGTTCCATAGTGAATGAACTGGGCTTAGGGAGCTAAGCTAAATGCTATCAGATCGTCACTGCGTGTCAGAGAGATTAAGTGCACGCACTGAGACGAGAGAGGTATGTATCAACTCGATTTAGTTGATTAGTTTAAGGGAATAACATAGTTTAATATGAAAAGGCAGTGAAGTATCCCTTTAAAGTTTGACATTTTTAAAAGTTTTTAAATTTAAAATAGCCCACACACACACACAAAAAAGATTCATAAACTTCTTATGGGAACAACACAAAGCCGAAACTAAATTGTCTTTTTTTTATATACATAAAAATGTAATATTTATAATACAACTATTTAATACAAATAACTACTTTAAAATATTCATAAATGTACAAAGTACAAATCATGTCAATTGGGAAGAGAAATATTTAAATATAGTTTAAGGTTACTGCAGAAGGCTAACTGGATTTACAGGGGTCCATTAAAAGGACAAAATGCAGGGAGAAAGGTAAATGCAGGAAACTGGGGTGAAACTCAAGCAGTCGGCTGAAAGTCAGTAATATGCACTTGCAACAATGACTTAGCTACCTGGCTAAATACCAATATAATATAAGTAGTTTAATTAGATTTTGGTATATTGAATTGGACGCTTAGAGGGATCTTTTGTAAAAAAAGAGAAGCATCTGACATCCATTTTCAGTTTCTTTTTGTGTTGACCTACATATTGTTCAAATGTGTTTAACATGCGAGAAAGTAGAGAAATGTGGGAGGGGAATATCCCTGACTTTAGCATAAGGCGCTAAAGACAGATGGCCTTCTGGGGGAGATATACAGGCCCTTCCCTTTTCTGCAGCAGTGTGAACTTGCAGATCGGAACACAGTGTTGTGTCGCACAAGACAGGCAGAGATAAAAATAGGCACAGTGAGACATGAAATGTGAGAAAGTGATGTGAAGAGGCTGAAAGCTAGCGAGAGTCTTTTGTTTCAAACCAGTGTATATGAGCTAGCTATGCCTGAGGGGCATGAGCAGGAGAACAGCAGCTCACGTGGTATTGCCTCGTCATCACTCTGCAAAAGAAGAGGCAGCAGGGGGTGGAGAGCAGCAGAGTCAAGCCTTGGCAGTCCAGCTCACCATACTTTACAGATTACAATTGCTTTGGTGGTTGAACTTGACCCACTTTTGAAATCGCACCTCTTTGTGGCACATCAATGCATAAAAAGCTGCTCCTTTATGATAAGAATAAAACAAAGGATGTATCTAAATGCAAAATGACTTTTTTCAAAGTGGGTCACAACTTATGAGCCAATAATTTTTCGACAGAAGTACTTTTGCCATGTAGTCTGCCACCGTCAGCACGCTCTCTGTGCAAGCACACCTCACCGCGATTACTCATGCTTTTATCATATCATAAACCAATAAAAGTGGAAAGATTGCTAAGATACATTCATTGTGTAATTATGCCATAGCATGTGTCATGCTAGTTCATGTTTAAAAACGAGATATATATATATATATATATATATATATATATATATATATATATATATATATATATATATAAAATATTAGGGGTGTAACGGTACACAAACCTGACAGTTCAGTACGTACCTTGGTTTTCAAGTCATGGTTCGGTACAATTTCGGTACAGCAGTTTAACAAAATTGCTTTTTATTTATTTTTATTCAATAGTGATTTACTGTAAAAATTGTGTCTGTCCTTAAATTAATTAAATTATAACTAAGTTTCTTAAAGTTAATGCTTTAAATATAGGGAGTCCTTAGGCTACACATTGTATTAAAGGTTAACAACAGAGCCCAACTATTAGCCTCAATTCAGTTATTTATTTTTAGATATAATAATCAAGTCATTAGCTTTGCATAGGGCAGTTTTTGCATTAACTTCTAAATTTAATTAAAAAAAATTGTTATTGAAATAATCATTTATACATGCCTGTCAAATCATGAAAGATTTACTTAAACATACATTAAATAAACAAGACATCACTAACAGGTTAAGAAGAATATAAAGAATATATAGGCTAATATAGTACATATATTTAGTGAAAGAGTTTGTTTCTCTAGTGAACTAACAGCTGTGGACACTGAACGACTGCCTGAGGTAAATGTGATGCTACAGAAGCTGATTTGTCTTTCCGCAGTTGAAACACAGTTTGAGCGATTACACAACATACGATACATTTCAGTAAGTGTGATATATTTGAGGGGAAAAATATTAACTGCAGTTAATTTTAATATTTAGGCAATTTCATTTTAATATTTAAAATTAGAAATAGTCACACATGAAATATATATTACTATTATATATATAATTACAAACTATGTAAGAGTTTGGGATTTTTTGGAAGGAATGATCTCACTCTGCAAAGATGCACTAAAAAGTTACAGTAAAAACGTACTTTCTGTTACTTTCTATTTCAAACAAAGGCTGTTCTTTTAAACTTTCTATTCATCAAAAAATCCTGAAAAATATATATCATGGTTTCCACAAAGCTATGATGCAGCATATCTGCTTTTAACAGGGCTTCTAGACATTGGATGGGAGGTGCGCTACAAAGCTTTGTTCATTAACTGAAAACAGCACAGACAAAAAAGACTGGTTCTTCAAAAATGAGAATCGATTAAAAATCTATATTTTAAACAATATTACTGTTTATCTTTAAACAAACAAAAATAAATGCAGCCTTTGTGAGCACAAGAGACTAATTCACATCTGCAAGATACAAATTGCAATTTCAAGAAATAAAGTCACATGTAAGACGTAAAGTTGCAATTCAATTTTTTTTTTACTCTGACAAGAAACAGGCTTCCACAGCAATTACACCGTCTCAAAGTACACTGTAAACAAACACTAACTATGATTTACTGCATGTAACTACTTATAATACACACTAAAAATACTGGTCTAAAATACTCAATTAGGAAATGAGAATCTTCTATTCAAGAATGATAACAATGCCGGGTCTACAGCCAAAGATGACAACAGCTATAAAAACGCTGGCCAAATGCCAGATGGGTTAAGTGTCAGGGGTGTGTATTGAGACACTTCAGAGGTGAGACGCTCCAAAGGTGTGACAAAAGTACTAGTAAAAGTGCCTTCCTTTTTGTAGAGGGATTAGAGCGCAAAATTAAACATGAACAATACCAGTTGATGACATCACTTGGAAAGGTGGAGGTGAGGCATTTAAGTTAAAATCAAACCAGTCATAAGATTATCATTACAAAGTGCTGTACCGGAAAGAACTCAAAGACAGGGCTGTAGGTTTAAGAGTGAGATAATATTTAATCTAGGCCTAAATGAGCAGATCAGATAGTGATTTACCACCATCAGCGGAAAGATCAGAGCGCTAACAAAGTCAAGTGTTGCACTTTGCTATCCTAGCTGTCAAAAGCTGACATCCTTTATTTTACTCGCCAGACTTACTCAGAATGCAAGGGCAATGTAAATGAAAAGAAAAAAATGAACATAATCAGACTACAAGCAACAGCATAAATAAAAAATAGAACAAAGCTACAAACGAAATTTGTGAAAATAAATTAAAAATAAGACACCTTTTTTAAAATACAAAATGTATTAAATCAAGAGTAGCCATTGATTTTTTTGCAACGATTACTTTTGTTTGTTTCACATTAAAACAGCAGCAAAAATATTAGGCTTTCACTTTAAGACAATTCAACGATAAATAAACATAACATTTGTTGTTTCTTGACTGTTCACATTCACTGAAGACATAACCGACTATATTTACTAGGATACTCAAAACAAGACGGCAATTTGACAAATTTGAGTAAAATTATCCATTCAAGCTTTAATTAGTCAATTTATTGGGTATTTAAAGACATTTTAGTCACTAGACCTAATTTGACCTTTGATCGCAAATGCGAGTGATTAACTCAAATTGTAGAGGGTTGAGGTATGTATGTGTGATATTATATATATATATATATATATATATATATATATATATATAGTTTGTCAAAATTTGATAATGTCCTTCACAATACTTCAAAGGACTGTAGCTCTTTCCCTCACTAAAGCCTTGTCTTTATGTCCTATTTTCAAATACTTTTTTCACCTCATAGCCGTTTTGATTAGTTTACAACGCGTTAAAGGAATAGTTCACCCTAAAATTACAATTCTGTCATTTACTCTTTCACAACTTGTTCCAAACCTGTATGAGTTTCTGTAACCAGACTGTTGATGGACCATCAACTGTTTGCTTACATTCTTTAAAATATCTTATTTTGTGTTCAGCAGAAGAAAAAAAACTCATACAGGTTTGGAACAACTTTAAAAAAATGAATACTGAATTTTTATTTCAGAATGAACTATTACCTTAAAAGAAGACTTTGGAAAAAATTAATGGAATGTAAAAAATGTCTGGCTGGGGGAGGAGGACTAATAAGTCTCTATAGGCGATTCACCCGGACAGACGCAGACCAACGGCAAGCACAACAGTTCTAATTCCGATTCAGCATGTTTAATCAGCAAAATCAAGCTGCAACAGACAGCAACAGACTCCAACCGGGGTATCACACTGATCTGACAAATACTGATGAAGTGTCCGTCGGTCTGTGTTATGTGAATTGGCCATAAAGGTCCTGTTCTTGGCGATCCCATCTTTCAAACTTTAGTTAGTGTGTAATGTAATAGTGTGTAATGTTAGAGCATAAGTAATACCTGTAAATTTATGAAGCTCAAAGTTCAATGCCAAGCGAGATATTTTATTTAACAGAAGTTCCCTTTCAAAGCCTACAGCGAACAGCCGGTTTGGACTACACCCCTGCACTTCCTGCAGGAATGACGTCACTAGAACAGTTTGTTGACTAAGCCTCCGCCCACAAGAATACGCAACAAAGGAGACGTGGTCTTGTTGCTCCCACATGGAGAAGAGCGCACATTGAGTGCGTGCATCTTCCCGTTATGGTTAGAGGCGTGACCTTTCCGGGCAACGTGCGCTAAGCTGCTGTCGAATCACAACACGGGAACCGCTGGCACAATCAGAACCCGTTGCGTATTTCTGAAGTAGGGACTTCATAGAACAAGGAAATCAATCAGGCCGTTTTAAGGGTAGAGAAAACTGCGGTATACAGATAAGTAAATTGTGTGAAAAATACTGTGTTGTTTCACAAGCGAAACATGAAATCATGTTATATTGCACACTGTAAACACAATCAAAGCTTCAAAAACACATGAAAAACGGGACCTTTAAAGGTGCAGTGTGTAGTATTTGAGGATCTATTGACAGAAATGCAATATAACCTACACGTTTTCAGTGGTTTCAGACCTTACATAATACATGCTTTATTACCTTAGAATAAGCCATTTCTATCCACATACATCACAGGTCCCCTTGAATTGAAATCGCTATTTTGTGCCGCCATGTTTCTACAGGAGTCCTAAAAGGACAAACTGCTCTACAGAGAGCTAGCTACTTTCTGCTGTCTCAGACGACATCATTTTTGTCCTGTGTCGGCCACCGTAGCTTCTCTACATGCTTCGAAAGGGAAGGGTGAGCGTTACACGGCTTCAATTCACAACCTTGCCGCTAGATGTCGCTCAAATTTACACAGTGCACCTTTAAAGAAACAACTAATTTTTACAAATACAAGAAGCATACCTGTAACTCGCACCATGCTACCTCCACCGTGGTTTCAGTATCCAGACCCTTGTAGACAGTCTTGAAAGAGCCACGTCCTATCTCGATGTCAAATTTTAAGAAACGACCATCCGGCGACGTCCCGACTGCATTTGTCTCAACTTCCTCAATGTCCTCCTGTTCCTTCTTATCCCGTAACTCTGCCTCAGCTCGTGCCTTCTCTTTACTTTCTTCATCATCCTCTCTCTCATCTTCTCGTTTTCCGTCAGCACTATCTCCAGGCTTCAGCTCCGCACCCAAATGTGGTGCTTCTGCAGAAAGAATCTGTCCTGCATTCGCAATCAACACTGGCTTAGACTCTACGGCCGTCTTGACATTGTCAGCCGCTTTCTTTTCAGGCGCAACCAACACATTAGCTTGTATGGCCACAGAAGCAGCTTTGGTTTCCAGGGCAAGAGGTTCAAGAGCATGGGAGTCCGTTGAGATGGTTAGGATTGCGTTCTTGCTGGGCAGCTCCAGCGCCGTGGCATTGGAATCGTTGATGACACTGCGACGGAAAAAACGGTGCTCTGCCTTCAGCAGTTCCCGCTCCATTGTGTTGTGGCGACGCCGGACCTCGACACCTAGACGCTCACCCACCAGTGTGTCTGAGCTGGAGCCATTGACATTCTTCGAAGGGGGGGAAAGGAACTTAACCATCTTGTCACTACTATTTTCTGACATTTCTCCACCCAGTGGAGTGAGAAGTCCGGTTAAACTTTACATGCTATCCACGCACAGAAAAAAAAGCAGTGCAAGTATATGATAATGAGAAGAGGTTGCTTCAAACCAAGTGGAAACTCACCAAAACTCCCTCCTCTCAAAACAGCAGTTCAGATAAAGTCAATGCTCTTGCAAACTAAAGTGTTGGAGAGGAGCACAGGAAGTGCTTGGTGATAAAAGTAACGCAGGATCCATGCACAGATCAAATAACGTTGATGATAAAAAGGAGACCTCACAGCCAGCTCATCCATCCTGTGAAAAACTGTGGGGTGTTTTCAATCCTCATAGGGGGTCTCTTGAGGTGGCAGGTCAATAGCCCACTGATAAATGTGACTATCACTTTCGACCCAAAGGTCGTACCAGGCCACAAAGTTTAACCCTTGCGTCTGATTCACTGAAAAAGACAAAATACATTACATTTACTATTCAAATACTAATACATTTTAACCAAGCCAGTTAACAAATGCTTGTAACACAAGGCAAGGGCTTTTCCACAAGCAGAAAAATATTTTAGCAGTTTAAATTATGTTAATAATATGGTACTCTTGCTTACTAAAAGCAAGGATGTAACGTTTATTAACATGAAAATAGACCAGTCATACTGAAACTTTAAGATAAAGAGAGAGGAGGAAGTAACTCTTTGATTTTTCACATTTAACCCTTAAGGCAAATTCTCTTTTTGTTAATACGTTTCCCAACCAGCTAATTTATATAACATCCCTATTTAAATGTAAACAACATAGGTAACTTTTTTTTGTACATTTAAACCATTTGAAATAAATCCCTCAAGACGAGTGAACAAACAGTATCTATCTTCAGTACAGTGAACATATGTTGCGGATTAGTAAATTAGATTCACCCTCACCATGTGTGAATACCAAACCGTCTACAGTTTCAAATACATTAAAACAAATAGTTTTTATTTTATACACTGCAGTATTTATTTAAAATAAAGTAAAGCTACAATATGCTAATGAAAAATGTAACGTTACCGGCCAATGTTTTTCCTCATGCGATGACTTGAGTGGTGACTCAAGAGGTCAAAACTCAAAATCACATTTTTTGTAAACAAACGTCATTATGTCTTATGGTTATCATAAGACTCAATAAGAATATGAATATAGACCAAGAGTCGTGTGGATAGTTTTATAATACTTGTGGTGACGCGACATGTTAAGGTTAGAACCAGTCTCCATTCACAATCACTGGGGCGACTTAAATGTATCTTCTTTTAGTAACTTACTTCACAAAAGACAAAGTCATACGGGTTGGACCGACATAATGACGAGTAAGTTAAATGAATGAGTAAACTATTTAAGTTAACGCTGTTTAATGTTTTAAATTAACTAACGTTAACATTACCCCTTTAAGTGAGTCTATAACGTTAACGTTAAGATACTTGTATGTGGTGCTGACGAAAAAAAGAGTTAAAAACAAGGTTAACTAACGTTACTAGTAAATAAATAAATAACTTATATGTCACGACCACGTTTAGCCGTTTTGTCACCACATTTTAGACAAAAACTTACCATAATGTTAAGCGTCGTCGTCATCTTCAGTTATCGGTGAATAACCAACGGCCAACTCCAGGTTTAACCGGTAATTCCCCAAACGCGCGTGCTCAGTATTTGAAATAGCGTTTAACCGGCGGAAATGAAGTAAGAAACTAAATGTCTGTCACTCAACGCATGTTTTTGCCAGTAAAAACGCGAAAAAATGGCTAAACGTCGGTTACTGTGCCTCCGCTCTCAACCGTCTCGAGCAATACTGCGAAGTTCGAATGTCAAACACTACAACAACGTGCCGCTTCCGCTAATGGTTGCTCGCGAGACTGCAGAGCAGGTTCTCTTTGTTATTCCCTTTCAACTGACCTCGATTCATCTTCCTTGTACACTCATCCCCTGCATGACGTCGCGCGTGCAAACGATGCAGTTCAAGTTGACGTTGCAGCATTTACATCTACAGGATACACAACAATAATCGAAAACCCGAGAGACTATATCCATTTATACGGACAAAAAACTTGGCTTTGGGTGCAGCACGCTCGTGCGCGCTTTGTGGCTCTATTGTTGACAGTTACGGATCCCACACAGATGTAGACGATTTGTACGCGCTGGGTTCAAGGCTGCGCAATCTGCATGCCATCGATTTTCTACATTTTCGCCATCGCACAAATTCATTCTACACGAACAAACCGGTCCGTGACAACAATAAACCCGGAATCCGTCCACTCCCCCTGCTTGTCTTTATCCAAATAATCGAGCGAGACATTAGAGTTAGAAAATAGCGCCGCCTGCTGACGCATCAAGCGCATGTAGAAAACTGGGTTTTAAAGGAACAGTTCACTCAAAATGACAATTCTGTCAACATTAACTAAACACGCACGACTTCATTTATTCAGTGGAACACAAGAAGGTTTAATGCAAGACTCACTCACCATTCACTTTTATTGCATCCTTTTCTTAGTGAATGGGCACTGAAACTATTTTCAGTGTACATGCAATTAACTTAAAGGGATAGTTCACCTAAAAATGAAAATTCTGTCATCATTTACTCACCCTTAAGCTGCTCCAAACATGTATGAATTTATTTCCTCTGCTAAACACAAAAGAAGATGTTTTTTAAAAAAAAAATTGGTAACCAAACAGTTGATGGGCCCCATTAACCTCCATATTATTTTATTTTTATCCATGCTATGAAAGTCAACTGTTTGGTAACATTTTTCTAAATATCTTATTTTGTATTAAACAAAATTAATAAATTCATACAGGTTTGGAATAACTTGAGGGTGAGTAAATAATGAGAGAATGAAATTTTGTTTGGGTGAACTATCCCTTTAAGGGATCATTTGAAATTTAAAAAGGGGCAAACATGTCACTTTACCTTACTAATTGCTACAAAAAAAAAGAAGAAAAAAAAGTGATTGCATCTAAAGTACAGAGCGATTCACCCAGACACATAAGACTAAAACATACCAAATATTTACAATAATACACAAATTTCACAGAAGAAAGAAAACCAGGTCTGGTACAATAATGAGTGTGAGTAAAGGATGATAGATTTGTCCATTTTGTGGGAACTGTCCCTTTAAGAGGGATCAAACCCCACCAACTGGTGATTATCTCTGTTCTCTCTATCTATAAACTGACTGGGAGGTGATATAGTGTAGCTTATAAATTTACATGGCTTGAGGCATGATGACTATTCAGAGATGCAAATAAAGATAATATTATACATAAAGGATAATATTAGGGTATAAACATACATTTATAATAATACATATTTTATATATTTACAAATAGGTCTGTATTTAAATATATATTTTAAATATAATTTACAAATATTTTATATATATATATATATTTTTATATAAAAACATTATTTATTATTTTTTTTTTTGTAAAATGACCTTCGTAGCGTGGCGTTGGCATTTCAGAGGCGAGTGTTGTGAGCGCGCAGCGTAGGCGTTACGTCACTGAAGTCCTCCAGCTCTGGGAAGATGCTGGTGTATGTCTGCAAATAATAAAATCATAAAGCGATACAAAGACAAATAGGCCGCTTCCTCTCTATCACACATCTCTTTGGCAGACGGTCGTTACATATCGGACGAAACAGACCAGCCATACAAGGTAAATTTATGTTTTTTGGGGGGAGGAAAAAACCTATTGTGTTTTATAATAAAATAGTGAATGCTTATAGCACGGTTATTCAATATGTACATATATTGATATTCAAATAGCGCTGCTCATTTATTGTCGCATTTGCTGGACAGCTATTACTAACAAAAGAGGAGGCAAATGTGTTAAGCCATGCAATGGTGGAGAAGAAGGACATTGAGGGAGGATGCTCAGGTTTGTGGTTGAACGATTGCAAGGCAGACTTTCACGGAACATTAGGTTTAGTATATCCGTAATCTAAATTGTATAAGAATTGTAGTCTGTGATTTTGCGCATTTGCAAGTCTCATTGACGTGGTGTGTGGAAATGCCGACGCTTCTGGTTGGTTTGTCAACGCTGTGAGCAGCCTTCACCTAAATAGAACAACATTATTGAATCGACAGCAATGGACATTGAATGTGTGTTTAGAATATAAATCATTAGATGAGCATCTCATAATAATGTTGCTATAGCTATTGACATTAAATGTTTCATAACCTTGGAGTGTGAGCCTACATTAAAACCCCACCTTTCCTTCGATTCACTCCTTCGGTGTTTAAACGGAGATGCATTATTACATATAGCTAGTAAATTATTTTTTTGTATATGAGAGTAATTGCCCATGGCACTATCCAGATTTCTGTTAAGATACAATGATGATATGATATTAACAATAGTAAGGTTAACGTAGAAGTATTGTGTGTGTGTGTGTGTGTGTGTGTGTGTGTGTGTGTGTGTGTGTGTGTGTGTGTGTGTGTGTGTGTGTGTGTGTGCTTGTTTTTGTGACATATCAGGACAAAAATGTGTATAATAACATGTGTATGACACAGGTATTACAGAAAATGGTGACATATCAGGACATTACCCCATGTCCCCACTTTTCAAAATGCTTATAAATCATACAGGATGAGTTTTTTTGAAAAAGTAAAAATGCAGAATGTTTCCTGTGATGGGTAGGTTTAGGTTTAGGGGCAGTGTAAGGGGATAGACAATACGGTTTGTACAGTATAAAACACATTACGCCTATGGAATGTCCCCACAATTCACAAAAACAAACATGTGTGTGTGTGTGTGTGTGTGTGTGTGTGTGTAGGGGGGAGTATAAAATGTATAAAATGTAGCTGTATTTGCTGCCTTGAATTGATTTTTGTACATATTAGAAGGCATAAAGTCCGTTTAGAATATTTGAAGTCTCAATATGAACAATTATAGCTTTAATTATTACCCACTTAAGCAAATCAGAAGCTGTAAATAATACATAAGATATCATAAAAACACTATATTGGATTATACAACTTTCTGTTTACCATACTGATTATTTACGACTAGTTTTAGTGATTTTAATCATAAAAACACTTCAAAACTAGCATCTGAAACAGAGAGATGTCTGCCAGCTACAGGTCACTTTGGGTTTGGTAGGCATTAAGTCTAATATAGGCCTATAATAAAATGTATGTAAATAAACCAAACTCTAGATATGATTAAAACATTTGAGGAATACCTAATTTTAAATGTCTTGGTCATTTTTTGCCCCAATTTGATTATGTTTTTTGGTAGAGATATAATATAATGATATATTATGTGTGTTTTGAGGGTTTTGCCTTTTTATTTTATTTTACAGGCCAGCATATTTGGTCCGTCTGAAAGAAAAGTAGGCTACTGAAGACTGGTCGTTGCTTGATAGATCACATTCCTTATACAAAAGATGAAGATGACCTGGCCTGCCTATTAGCACATTTCCTCACATACATTTTTTTGGTGGGTAAATTTACCAAATTCCCCAAAATGTACGGAAGTTCACGCTCGGTGAGCAAAATGGACAGTAATCACGGTGGGGGTAGAAACAACCAGGGCAACTCGGGTCGCTCGCCACGACTTCCTCGGTCACCCCGTATGGGCCACCGTCGCACCAACAGCATGGGGGGAAGTGGTGGAGGACCGGGTGGCTCTGGAGGCAAGACGTTATCCATGGAGAACATTCAATCTCTCAATGCTGCCTACGCCACGTCAGGACCGATGTACATGAGCGACAACGAGGTTGCAATCGGCACCTCCTCTGACCTCCCAAAGAGCGGAGTAGCAACGGGACGCTTTGGGGGCAGCATTCCCTATGGGGTCCGGGGAACGGTTACAGGCAGCACACCTGACATGGCCATGGTGCCTGCAGTGTCGACCGACTCTATGGGCTTTGGAGGGGAGATCCATGCAGCTTCAACCGTTCCTCACTCACTACGTCAGGCGAGGGACAACACCATCATGGAGCTCCAAGCCCAGCTCAAGGAGGTGCTGAGGGAGAACGAGCTTCTGCGGAAGGAGATCGAGGTGAAGGAGAGCAAGCTCAGCTCCTCAATGAGCTCCATAAAAAGCTTCTGGAGCCCAGAGCTGAAGAAGGAACGTGCGCTGCGCAAAGACGAGGCGTCCAAAATAGTAGTGTGGAAGGAGCAGTATCGTGCAGTGCAAGATGAGACACAGGTGAGTACATCTGGCAGGATATGCTTGTTTTTTTAAATTTAAGTGATGATGTATTGCTCATCGGAGAGTTGTTTTGTAGATTAAAGCATGTGCTTAAAGGAATCTTTAAATCTTTAAATTATTATCCTAGATCAGTACTAAAAGGCACTGTATATCTATAAAAGTACTTCTACCTAAATAGATTTACACTGAAACATTTTGGATGTTTGTCCCATTTTGCATACTTAATTATATTCTCTGCCATTTTATAAGTAGTGCAAGTATTGTGTTCACACTGAAAAGCACAGCGAGGCGTAGTGTACAAGTACATGGATGATGTACTTCATCACCTACAAAGAAGGGCAGAATTTGTAGCATACTACCATCAAAGTCCCTTTCAAGGAAAATCTGTTTATTCGCTGGTGATGTGCCGAATTTCGACCCTCTGCCAAATTATTACCCTCCTTGTTTAAGTCACTATCTGATTGCTTAATCATAACCCCACCCCTAATCCTAACCCTCCCCCACAACTAAGCCTACCAATACTAGGGGTGTAATAATTTGGCAGGGGTCAGAATTTGGCACAACACCGGCCATATTTGCAACACCTCCAGGCAGCTATTTTGGCATCCATGACAAAGTCCTATCTATTTGAATGGAGAAATCCTGAAATCTCAAAAACTGGGCGTTGGCAAACTCAAAATTAAAAAACATTTCAAATCAGCAACAAAATCTGACATGACCTGTCCCATAAATGTTGTTTCTTTTGCTCAAATAGCAGTAAAAAAACATACATTTCAAGCTAGACGAGCCAATGCTAAGCACAAGTCTCAGGTTTCTATTGGAACCAGAGCTTCTTCTAGCAGCTGCATTGACGTAATGGAACATTACGCAGCGATTGGCTCTTTTACTTAAAAGGCGGGATGTATTCCGCCATATTGCGCGTTGCAGTTTCTCCCATTCATAACTAATAGGAGTTAACCATCTTTCTATATGTATAATCTTTACTACCATACAACTCTTCTTATGGCAGAAATGGTAGCCTAATAGTAATATGCAGTGTGCAATTCAACAGACGTGTGGCTCTTAAATGTGGATGCTTTTGCTTTAATTTTGCTGAAATAAGTTTAAGTTGAAGTACTAAAATTGTGAAAAATGGGAAATAAATAAAGTATAAAAAACTTAAAACGACAATGACAAATGAAATGACAAAAGCACAACAAAATGAATGAAACTTAAACTGAGTAAACCCTAATATATCATATCAACTTATTAGCACACGCACGCACGCACGCACGCACTCACGCACTCACTCACACACACACACACACACACACACACACACACACACACACACACACACACACACACACACACACACACACACACACACACACACACACACACACACACACACACACACACACACACACACACACACACACACACACACACACACACACACACACAC
This sequence comes from Pseudorasbora parva, assembly GCF_024679245.1. Lineage (NCBI taxonomy): Eukaryota > Metazoa > Chordata > Actinopteri > Cypriniformes > Gobionidae > Pseudorasbora > Pseudorasbora parva. The sequence goes on along the minus strand of NC_090196.1, from coordinate 18,644,267 downwards.
ACACACACACACACACACACACACACACACACACACACACACACACACACACACACACACACACACACACAATACCCATACTAAAGTACTTCATATAGTATTTATGTTTTAGTATGCACAGGATGCCCCCTAAATTTACCAAAATATGCATTATGCAGATCACACTGTGCTTGGTAGTGTAATATCTGTCATATCATACATGATTTTGCATCTTTTTGACTCATTCAAAATTATTAGTGTTTTTTAACTATACATTTTTTTTAAAAGACATCACTAGCTTAATGTAACAACAGCGTATGCTAGTACCTGAACTGTTCATCTTCATAATGCTTATTGTTATGCATGCCATTTTTAAAATAGCAATTATTCAGTAATCAGTGCAATTGTTTTCCATTTTAAACACTGCCCTGAAATGCATGTGTCAGGTAGAACTGACAAACTAGTTAAAACCTGCAAGCTATCTTAGACACATTTTCATTGCATCATCTCATTTTCATAGATTTATAGGAGTGAGAATTGCGTGATTAAAGATCCAGCTTTTCTTCAAACGAGGAGGAAAAGTCTACCTCCGCTGTGAAGTGACGCTAATGGCCAATCCTGAAATGGACATCCTGGTCCTGCTGTGTGCGGCTCACTGCACTGCCTGAATTCCTGCAAGCCACAATATGCTCGATGAGCAATACATCTGTGCTAATTAAGAATTAAACTCGGTTTTCAGATATTCAGTGGTCCTTTTAAATGTACGTTGCGATACTAAGATGGGTTTTGGTAGCAGTGACAGTAGCATAGTCCTTCATCTATGTTGCGTTAAACACTCCCTTTATTTGAATGATTAGCTTCAAAGTTCAAACCATGATTCACTGCAACATGGCTGTCATGACAGATTCCCAGACGATGGGGCGTACAGCACTAAGCTAATGACAGCTTGGTTATTCACCAGCATAATCAGCATTATCACGCTCCTCACACCATTCGCTTGAGATTGAAATTAACACACAAATCATCAGAGAGCTCGGACTCGGAGTATGTGTTATTTGGTGATTTTTGGCAAGTAGTTTTGTGCCTGTTGGGCTTAATGCGATCTTAGCATTAATTATGGCACAGTTGTGTATGTGTGTGGGTATGATTAAGAAATTGTATAATTACTGTTGTTTGGTCGCCTTTTGGCTGCCATCAAGTTGTAAAGATGAGTGTGAGATGACAAAACTAGTACACATCCATTTCTTCTTGCCACATTTAAAACTAGTGTTGAGGACAAGTGCAGGGTGGATTGTAAATAGATGTAGGTAGATCACCACAAAATGAATGGAAACACGTGTTGTAACTTGGGGGGGGGGGGGGCACTCAGTTTCAGTCAATCTTATGTCAATCTTGAGTACCTATAGAGTAGTATTGCATCCTTCATATCTCCGAAAAGTCTTTAGTTTTATTATATTTATAAAAGAAATATGGGCTGTACCGAGTCTTTCCTTAAAAAAACGAGCGCTTGGAGGCGTATCGAGTGGGCGGAGCTAAAGAATGACGAGCGCACGCAGCTACTGCACGAGAGCGTCTGCAAGCTGACATCGTCAAGCATGGAAAAGAAAACGTTACCCTAAATAAACCATGGCTATCAATCAGATTCAACTAATACATGTATGATCCAGAATCGGTTCTGGAGGCTGAAATAAATTAAACAGGAGAAACATCAACAGCAGGATGTCCGTCTCTGTGTTGTGTACTGTATTTAGTGGCTTGTCAACATTTGTGTTTGTTTACTTGTGGATTGTGAGGCCATGATTTGGTTTATGGACTATTGTATGCGACTAAACCTTAGCAGTAGCAAGCAAAACGGTTTTGCACGTTGGACTGTGTTATAGTGTTACATAGAAAAACAATGGAGTAGCGCATTTGAATGTGCTTTGTGCGACGATAGCCAACAACATAGACATTTGAAGCAGTTTTACTCACCACCTGCTTCCAAAGCACGATCGTAAACCTTTATCGTCACCGCTCCATCCACTTCTTTGGTGATGTTGATTTGGTGAAGTCCTGAGACAGCAGTGAGAGCAGTGTTTATGGGCGCCGTGCATTTGCTCTCGCGTGCGCGCACTCTTCCGGGAGAAGAGCCCGTGCAGCCCATACAAGGACATTCCGCTCTGTCGACGTCAAGCCGAGCCATACTCGAAAAAAACTCTTCAAAACTTGTGAGAAACCGGAAGCAGTATTTTTGACACAGAAATACTCCATCAAGCGTCCAACTTATTTTTTTGAAACGTTGTCTTTAACAGTGTAAAAAGCTCAGTATACATGAAACAGCATTTCACCCCCCTTTAACACAAAAGTAAAGTTTAAAGAATTGTATCAGTTGCTGTTTAGATGGTCAGCGACTTTTAAGCTTCAAAAATATGGTAATACTTAAAAATAAGGTCTCATTTGTTAATGCATAACTATCTCTTGATCCAGTTCATAGTACCAGTTTTAATCATTTGTTCAAAAAATAAGACTGACCCGGTTTTTGAGCTTAACTCACTGAATCAGTGAGTCAGTAACCAAGGTTAAGCCACAGGAGGGGAAAATTATCAGTGAGTAAAGACTTAAATTTAGAATTTAATAGAATATAGAATGTTTAGAATTTTATATTTACAGTTTTTGTTTTAATTTGAGTTATTTTGTTATGGGCTTTTAGTTTTTTTGCATTCAGTTTTTGTGATTTTAGTACTTCAACTTACATATTTATTTAAGTTAGTTGGCAAGGCAACCCATTTTTAAAATTATATTTCAGGTTTATTTCATTCCCCAACAAATTTTTTTATATTTTAGTTAATGACAACACTGATATAGACATATTTTATGACAATTTTATGATGCTTTCAATTCTGAAAACATCAGGCTGTATTAATTGTAACTGCATGGAAAAGAGCAGAATGTTACAGGCGGGACTAAAACCTGCATCATCCACATGAGCACCAGAGTGCAACATGTTAGGTAGTTGTAGTAGTTACAAATGAGATGCTTACGTCACAACTGTTCTCAGTAATTACTCATGTTACTGCTCATATGAAAGATGATACTATAGATTGATACTATAGATTGAACTGTATTCACTGATAAATGAAGAAATGTTTTTTGTGGGATGGTTTTATAAATAATAGGATAATAGCTTATAAACTATGAGCTGAAATAATTGTTTTTAACATCAGTTCCAAAATCTACCAACAGCTAATGTCTCTAAACATTCAAATATATTTGAATGATTTGTGAGTAAATGATTCTCTTGTCCATCACAGCACCTGCAGACAACCGTGCAGGCGCTGCAGGCTGAGCTGCGTATCCAGCGTGACTTGAATCAGCTTCTCCAGCCACCTGGGGAGCCGCTGGCCTGTGAGCCCAGCGAGGAGCAGGAAAGGCAGGCACGAGAGCTATTCTTGCTCCGCCGTACCTTGGAGGAGATGGAGGTCCGCATGGAGACCCAGCGGCAGACGCTAGCTGCTCGTGATGACTCCGTCAAAAAGCTCCTGGAGATGTTGCACAGCAAGGGACCCTCGGCTAAAGCCAGTGAAGAGGACCATGAGCGCACACGTCGCCTCGCAGATGCAGAGATGCACGCGCACCACCTGGAGAACCTTCTAGAACAGCGTGATAAAGAGCTAGTGGCTTTGAGAGAGGTGTGTGATAACTGGAGTTAAAAATACAAATGGCAAAATATGAAAATTATATGATATAAAAAAATAACTGTTTACATGAATAGGAAAGAAATTGGTGCACTATATTGTTAAAAAAATGACAATCAAGTTACACACATGCATGCACGCACACACGCACGCACGCACACACACATAATTATTATTATTTTGTTTATTAATATGCCATTTGATTGGGAAATTCTCTCTCTCTCTCTCTCTCTCTCTCTCTCTCTCTCGCTATATATATATATATATAATTAAGTTATACACACACACCACATACAATCGACTGTAGTGAATTAAAGCAGAACGTCTATTCTCTCTTCATGCTCCATTATACAACACTCAGTCACATAATGACGGCATCTATTCTCCTCAAAGCACAAAATAGTAGGATACTTAATTGAACTAGATAGCAGGAGAGCCTATTTGTACTTGAGTACAGCTCCTGCAATGTGATGGAAAATTCAGCCAAAACTAAACAGTGCTGCTCTCCCTCAAGGTATGACGACATATCTGAGAGCTCTATTTCTGGCACTGGTGTGAAGGAAGTGCCAACCATGTGTCTTTAATTGCAGGAGCTGCATCGTCGCCTCGAGGGGACGCCAGAGACTACGAAAACCAAAGCTCTTCAGACTGTAATTGATATGAAGGTAGTACTTTAGCTCCTATTTTAATGAATGTGTTAATCGGTTTACGTATGATGATAGGAACCACATTCTTAATTTGTCTATCTGTGCATTAAACATAGAAACTGATGTAAAATATCAATCAATTTTTAGTATTGTTCTATTATAAAGCTTAAACCTTTGTGAAAAAGGAGCACACTTTATATATATTTATATTTATATACTTTAAAAGAATATACGTCAGTATCAATTGAATGGAGTGTTTTCGGACACTTAATTGCATGTTAATTGCAATTTAATGAAAATACATGATCAGTTAATATCTTCTTTCAGTGGAAAGCAATTAGCTTTAACTTAATTCAATTAATTTAGAGTGTTTTTTGACACACTTAAGTACATATTTATATGTAATTTCATAATTACAAATATAGGTAAAGGGAATATTTTGACAAATAGTAATTTCTATTGAAACGTTTATGTCATGTATTGAAATATATTTGTAATTACGCATTTGTAACAATGTAGTTACAATTAGATGCATTTGAATTATATTTCAATATGTCATATCTATGTCATATCAATATATCATACTTTTAGGATTTGAGGTCCAGTACAAGTACACATTCAATTCAATAAAGAGCACTTTTTCAAAAGAGTATAGAAAAGCAAAAAATGACAATTCTGTCATCATTTACTTATACCCTGTAAGGGTGGATCACCTACAGTGGTTCAGGCTGCAGGGTTGCCGAACGACTAAAGAAACGTTATCAGCAAGAGTGTAGAAAACTGTAAATTTCTCGTCTATAACCACCCCCTGCAGCTTTTACCAATGACGGAAATAAGCGCAGTTACAATAGCAAAATATGTGGGAGAGCGTTGCTATAATGTGTTGCAATAGGTAACACTTCGAAGTCAATACAAAATCAAAACTAGTTAGTACATCATTTGTAATTGTAAATATTTAATGACAAAATCTGGTTATGGTTACACTTCAAATAGTTACAAAATACATGCATGAGATGATAAAAACTTATACCATTATTTTACCCAGCATGAATGTTACCTGAGGGATAGAAAGAGAGAGGGGGGAGAGAGAGAACGAGACAAAGAGATCAAAGAAGAGAAGAGCCAAAGAGAAGATATCCAAGAAGAGGGAGAGCCAGAGAGTAAAAGAGCCAGAGAATCAAAGAGAGTATTAGATGTATTAGTAACAGTTACAATCTTCTTTTTATCTCTTCCTTGACCATGTGACTGAAACCCTATTGTGAGTTGTTCAAACTAACCAATCAGACCAAACTTCCCCCACTTTACTAAAGGTGTGACACACATTTGGCCTACAGGCCTTTGGAATCTCATTGTCTTTAGGAATTCCAAATGGCCCTTCTGTTGTGAAAGATGGGGGTTGAAAACAGGAAAGCAAATGTCTTTGTTCAATTTTAAAAATCAAATATCTTTTATTATTTTCAATCCTTTTAACCCTCAGACCGGTGTCATTTTCCTTCTTCTGTCGATGATGTTAGGCAGGATGTGTGTTTCCTATAATGGAAGTAAACACTGCCCAAAAATTTTCTGCACAGCAGAAAAGTAGTGGACCATGCAACTTATGCAGTATATTCCAAGTTGCATATTGAAATTTGGCACATTGTGATTGGTTGACATAATTGACATCAAACCTATGACGTGTCTCAGGATTCTCAGATCGGTTCTCTAGAGCGGGGTCTCAGAGAGCTGGAGGACCAGGTCATGATGCTTCGATCCAGTAGCATGCTCAGCTGTGAAGAACGGCAGGAGGAGGCCAAGCAGATGGAGGTCTACCGCAACCACACCAAGTTCATGAAGAACAAGGTACTGCATGGTCTGCTTAAGAAGAACATGAGTAGTCTCACATATGAATAACAAATGTCAAACAATTATTTTATTTAGATGGACCAAGTTAAGCAAGATCTTTCCAGGAAGGACACCCAGCTCCTCGGCTTGCAGACCAAGCTTGAAACCCTGACTAACCAGTTCTCTGACAGCAAACAGCATATTGAAGTGCTCAAAGAGTCTCTGACTGCCAAAGAACAACGTGCTGCTATTCTACAGACAGAGGTATGAGAGCATACCAGCTGTTAGTCTTCACTCATCAAACCCTCAGACTCTCTGAACAATTTGCACAACTGTTTTGCAGGTGGATGCTCTGAGGTTGCGTCTGGAGGAGAAGGAGACCACGTTAAACAAAAAGAGTAAGCAAATCCAAGAAATGTCTGAAGAAAAGAGCACACTCAACGGAGAAATCCACGATCTGAAGGACATGCTGGATGTCAAGGAGCGTAAAGTCAACGTCCTTCAGAAAAAAGTGAGGGCTTGAGTCAACAATGCAAAGATTATTTATTTTACTTTTCATTACAGGAAACCGTTGATGACAATGATCAAAATGTTCTTCGAAATGTTACAAAATGTTATTATGTGTCAGAAATGAGTCACCCATCCACTATGCTTATAAATACAGAAATTACACAAGTCATACATAAAAAAATACATCTACGAGAACCTAATAATACAATTATAACTGTTTTAATACTGTTAATTAAGGATAATTAAACAGATAAACAGATAAACAGTTAAACAGATAATTAAGTGTGTGTATATATATATATATATATATATATATATATATATATATATATATATATATATATATATATATATATATATATATATATAGTAAAAAATAAATAAACACAACATTAATATATAAAATAAAATTAGTTAAAAAAAGTTAAAATAAAAGTAAAAAAGATTTAAAATAATAATAATAATAAAACACAAAGAAAATTTTATTAATTAATAAAAAAAACAAAAAAACAAAGTATGGTTATTCTAACTTATTCTCCTAGGCTAATATTATTGTTTCCTATATAACTTTAATAAAGAACAAAAATAAGAAAGACAATAAAAACAATCCTGAGTAAAATTACTTCCAAAATACAATGATTTAACAATAATTTCCACCAAAATAGCACAGTTATTGCTACTATAAAACCATAGTATATGAATACAGGGTTTATTATAACAACAATAAATATATTCATAGTATTTTGGCATAAAAATAAATTATAGATTATCATTGTAGTGTAGTTTTATATCGGCACATCATGCCTTTTTTTACACTAAAATACTTCAAACTTTTCAAATCAATTTTATGTCAAAATGATCCCGGTCTAAAAAAATATGTATCATACATAGATAAATTGCTACAGTATACATATTTTGACCGTGAATTACTTATATTACTTAATAGTAGTGGGGTAAAGTGTGTCAGATGATTTGGGGTAAGCTGTGCCAGTGGCTCAACTAATAGCCTTTCCTTCAAATACAGGAAATACTATTAAAAATACTCTTAGAAAAATGTACATTAAATGTGTGGATGTATATAAAAATCCTGTGTTTCAGATTGAAAACCTGCAGGAGCAGCTGAGAGATAAAGAGAAGCAGATGAGCAGCCTTAGAGAGAGGGTGAAGTCTCTACAGACAGACACCTCTAATACAGACACAGCCCTCACTACGCTGGAGGACTCACTGGCTGAGAAGGTGAGGATCACCTCCAGAGGACGCTATAACAAACCACCACACTACAGGACAAATCGCTGGTGCACTTCCAAATGGCATCGGCAGGGCCGTAATCTGGAGTCGGAACATCTGTGCTTAGAAATAAACATTTCATGTTCGTTGTACATGCTGTTTTTTTGGCCCTACTGTGTTAATGTGTCCACTTCTAAACAGGAACGTATTATTGAGCGTCTGAAGGAGCAACGTGACCGCGAGGAGCGAGAGAAAGCAGAGGAGCTGGACAGCAGTAAAAAAGAGCTGAGGGAGTTAAAGGAGAAAGTCAGCATGCTGCAGGGAGATCTGTCAGACAGAGAGGTTAGAGATAAACAAATAGTCCTGAAAGACATGCCATTAAAAGCACATTACATGATTATGATTTTTTTTTTTTGCTGTAGAAAAACATGCACCTCTGAATTGTGCACATTAATCTACACAAAAGTACGTGTTTAAATCTTTTGTCCTGTAAAAATATTTTAGATTACATTTACTTGAGAGCAAAATTGCTTAAGATATTAAAAGTTGTTTTCATAGAATATATTTAATAACGTTTATTTTTCTTACCCCACTGGCAAATAGATTTTAACATAAATCTAACAAGATATAGTGAGGTTTATTCTTAAAATTAGAAAATGTTATTGGCCAATGAGTTTGAGAAAAAAGAACTTAATTCAATGCAATTTTGCTCTCTAAAAAAAATTAAATAATAATAATAATAATAATAATAAACTAATAGAAATCAGATTTCTGAAACATCTTGTCACAATTTTGCATCTCTATTTTAAAGTGTAATTTTTAGATTGATAATTTTTTTAGTTTTTTAAATAGCTTTTGTTTTTAGATTTTCTATTTTAGTTACATTTAGTTACATATGTGCTTTTGTCAATTATATTAGTAGGTGTATTTTTATTTCAGTTTTAATTTTGTTTTAGTTTTTATTTCTATCCAGTAAGTAATTTTAAACAAACGTATTTCAGTTAATTGCAAGGGCAACAATTCTAATATTTGTTTAGTTTAAGTTTTTCATGTTTTTTTATTTCAATGGACAAAAAAGTTTTTAATAAAGTTAAATTTTTTAATTAAAGTTTTAGTCTTAGTTAACGATAAAAAACCTATGTTGTTTTAAGGATATTTAGATTTTTCTTTTTAAATGACTAATAAAGAAACGTTTTACATTTATTACAAAAATAAGGTCAGTCTTGATTTCTCTAATATGTATGTGTAAGGAAATAATTTAGAGAGATTTAAAAAAGAGATATCTGTGGAAAAGTAAGGTGGTAAACCTCAAAACATACAAGCATATATACTATGTGATAGGTTGGTTAAGTGCCTATCATGCAATGAGTACATGTATACTAAGAGTGTTTTATAGCTTGTATACCTCAATGCTAAGTTTGGTTTCAGACTTCTCTGCTGGATCTCAAAGAGCATGCATCGTCGCTGGCGTCATCTGGCCTGAAGAAAGACTCCAAACTAAAAAGCCTAGAGATCGCCCTTGAGCAGAGGAGGGAGGAATGCACTAAGCTTGAGAACCAACTGAAGAAGGTAAGCGAGAGTGTCCTACAATCCAAAACATACAATCCACTTGAGAAAAGATTGTAAACGTATTACGTATAAAAATAGAAAGTAAGCTAAAGTTCTTTAAATGGCATACTTTTTACAAATGCAATTTCCAGGCTTGGAGAAGTCTAGGAAATTAATAAAATAAAATAAAATAAAATAGTTTGGTAAAATGATTTGCTCTTCCGTAAAATATTCAATTGGCTAGATATTTCTTTTTGTGAGTGTATTTGTGGAGAAAAATTGTAGAATATTAATTGGAAATGTTTTTCACCAAAACAGAAATAATAATTTAAAGGGATTTAACCCCCCCAAAATATTTTGTTTGCCGTTCTAAGCTTACTTTCTTCTGTGGAAAGAAGATATTTTGAAGAATGTTGTTAACCAAACAGCTTCAGTTCTCATTGACGTCTATTGTATGGATAAATGGAAGTCAATGGGAACTAAAAGCGTTTGCTTTACAGAAAATGCATGCGTCTACATTACAATTTAAAGTGATTTTTTTTTATCAGAGGAGACTATGTCCAAGTTATGTATTTCAGAAATGTACATATACAAAGCACACAGTTAGCTAACAATGTATTATTAATCAATGCAATAATTTAAGGGGACAAACAATGGGCTCAATAAATTGAGAATACATGTTGTTAACAATAATTAGGGTATATAGAAGATTATCAACAACTTTAAAATCTTTTGTGTTCTGCAAAATAAATAAAGGTATAGAGGTTTGGAAAGACTTGAAGATAAGTAAATGATTGGGTAAACTAACCCTTTAAATCTGTTTATTCAAAAGTTTGGACATTATGTACTTAAATGTAATTTCATCCAGCCATCTACAATTAAAAAAAACAGGAAAGGTCACTGAAATACTTACAAAACAGTCCATAGTACAAGTATGTGATTCGAAATGTAGCCATTGTAAACTACAAAGGCAAAAACAAATGGGAGAGTAAGCATGGAGTTATATGTTTGAGTTTGTGCAAGTTGTGGGTGTGTTTATATCACGGTCATCTATTAGGTCCAGAGTGCCGCAGCAAATGCACAGGCCAATGCAGAGATATCCGAGCGGATTTCTTCACTCGAGGCTGATGTGGCCAGACACAGAGAGGACTCCGCCAAAGCCCAGGCTGAAGTCGATCGTCTATTGGACATCCTGCGTCAGATGGAGAACGAGAAGAATGACAAGGACAGAAAAATCACTGAGCTAGAGAGGTCAGTCTATTTCCCTGCTCACACCCCTTTTTTAAAATGTGATTATCTGTTGCATTGGTGTAGCAGTCAAAACGTGTTACGTCTTTATTCGTTTTTGCTGCCGTGTTTAAGCATCGCCGTCAAAACGTTTTCAGTGTCTGCGTTTGACGTGGCTGATGTTTTGACTGGGCTTCTCGCCCTCCCCTCTTAAATCTTGTGTTAAAGCACTGATGAAGTATTTTTTCTCACACTAAGCGGCCTTTGAACTTCTGCTTTTTGTCTCCTTCTTTTTCACTTTTTCACCTGGAAATGTGTACCTAGTGTGGCTTCCAGGTTAGTAGACACATGTGTACTTCCACACACATAAAAGTCCTCAAGAATTAAAATTTAAGCCTGTTATAGTTTTGTAGCTTTTAGTCAACTGCTAGTTTAACTTTTTTAATTTAAAAAGAGCAGAAATACGAAATACTAATTGCAAATTTCAAATTTGTCTTTTTAGGGATGCACCAATCTTAAAATTTTGGTCCATCATCATTTTTATGTTATGGCTGATGATAACCGATAAATTCAATACTATTTTGTCTAAATAAATTTAAAATAAAACACTAAAATCTATTTTAAATGCTACAAGTAAATTTAGGAATCCAAACATTATAACTTACAGTGTAAAAATGTATATTAATTTTGAAAGTTGTATATTCATTTAAAAAAACATTACATTTAACAGTAAGGAAAAATAAAAATAAGGAAAATAAGCATGAAAAATTAAATACATTATCTTTTTTTTTTTTTCTTTTTTTTTTAACTGCAAGTCACCACCAGCGTTCATTTTCACAAAAGTTTTATGGCCCCCAGAATATTTTGCTGTATCTGAACATGCAATATATCAAAAGAAAGAACAGACAAAAGAATAAAAAGAAGCAACATTTTGAGAAAAAGCATAGAAAATCACGTTTTTGTCAAAGACTACATCCAGATTGGATTCAGAATGATGATCAAAACATAGATGGACTAAACTGAGTCCATCAACACCCCTAATACTTACACAGTCCTATAGCTTGTTCTGGGTCGACATTTCATTCAGTAACATTAGGCAGTTTTGATTTATTGTTGGTTTAATGTCAGGTTTAAATGTTGATGATCACGTTATCTTAAAAATGCATCGTCTTACATACTATTGCTTTTTTCTGCATTTTCTTTACATGTGCTTTGATCAAGAGATTAAGTACTCTTTCAGAAGATGTATAATAGCGCCCGCTAGCGTATAACAGTGAATACACGGAAAGCCGGAAAATTCTGTCAATGGCAATGAAGCATTTTCTAACCAATCACGAAAATATCTGTCAATGGCGGGCAAAGAGTTAAATATCAGATACAATCACATGATCTCTAAAATATACTTGAAAGTAGCAATTTTTTAATTTATAGATGACATAAATAAACCATTTTGTTTATTTGTCCCATGGAAAGTTGCCTTCATCAAGCAATTTCATAGGGTTTTAAGTTTTAATTGCTCCTCCATATAATCGTTTTAGTCCGTTTTAGCTTTATGATTAGTACAAGAAAATTATTATACATGTGATCAGGCTTGGTGATATTTATTGGTCTATAATAAACCAGCTCTTTTTTTTTTTTTAGAGCTATTAGATAATGTTATAAACCCCTCAGCCCCCTCCACCCCAAAACTTTACCCCTCAAACTCTTCATTTGACTATATAATCCCAAAGAGTTCCTCTCACAACCAATTCATGTTTATGTTTCAGGCAAATGAAAGAGCAGAGTAAGAAGTCCTCTGGCAAACACAAGGAGCCACCAGGGAAGGGAAGAAATGTCAACGATGGCCCACAGCAGGTGAGACATACAGAGGGATAGTTATGACAGATTTGTCATAAGCTCCTCTGTTTTGACAGATCACTGTATATTTCCAACATTGTTAAACTATGCTGGTGTGCATATGATGAGCTGAGCCCTGTCTACCCCAGGAGTCCCTGCGGCAGAAGGCAGAGCGCATCGAGGAGCTGGAGGAGGCTCTCAGAGAGAGTGTTCAAATCACTGCCGAGAGAGAGATGGTTCTCGCACAGGAGGAGGCCGCACGAACCCACCAGGAGAAACAGGTCAACACTACAGTGCTTATTAGCAAAATTACAAATGTTCAGAATTGACTAGTAAATGTGTTATTGGAGTAAATAGTTGACTATTTCTTTAAAAAATATTTTCAACTTGATATGCCGTCTTGAAAATGTTCTTGACACAAGATGCTCAAAATAATTTAATAATTAGTTATTAGAGACGTCTTTCTGCATGTGTGCAGATGGTGATGGTGCTTTTAAGGAGATGAATTTAAAGACTTAACTTCTCTAAAAGTGTTTAACAAAGAAAAAAGTCTAAAGCTAAATCACAACATGCTGCTTGCACTGTGTGTGTGTGTATATGATAACCTGAATATATGAGGAAGTCAGCTTTAATTAAAGTAATTTCTAGACCTAGAAACATTAGGTGAATTAAAAAAATTCATTGGCATTTTGGCCAAGCTCTAAAATTATTTATCTGTATAAGAAAACCAAAAGTGGTATTTAAATTTGTAACTGCGTTCCCTTACTGGAGAAACCAGCTCATACCAGGTTAAGTTGGTCATGCTGGTTTTTGGAACATGGGAGCCAGTTTTTTTTTTTGCTGGTCCAAGGTAATTTACCAGCACTAACAAGCTTGACCAAGATGTTCATCCAGGACAAACTCTGCTATCTTATGAATATCTAGACCAGCAAGAAAATAGTTAATACCACCAGAAGCCAGTTTTACCTGGATTTTCCAGTAGAGATTAGCTGATTTAAAATCAAAACATTTAGGATCAGTTTCAGGATCAATCAATGTGGTTGTCATGATATGGTCATGATATGTTAGTTAAAGTGTGGTTATATTAATGATAATCTGGAAACATTTCATATGAAAAAAAGACCATTGTCAATAGTGTAGCGATGAAGCACTGCTCAAAAAGAAGTAACATTTTAAAACAATCAGCATTTTGTTGGTCAAAATGGCAAGTTTACATGATCTTAGATCTAAAAATTGTAATGTAGAAACATGCTTTTTTTTAAAGCTGCTTTGAAACTATATGTATTGTGAAAAGCACTATTGAAATATGAATCTCTTGCGTGGAAAAATCTTTGACCCTCACGCACCATTTCCAATTGCATGGATTCCAATTGAAATCACTGGATTTTGCATGCAAAAATTCCCCAAACAATGGTTACAACAGGACTGCATCTTTGGTTTGTGAAATACAGAATAAACAATAATAAAAGAGATTTACCTTTTGTCTATTTCCTAAAAAGATGGAAGAGTTGCTTGGAGCGATGGAGAAGGTCAAGCTTGAGCTTGAGTCCATGAAGGCCAAGATGTCATCCACCCAACAGTCTCTGGCTGAGAAAGAAGCTCATCTGACCACACTAAGGGCAGAGAGGAGGCGACATCTGGAGGAAGTGCTGGAGATGAAGTACGCTACCAGCTTTTTTTTTTACATCCTACCATAACAGTGCTTGCAAAAAGTTTGAAAGCTTTAGTAAAGACTGAAAGAACGAAGAGGGTTTGAATATTTTGTTAAATTAGATAACTAATTTGTCACAGGAAACCTACAGGTCATATTCTTTCACATAGGTTAACACAGCCAAAACAAAGTGTTCCTTAATATCTTTATCTTGTTTTATACATCAGTACATCAAGACTTTGTACTTCAACTTTGCTTTGGCCTTCATAGCAGCACAAAAAACAATAGTGCTATTCAGATTTTTAACCAATGATATACAAAAAGCTGGCAACAAAACGATATTAGAACACTTTCATCCTATAATAATGAATGAAGCTGCTAGTTATATCTGAGCAGAGTGTGAGCTCTCAGAGTTCTTCTATTATTATCAAAAAAGGGACTACAATGCAGTATAAATCTCTTATTTACACCGTATCTTGTTTTGTTGCATCACTTGGTTGCGTTCTACGAACTCTTAAAAGTAGTTTCCAAAAATGGGATTTTCACAGTAATGAAACGAAAACATTTTGGGTTCCCCAAAGAAAGGACATAATTTCTAATGAATTATTTAATTAATGAATCTCTTTTAAACTATAAAGAACCATTTATGCAATGGAAAGGTTCCATGGATGTTAAAGGTTCTTCATGGGACCATCAATAATAATAAAGAACCTTTATTTTTAAGAGTGTATTGGATGTTAGGCCATCTACAAAAATAAAATAATAGTGGTCTATTGATTTGGTACAGTTTGACCTTATCAAAATAATTATTTAGCAATCATAATCTTCATTACTTATTAACTTGTACAATATAACATGCAGGAACAGCTACAAACAGCTCGTTGTAAATATTTAAAGAATATAGCATCTTCATCTTCTATTCATGCAAGAGACACATTTGCTACACGTTATGCACATGAATTTAAGATGATTAAGGTTTTCTAATTATCTAATTCTAATTAGCTTTTTCAGATAATAACCAAATAACCATCTTTTATCAGATTTATTCTGAGGTCACTTTGGCAAGCTGTAATGTTAATAATATAAATCAAGTAATACAGAGTAAACCTAAATAAACATCATGACAGAAAAATAGGCTGTAAAACTTTTAGTGAGTATATGTTTTTCGTATCATGTATTTGTGCAGATCATAAATGCAGAGGATGATTCATTCTGCACGTGGCTTGTTCGGTGTGCTATTTCTGTCTCCATACTTCAGCCGTGCTCATGGGAATCTGTAGAAAAACTGAGAATAAACAAGCTATTTCTGTCATTGAGACAATTACGCACAGTCATTTTGACAAAATCCATATTCCACAGAGATGTTTTGTACTTGTTAAAGCACACCTCCTTTAAGCTGCTCTTATGAGTTTTGTAAGAGGCCTGGTCATTGTCAATGAGGTCAGCTGCTTCGAAGAAGATTTCCACAATACTACCGTAAAGTGCTGTTTGACATTAGGCTTTGACTTCTAATCCTTTAAAGCCTGGGTTATTTTAGTTTTTATAATGTCATTTAAATGTTTGTATTTTTGTTCTTAAAGTGCCCCTATTCTGCTATGTTAAAGGCTCCTGCTTTTTTGGAGGTCTCCTACAACAGGTTTACATGCATCAAATGTCAAAAAACACTTTCATTTTCTTATAATATACAGGTTCTGGTCATATAATTAGAATATCATCAAAAAGTTGGTTTATTTCACTAATTCCATTCAAAAAGTGAAACTTGTATATTATATTCATTCATAACACACAGACAGATATATTATTATTTTTTTTAATTTCTTTTAATTTTGATGATTATAACTGACAACTAAGGAAAACACCAAAAAATATCTCAGAAAATTTGAATATTGTGAAAAGGTTCAATATTGAAGACACCTGGTGCCACACTCTAATCAGCTAATTAACTTAAAACACCTGGCTTTTAAATGGTCTCTGAGTCTAGTTCTGTAGGCTATACAATCATGGGAAGACTGCTGACTTGACAGTTGTCCAAAAGACGACCATTGACACCTTGCACAAGCAGGGCAAGACACAAAATGTAATTGCAAACGAGACTGGATGTTCACAGAGCTCTGTGTCCAAGCACATTAATAGACAGGCAATGGGAAGGTAAAGATGTGGTAGAAAAAAGTGTATAAGCAATAGATATAACCGCACAGTGGAGAGGATTGTGAAACAAAATCCATTCAAAATGTGGGGGAGATTCACAAAGAGTGGACTGCAGCTGGAGTCAGTACTTCAAGAACCACTACGCACAGACATGGGTTTCAGCTGTCACATTCCTTGTGTCAAGCCACTCTTGGAACAACAGACAGCGTCAGAAGCATGTCGCCTGGGCTAAAGACAGAAGTGCTGCTGAGTGGTCCAAAGTTATGTTCTCTGATGAAAGTTAATTTTGCAGGGTAAGAAATCAGGGTCACAGAGTCTGGAGCAAGAGAGGAGAGACACACAATCTATGTTGCTTGAGGTCCAGTGTAAAGTTTTCACAGTTAGTGATGGTTTGGGGTGCCATGTCATCTGCTGGTGTTGGTCCACTGTGTTTTCTGAGGTCCAGGTCAATGCAGCCATATACAAGGAAGTTTTAGAGCACTTTATGCTTCCTGCTACTAACCAACTTTATGGAGATGCAGATTTCATTTTCCAACAGGACTTGGCACCTGCACACAGTGCCGAAGTTCAAAGTACAGTGCCAGTACCTGGTTTAAGGACCATGGTATTCCTGTTCTTAATTGGCCAGCCAACTCGACTGACCTTAACACCATAGAAAATCTATGGAATATATGTAGAGGAAGATGCGATATGCCAGACCCAACAATGCAGGAGAGCTGAAGGCCACTATCAGAGCAACCTGGGCTCTCATAACACCTGAGCAGTGCCACAGACAGATCGACTCCATGCACAATTTAAAACAAAAAAATACTTATTTTGAATAGCTGGAAGAAAATATATATACCTCAACAATTATTCATACTTACAGGTTGTGATTCTGAGGAGCAAGCTGGTCCAAATAAAGTGGGTACTGACCCATCTTTCAAGAGCAAGCGTTTTGCGAATCCTGCGCTGAACTCAAGATTTGAGAAGCAGTCGTCAGTAAAATTATGTGTTTGCAGGCGGACAAAGTACAACATAGGTGGGCATTAGGCAAATGGATTTGAGATGACAGTTACAATTACAGATGACTCATATAGGTGGTTTAGAGTCAATTTCTTTCTTTTGGGAGACAATAACTTTATTTATCATGCATTTTCGACAGACCGTTTACATTCATAAACAGCTACAATACACACTGCATGAAAGGGAATATTCAAAAAAACATAATGGGTAGCTTTAAGTTTAATATGTTTAAATATGTAAAAGAAAAATCTGTAAAATATCCAAAAACCACTAGGACAGTGTTATATATTTAGTTCAGTCGAGTACTTACAATATCCCAAATGTTTCCAATTATTTGTAAATTGTGAAATAATTGCTATTTTAACCAAAAAGCCATGACTGAGGTAGTCATCTGCCAATTGCATCATATCTGCGTTACCCTCGGTTTCCGGTTTGCAGAAACGCTCATAACGCTCAGAAACGCTCATATTTTGCAGAAACACTCATAACAATTTTTAACATACTCAAATATATCTAATATGATAAACAGAGCTGCTTTACCTCATACTCATGAATGGAAAGGCGGAAATGGCGCCGGCGACTGTGGCGTAATAAAACAATGATTACAAACAATGATAAACATGATTTCTGCCCGAGTCCTATCTTGAATTCTTTTCTAACAGCTGTGAGGTGAAGACCAAACATCCTAAGATTCTCAAACTCAAACTTGGCATCATCAAACTACGCCTTTGTTTCGAATAGGTGACCTCTAGCAGACGGAAAAGTTACATAGTGCACCTTTAATAATAATAATATAAATATAGATATGTTTTGAATATTTGTATAACCTTAGACAATTGTAATTCACAGACAGGAGGCTCTGCTGGCAGCCATAAGTGAGAAAGATGCTAACATAGCCTTGCTGGAGCTATCTTCATCCAAAAAAAAGAAGACACAAGAGGAAGTGGCTCAGCTGCGGAGAGAGAAAGATCGTTTGGTGCAGCAACTCAAACAGCAGGTACGGACTGCGTCACAAGGCTCAGAGCGTTTGCTTTAAATCATTGATCATAGAGTTGCTGGAGAACTGGAAAGGTCTAGACAAAATACATCTTTGTTTTGACTGGTGAATGCAAACAAAGTCTATTGATGTGTTTGTTTTAACTGATCTCTTCTTGACCCCCTAACCTTTCGCTTTCATCCGTTTCTGCCCCCCTTTCTTTCCTTACATCTGTGCCTCCTCTTTTCTCCTAGACACAGAACCGCATGAAGCTCATGGCCAATAATTACGACGATGGCTACTTGAAAACGCCACCTGACCAAACCAACCACAAACCTCCAAAATCACCCGATCAGGTCACAATCCGGTCCTCTACAAACATCAGAAAAGTGTTAAAGGGACAGTTCACCCCAAAATGAAAATCCTGTCATCATTTACTCACCTTCATGATATTCATTTTTGGGTGAACTGTTCCTTTAAAATGGTTTACTACTGTCATCAGCTTTTTTTCTTCTTCAGTGGAAATTCAATATGGCTGAATATTAAATAATTATACCATTGCTGTATTTTGCTTATCTCATATTCATAGGAGCTTAATCTTAACAGCAAACCAAAGAAAGACAAATTGGAGGTGTGGTCAGTTTCATACTTGTTAATAAAATATTAATATTAGAAACTGAGTTGGAAACGGATGCTCAATTGTCCATTTCCATTGCAGTCCCGTTCTCATAATTGAAATGGAGCTGCCCTCATCTCCAACGCAGACGCTATCATTTCCTTTTTACTGCCTTCATATTGATCATAACTTCTCAACCCTATGGATTTTATTCTTATTCATGACTGTAGAAATCGCCCCTAAGCGCAGATCCAGGATCAGTTTCCCTTAGACCTCGCAATGTAATATTTAACATCAAAGACATTGAAAGCTGATCCTGCGTCTGCGCTTACGGGTCACTTCTACTTGGATATATTCGCATACTAACCTGATCTTTTTTCCCATGCTGCACTTGGCTAAAACCCTGCCATCTCTTAACCAATAGGATGATGAGGAGGGCATTTGGGCATAGCCTCACTGGCAGCCATTTTGTTTTAGAAGGGTGAGCATTTCTTTGATGGACATGTAAAAGCCAATCTCAGCTGCCCTGTTCCTCCCCATGTGACATCAAACCCTGCCTGTCTCGCTGTGCCTGTTTGAGATTGTTGACCATGTCATAGCAGTGCAAACGTGCTTCTCAAGTTTTTTATTAGCAAATATTTTGAGCACATACATTTTTGTTTTGATATAAAACTTGCAAATATAACTTATTTAAAATTGCACTGCTATGAAATAGTCTACAAATCTCATTTCCTCTGGTTTTGTTTTTTCCCTCCCTTTTTAAGCCTGTTATCTCTATGTATGGTTTTGTGGTTAAACATAATCCCAGATGGCGCATTAAGACTGTAAAGTTTCCACACTCTCTCTGCTCTCACCAGATTCAATTCCTCCTCCAAAAAAAAAACAAACTTGTATGTTAATCATGCTCATAAGAACTTTTTAGATATCAGGGTTTCAGTTAATAAAATTAAACAAATACAAAACAATAAAAAATAAAATAAAAAAAATGTGTATATAAACTTAAGAAAAAATGTCCTGTATAAAAATAACTAAATGTACATGTGAGTTTTGAGGCCTCATTGAGAACCCGTGATTCAAAATCAAATTTTACATATTTAAAAAAATATCTGAAATGTATACACTACCGTTCAAAATTTTGGGGTCTTTCTTTTTAAAAAAGAAATTAATAATTTTATTCCATAAAGATGCATTAAACTGATCAAAAGTGATAGTAAAGATTTTAGAATGTCTTTTAGAATGTCTGAAGTATCATGTGACACTGAAGACTGGAGTAATGATGCTGAAAATTCAGATTTGCATCACATGAATAAAAAGAAAAGTTATTTTAAATTGTAATAATATTTCACAATATTACTATATATATATATATATATATATATATATATATATATATATATATATATATATATATATATATATATATATATATATACAGTCCCTTGCGAAAGTATTCGGCCCCCTTGAACTTTGCGACCTTTTGCCACATTTCAGGCTTCGAACATAAAGATATAAAACTGTAATTTTTTGTGAAGAATCAACAAAAAGTGGGACACAATCATGAAGTGGAATTAAATTTATTGGATATTTCAAACTTTTTTAACAAATCAAAAACTGAAAAATTGGGCGTGCAAAATTATTTGGCCCCTTTACTTTCAGTGCAGCAAACTCTCTCCAGAAGTTCAGTGAGGATCTCTGAATGATCCAATGTTGACCTAAATGAAGAATAAGGAACACACCAGGCAGATCCGAGATACTGTTGTGGAGAAAATTAAAACCGGATTTGGATACAAAAAGATTTCCCAAGCTTTAAACATCCCAAAGAGCACCGTGCCAGCGATAATATTGAAATGGAAGGAGTATCAGACCACTGCAAATCTACCAAGACCTGATCGTCCCTCTAAACTTTCAGTTCATAAAAGGAGAAGACTGATCAGAGATGCAGCCAAGAGGCCCATGATCACTCTGGATGAACTGCAGAGATCTACAGCTGAGGTGGGAGACTCTGTCCAAAGGACAACAATCAGTCGTATACTGCACAAATCTGGCCTTTATGGAAGAGTGGCAAGAAGAAAGCCATTTCTTAAAGATATCCATAAAAAGTTTAGTTTAAAGTTTGCCACAAGCCACCTGGGAGACACACCAAACATGTGGAAGAAGGTGCTCTGGTCAGATGAAACCAAAATTGAACTTTTTAGCAACAATGCAAAACGTTATGTTTGGCGTAAAAGCAACACAGCTCATCACCCTGAACACACCATCCCCACTGTCAAACATGGTGGCGGCAGCATCATGGTTTGGGCCTGCTTTTCTTCAGCAGGGACAGGGAAGATGGTTAAAGGTGATGGGAAGATGGATGGAGCCAAATACAGGACCATTCTGGAAGAAAACCTGATTTTTGTTGACCTTGATTTGTTAAAAAAGTTCGAAATATCCAATAAAATTCGTTCCACTTCATGATTGTGTCCCACTTGTTGTTGATATATATATAGTGTATATATATATATATATATATATATATATATATATATATATATATATATATATATATATATATATATATATATATATATATATATATATATATATATATATACACTAAGCTCAATTTTTGGAGGTGAAATTAATAAAAGTTATTGTTTTTGTTTTTTATGAATAATGTTATCCTAATAAATAATATGACAACAACTTTTTGAAATATCACAATTCTGGATTTAAATGAACAAATTACAAGAAACGGCATAAATAAATATAATCGAACAAAGACACAAATGAAATAGTGCTTGAAGGTTTTCAGGGAGGTCTAACAGTAATATTTAGGAAAGAAACACTATAGAAATTAAATAAAGTAATCAAATGTAAAATAACACTGCGTAGTCTTTAATGTATACCATAAATATAGATTAATCAGTCTTAAAGCTACAAAAGTTATTCAGTCTAGAGCAGTGATTTAATCTTTATCTTTGTCTTTAGTTGTTTGTTTAATGCTAATGACAGACAGCAGCAGGTTTATTAGGCTGCAGTCACTTTTAGACCTGTTGCACATGACGGGTCTGACACATCACATTTTCTCCAAATTCTTTACATTTCTTTGGGACTTTTAACTGACGAGGATACGCCAAAAATGGCATTTTGACATAATTTTGTGTTTTTGTCCAATCAAGCATAAAAAGACACAAAAGAGAACTTACATCTATCTGTGAAGTGGATTTCTGTGTTTTTCGGTTGTTATGTATGTATGTACAGTTTTAACCAACTGTTAACTGACAAGATTAGAATGCTGAATGATTAAACCTAATTAAATTAGAATGGACAAGTGATTTTGAACAGCACTGTGTTTGTGTGTTTTAATTCTTTGTTTTGCATTCCAAACCTTGCAGGCATTAAGTATATCAATTTGAGTTGGTCTGGAGATTACTGCACATGCCAGTTTGCTGTCAGTTTACAGAAACATCAACTAAATTAATGAGGACAGCTTATTATCAGTATTTAACTAAACCAATGTTTACTGGAAGTTAGAATAAGGGACGATATCAACAAAAATCACATTAAGAGACAGCATAATAACATGCCTTTGGGCAAGAGCCCACCCAAGCAAGAACAAAAAACTGTCACAATAATATAACTATATGAAATCTTAGGGTTTTGGGGTAATGTCTTGTCTCGTCGTGTCTAAAAAGCATGTGTTTGCATGCCAAAATATGTCTTTTCAAAGCACCGTGCTGATAGAAATGATGTGCTTGCATTGAACAATATCAGCCCCGGCAAGCTCAAGTTTGCAGACGCATGAGAACAGACTGTCTGTTTCCCATAATCCTTTGTTCTGTGGTAGTGACAGTCTCTCTGCTCTGTAGACAAGATCTGGGCGGAGAGCTACAGTGCACAGGAGCTCTACACTGGCCACCTGATAATCCCGTACAACCACCCCAAAACCCTTTACTTACAGAATCAACTCAGCCCACATCTCATCACACCAGTTACCCAGGACCCACCGTCAGTGACGACACACACATTTTCACAGGTAACACTCATATATTTCATCATAAAAAAAGTGAAATCATGTATTTTTATGCAACCTGTAATTTATCATTTATGTTGTCAAAAATTTGCAACGTAAATCTGAAAGTAATATAATTTAATTGTTATATCAGACCTTCTTAAGCCGCTTTTCCACTGTCGAGTAGAACGGTTCTAAGAACTGTAAGGAACGGTTCCAGTTATATTCCCACTGGCACGGCAAGAGTTTTCAGCACGATTGGTTAATGGTAGAATGCGTGTAGCGATGTCGCCTCTCATGATTGGTGGCTTGTCTGTTGCCTGATTGGTAGTTTCTCTGTAGCTAGCCAAGCATGATTTGAGAAAAGTAAACAAGTTAATAAGAAAATTAAAAGAAACATGGTTGCTATTTACATCTCATATCATAAGTAAACATGCATTACCAACTCAACGACTGACACATTGGTATTACATTCCAAAGAGCGGGCGTTATTTGCCAAACAATGGAAAACAAAACCATATCCGTACCGAATGGAACGGTTAAACAACGGTTTAGCCAAATGTTGGAAAAGCAGCTCTACTTTCTAGTAATTTTCTAGGTGTCCAAAAGTCAATCAAAATTTTTTATGTTATTGCTTATAACTACAACCTATTTCCATCACATCAAATTTATGGCATAAAAAGTTGATATACCAAGTCAAAATTATGACAAAAACTATTGACAAAAATTTAATTTGAAGTTTTTGATAGGACAAATTCAGACATTTTGTAATTAAGTTGAGATTAAGATGAAGATATAAGCATGACATACATCCATTCCTAATTTATTTCACAATTATGAGATAGGATTATGAGACTTATATTCGACTTTTTTTGTAAAGGTTAACCTTTTATAAGTTCAACTTTTTTATAATTTACCAAAACTATTATTTTTATATAGTGGAAATGGGCTTCTGATGTGATGGTGAAATTAAAAAAAAAAGTGTTATTTTAATACAAATTAATTATTTTAAAAAACTAACAATAAAATAAAAAAAGTAAAAGTAATCAAGCTGCTGACCTGCACACACATTATTATTTTAATATTTATGTGTATTTTGTAAATATTATTTGACTTTACAAATATCAGGCAGATTATTTGGAATTAAACAATATTCACACTGAAGTTAAAATGTTTCAAATGAAAATTATACAGGTATCAAAACATATGATTTGATTCACATACTTGTACTTCTTTCTGGGTTTTAGTGGGAGCCTGGGATGGTGAGTCAGTGTGGAGCTTCAGATAGGATCCTTGGAGCCTGCTCTGGCCCTCCAGAACCTAACTGGCCATGATCGAACCCTCCAGCTTCCTCCACTGTCTCTCTGCCCTCACCTCTCACATGAACTAAACCGGAGCCCTCGAAGAGTCTGTAACAGTCTGTAGTCTTAATACTGGTGCAGCATTAAAAATATGCAGTGTTAGTTGAGTCGTGAATGCAATTTTAATTTCGTTCTCTTGATATGTCATCATGGTTGAGTAAAAAAACTGATTTAGAATGTTAACCTGATCAATGGGTGGTGCTATATAAACATAACTGAATGCCAAACTGTTGTTAAACAATTAAAAAAGTGTTATGCTAATTTAACTGCACTCAGTATTAAGACTATTGGACCTTTTCTGCGTTTAGGTAGCGTCTTGCACTGGTTATACTTCAATGGATGACCCTTCCTCTTTACCGAAAACCTATAAGACACCTTCAAGAGCATGATGTAAACATTTATAGATAGTGATGTCTATTTGTCAAACCTGACGGCAAGTCAGTGGAAAAAAATCAGGTTCTATATGTCCTTTAATTCCAATTAACAGCTGCTACATGGAATAGACAAAGCATATGAAAACAGTTTGCAGTGCTCATGAAGGAGTCATCGAGGGGTGTGAACCGCAAGAAATTACGGTTCGCGCTTACTGAGACTATAGTTGTTTTCTAGCAGCTCTTAGAGAGGACATTGTAGGCTCCCAAATATCTTCATATCATATCCTGATAACCAGTTTCTGAGAGCTCATTGCTGGTTTTATGTACTCTCATAAACATGGATATCATTGTGTGTCTCTCTCTCTCTCAAAGTGGATTTTTTTATGTTGCATTTGTGGCCTATTGTCTTTGTGTATTAAAATTACAATAAAAAAATGGATAGTCCACAAAATAAAAAAACTAAACAAATCAGACAAAACAATTAAAATGAAAACAAGAGATGATCAAATAAGACACGGGTATGGGTGTTCTGAATTTGTATAAATGTGTATGTATATAAATATGTATTATCAGTGTTTTCACTCTCTGAAGTTTTCTTTCACTGCTTGCGTTGGGATTTGTTTGTGCATTCTGGACCAATGAAATTTCACAGTGGCTGCCGCAATTTTTAGTTTTCTAATGTTTTCAAAAATCTGGGTCTGGTTTACAAACACTTTAAATGCTTTATTTTGAGATTTGAGGCTATTTTGCAGCTGTTATGCAGCAGTGGCCAATTTTTCCTTTCAACCGAAATAGATTAATGGAATAGAGAAGAAATTGAAAAATTAAAATGATTTGTATGCTCTACTCTGTCCGTGTGACACACTCTATACTCTGTGTCCCACGGCGAAAAAGTCAGCGATTGGCAGAGTAAATTAACATCTGTTTTAAATTGCAGCCGACTTAACATGGACTACATGTCATGTTTTATTCATTTGCAGCTTAAAAAACTAGACTACACTAAATTATTTCAACCCACCCTGTCATCTTAATGATACAATAGTAGTTCACCCCAAAAATTACAATTATGTACATTTTAAAAAGTGATCAGTGAACTTGTGTAATTGAATTAACTTGAGAAAATTAAGTTGAAGTGGAATTGTCAAGTTCACAACTTCAAAAAATAAGTTTACAACTTAATCAGGCAATTCCTTTTTTTTTTTAAGTTAAAGGATTAGTCCACTTCAAAATGAAAATGTCATTATATTTCACTCACCCCCATCTCATTCAAGATGTTCATGTCTTTCTTCAGTCGAAAAGAAATTCAGTTTTTTGAGGAAAACCTCAATTCAATTCCAGGATTTTTCTCCATATAATGGTTTTCAATTGCAACCAACAGGTCGAAGGTCCAAATCAATGCAGTTTCAAAGGGCTTCGAAGGGCTTTAGAGGTCTCTGCACGATCCCAACCGAGGATTAGGGTCTTATCTAGCCAAACCATTGGTCATTTAAAAAAAGAAATGTAAACATTTATATACATTTTAACCTCAAATGCTCAACTTGTGTACATAGCCACTGGGGTTCTGCATTTGCATGACGCCATCATGGTAAAAGGTCACGCACGGCCAAGTGTTAAAACGAAAGTGCAAAGACTAAATCAAACCCCCTTTACAAAAATAAAAGTAAAACAACCATGTCGGACAATTTTAAGTTGGAGGAAAACATGAGATGGAGTTTTTTGGCACTTGGTCGGTATTTCCTCCTACATCACGTGTGACCTTTCCGACTAAAATTTAAAATTTGAAGTTAAATAGTAACCAATGGTTACTGCTAGATATGACTCTCAGCTGCAAAGCCCCTTGAAACTGCATTGATTTGGACTTTCAACCCATTGGTTGCAATTGAAAACTATTTTAAAATCCTGTAATGTTTTCCTCAAAAAACAATTTCTTGTTTTATTTTTTCATTTTGACATTTATTAATCCTTTAAGTCAACTGATCACTTTTTAAAGTGTAGTTATTTTGACTTTTTGTGACAATAAGTATAATCCTTTGTGATCTCTCATGCTGCACTTCTGACTAGAGTTTAGATTCTCTGCCCGAGCCCGAACCCGAACCTGACCCGAACCGACCCGCGGGCCGGGTCGGGCTGAGATTTCCCTGCACTATCCTCGGGTCGGGTTGGGGCCGTGATCAAGCATTTTTGTTTTTTTTTAATCATTAGCCTACTTTACTAGTCTAATTGGGTGGGCAGAAAGCTATGCTATAATCAGAAATTATATATATTTAGCAAAGTAAGAACTAATACAACAACTAAGAAACAAATGTATAGGCTACAAAGCTGCACAAGTCAGGATTAGTGTAAAAATGCGTGTTAAACTCACAGCTCGAGCAGTGATGGAGCGCAGCATTATAAACAGAAACGCTCTGAGTCAAGAGCTGCTCGTGAACACTGCACTTTGCTTAATTAAATATCTTCGAATCGTTTTGTTTAAAAGTGGTCATTTAAAGCTTTCTATACGCATATTTCTCATGTCTGTGAGGCAAGTATAGCCTGCTGAGTTTCGGTTTATTAATGAGACGCGCGCTCCAGTGCATGAGGAATGAAAGCGATCACTCCCACGACTTCACCTCATAATTTTATTCTGCTATTTGCTTTTTATTTATTAAATCCAGGCAATTGGTCTAAGAAACCTTTTTTAAAATTAAGATACAATTTAAACAAAACGAAAAAAATGATTTCAACAAAACAAAACTTAATATTAGACTAAATATAACCACCAAAATCATTTCTGACCCACTCGCATCTTTTCACTCATCATAATCAGATGAAACATGTAAAAATAATATTATAATATTTAAACATAAATATGAAGGAAAAAACACATTGTTTAATGGCAACAACAAAGTAAGCTACAGATAAATGTCTGAGCTGGATTTGAGCAAAGATCAGTTTACCGGTGAGCGGGTCATGAGCGCGCGCCTGCGGATTATTGAGCGGAGTCAAGTCAACTTTATTTATAGCCTATAGCGCTTTTACAATGATGATTGTTTCAAAGCAGCTTCAAAGTGTTAAACATGACAATATTGCAACAAAATGTTATTCGGCTGTACAGTCGCTGTGGAGAAAACTGAAAACTAAATGTAGTTTTATCATGAGCCTCACCAGTCCGCTTCGCTGCGCTTTGCTCATTACAGGCTCGTTCTCATCAAACGCCCACGTATTGAACAATGGTCGGGTTTAAATCGGGCTCGGGCTCATAATTACAGTTAATGTCTCGGGCCGGGCCGGGCTCGGACACATCGTGCACGGGCTCGGGTAGGGTCGGGCTTGATTTTTTGAGCCCGATCTAACCTCTACTTCTGACACACCATCCCAGACTTTTTGTAAATATGATTCCCAAAATATTATTTTTCATATTTATTAAATTACAATAGTGTTATTTCAGAATTTTGTGCAGATTGGAAGGTTGAAGCCCTGCACTAATTTACAATAAAACTCTTTAATTTGATTCAAGATATTCATCACTAAGAAACAAAAGCCTGAAGTCAAGACGTCGCATTGCATGCAACAATGAGAGGAATCCTTACAAGCATTAGCCAACAGTTTAATGAAGTCAAGGCTTTTGTAATTCAAACAATTGGTCTTGACGTTATCTGTTGTTGATGCACTGTAACCATCAACTCCAGATGTCCCTTCTCCAGTTTGAAAATCTGGATAAAAGCGGCCAAATCACATCCAATCCAATTGGGTTTCCCACAGAATTTGCCTCATTAGCGTTATATAACTGTTAGAAAAGAGTCTGAGTGCACTAGCCTGTTGTTTTTTATATCACAATTACATAACCACTACTACATCATGCAAATGTGTCAGAGTAGCAGTCATTAATGTGGTACTCAAACCCAACCGGCAGGTCACGTTTGTGTGAGATGGTTTATGGAAAAATCTCAATGTTTACACAGACGCCGGTGGGCTGAACCATCCCAGAAGGACTTCAAACTGTGACATCATAAGGGCACCAAACAATAACAGTCCTGCCTATAAATGGTAAGGCTTTTCTGATTAGTGGTAATAAAACTGGGAGTTGGCTCGTAATACATCCACAACTGAGCACTATAAAAAATAAAAAAAATCTTTAAAGATGATCAATTCTGATTGAACACAAGTTGACATTGTAAACATTGGTATGGGATTTTTATTTTTTTATTTTGAAAGTAGACTTTGGCTCAACTTTGACTTCACTCTTGCCTAACTTCTAGGCTACTATGGCTCCATTGTTTATATGGTTGTTACAACATTTCTCCTAATGAAATTTTTTGTTTGATGTGGGGTCACTACATCTCTTTAACATCAACATTTGGATAACAAAGGATGCATGTCAATACATGTGCTCTCTCAGATGGGTTTTTCGTAATTTAACTGAACTAAATTGGAAATGTCCATTGTCTGAATGTGGGCATTACCAAACACTGCTTTGTAGGCAACTTATGTCGAGTTCACATTACCTGATGTTTGCCCAATTTGAATGGGGAACGAGACCAATATCTTAGAACATATTTGTCGAAATTACATTCAAATAACATGTTAAATAAGGAAGGAATAATGTCTGACAAAGATATCATACATTACTACATAAATACCATAAGATTTTCATGCAGGACTAGACCTTTCAGAGGATGCCTGAAGAACGGTCATTTTTGTTTCATAATTGTTAGAGGTTTTGTAAGAAAAGTACAGGCTTTCTCAATTCAGACTGGTTTAAATGAAAGAATGAAAGAAACAAAAACATACCTAGAAAAATAGTCCCATCGGAGTAGGCCTTTAGTCACTCTACAATGCAGCTCTGAATCTTCTGTGGCTTTGGAGCACATGTCTGTGTGTGTGGGGCATACTTTATTTGCAGGATGTTGAGAAGCTGCTGCCATCATAATTCTCACACATATGCATATCTGCACATGTGAGAAAGGAAATGACACATGCAGAGAATGCATTATGTTCTAGATTAAAGACTGATCATAATTGTGATGGTTCAAATTAAATGTGAGGGTCAGCCAACACAAATTACTTTGACAAATCACATTCTGCTGCTCAGTTCTGATGCATTTAAAAAGCTTAAAATAATCTCAATCCCTTGAGAAGTCAAAATTTTAAGAGATATTAGGTATTATGCAGTGTTAAATGTATACTGCTTTGTTTTTAGACATTTTAAGCAACAACAAAAAAAAAAAGATTAAAACTTTTTGCATTAAATAAATGTCTTCAAAGACACCATTATATATACATAAAAGTGAGCTTTTCGGGATTTTATATTATATATATATATATATATATATATATATATATATATATATATATATATATATATATATATATATATATCCCAATATAATTAATCTCAGAAAAAATCTGAAGCTTTTATTTGTTTGTGAAGAGTAATTTCAATAATCATGACCTTTTTAATGAGCAACAAAGACAGTATTGAGATAAATATTATTGATAAATTGAGTATATTCTATCCGTTCTGCAAAGAGGCTGTTACTTTGTGACTCTCTTTGTTGAGTGTTCACAGAGCATCGCCCCTCTCTGAGCTTTCAGACTTCTATAAAGGGAGGTGGTCCTCCAGTCCCTCCCGTTTCTTCTCTCTCACACTCCTCGACAGATTGATCAGACCTGCTTACCATACAGGATACAATGTGGCTCGCTGGGTTTTACATATGGGGAAGCCTGTTAGCATTTTCTATGTGTGACATCTGTCCAGATACCTCAGAGGACGCTGCTTCATGGGTAAAGCTGAAGCCCCTGGGGCACTGCGGGGACGAGGAGAACATGTGCCCTTATCGACTCACCTTCCCTCCTCTCTCCATCCAGCTTCCCAGGTCTTTTAGGGAGCTGGAAACAATGGCCAAAGAGCTGCAGAACCTAAAGGAAATGGTGAACCACCTGAGGAGGGACTGCCAAGAATGCAAGGACAGGCATAGCATTGAAAGGGGTGAATGGAAGGACCACAGCGAAGAAGAGGAAAAAAGAAAAAGTCTAAGGCATAACATCAGCATCAAGGAGACACATAGTGATATAAATAATAGTGAAGAACAAGTTGTCCGGATCTTCACTTCAACCCTACCGCAAAGAGACACATCAGAAGGTGAAGGAACCGTCAAGAGTGCCGTGAAGAGGCTCAATCATTCCATTCTGGAAAGTCAGAGATCAAACATTGATCAGAGGATTGATCTAAACCCAAGCACCACAGATCAGATGTCTGAGATAAGCAGGGAAGTAAAAACATTTAACCCTTCATTTGATGAGACACCAGAGGACATATCTGAGGTCAAACTGGTGGTTTCGCCTACACCTGAGGAAACGGAACTCGAGTCTAAGCGAAGGGATTTAGTAGAACCGTCCCTTCCTAGAAAAAAGGACGATGTACAATTCACAACCCATGGGAAACCGCAGCCAAACAATCTAAGGGATGGACATGTAAATAACATCAGTAGCATCCTGACGGCGAGAAGAAGAGTGCAGAGTGTGCCTGATGCAAACAGGTTAAGCAGCATTTCAAAGGATGCTAACAGTAAGACAATGGATTTAAGCACATCAACTGGGAACAGAAGGGTTGTAAAGTTTCCTGGATTAGGTGGACCATTGAGGCCAAAGGGATCCTACATAAACAGTAGAGTTGTCAATGAAGACAGACTGAAAAACCCTGCTTTGGTGAGGCAGACTAATCCACAAGCTGGGGACATCACAGTCAAGACTGAGCCAGAAGAGGCGGGATTTTCCCCAGCGAGAAGTGGCATTATGAGGGTAAAGGAAACAAGTTCTCACATAGCAAACACAAAACCTGGGGTAATCAGTGGACCGATCCCATCAACAGACCAAACCAAACAAGACATCAGTAGTGTTTCTAGTCCCACAACCGATGATGGACATGGCCTGAAAAATGCAGGCCAAGTCACTATACTTAGGGAGGACAATTTGAGAAATTTAAACAAGACTGAGATTACAAGACTTCCAACAAAGCAGAGTAAAGAAAACCAAGGAGATGTAAGTCACATAGCCACAAATAAGTCAATCTCCAGCATTATGAATCAAGCTGAACAGCCAAACATATTTAAAGAGGAAAAGAAGCATGTGGGACTGATTGAAAGTCTGGTAGTTATTAGTAGAGATGCAGAGATTAGCTCCAAAATGGATAAAGAAGACTTGCCTTTCCGAGGCAGACAGGTGGAAAATGGAAAATATCTAAACCCATACACAGAAACTAATAATGGACAAATTGATTCCACAATTTTGGATAAAGCTGACAGCACTTTTAATGAAAAGACAGTTAACCCAATGTCACCAGATCTTAAAGATAAGATACAGCCAGGAACATTCACTGAAGGGCCAAAGAAGGAAATTGGTATTAACTCACTGAGTATAGGGGCTGTGAAGAAGGACATCCCGAGGCACAGCAAAGCCATCTTGTTGGAAAAAGATCAAGTGAAGCCTGACCTTGAGCCAACTGTAAAGAGCAAACTGATAGATAGTACAGCGAGGTTGACCAGTACGGTTCAATCGCCTGTGGTAGGCCAGGGGACAAGGATTATTTCAATAACTCCATTTAAAGCTAACGTTGAAGAGGAACTTTCAAAGTATAAAAAGAACATCAGCAAGATACCCGAAGTAAGTCAAGACAACATACGACAACACAAGACAAACCTCTTAAGAAACTCAGAAATACATCCAACAACTGTGATTCCACCTAGAGGCCCAAAACTAAGACGACCTAATATTATAAACAAAATGTCAGCAAACAGGACTGCTGGAGTACCTTTGAAGCAGTCCATCCCAGTCAGAAACAGCAATATGGGCAGGAAAAATGGCACTGGAATTATAAAACAAACTTATATAAGGAAGAAACCAATCTCTCAAACTGAGATAAACATAAATAGAGGTCTCAAGACAAAGGTAAGCAAAGTGACTCAATTCTTCAGTCCCACTGGTGCAACAACTACTGTAGAACAAGAACAAAAAGAAGAAATCAAACACATCCCACAGGTGACAAGATCAAACCTATTGGATAATCAATGGTTAAATAACAACAGTACAGTGTCTCAAAATGCAGGTGATATACAAGACTTGGAAAATGTTCAAGAAGAAATGTACCGAATTGGAGACAACAGTGAGACTGTGTTGATATCAGACATTGGGAACCACGCAGAGGACTCTAAAACACAAAGTGGAGCATCAAATTCACCTATTGGTGGGAAAGAAAGCAAGACAATTAACTTGGGAACTGCTGATACTAGCAGTCGACCCCCATTTAAAGTGGACAAGACCCGCAGTGGGAAGAAAAGGCCAACTGCATCCACCTTAAAGAAAGAGTCATCTCACAATCCAGGAACAACTCAATTCACAACCTCAGCACTCTCTTTTACGGACACAGACCATGAAAATGGTACAAAAAACATTCGTACAATTACAAACACACATGTTGAAATGGCTAAAAATGTCAGTCAGGATACACCCATAAGCTTTGAAAATATCGGCACAACAAGAGAATTGGAACTTATTCAAATGAATAAAGACAGAGTGGAAGGAAACCCCGGGGAGATATTATCCAACCCAAACAGTGCAGACACAGCCCAAGGTTATAGTGAAGGGAGCTACACAATTCCAGTTGTTTTGGAAACGCTTAGAAATGTTGAAGAAATTAAGGGCTCAAAGCTTTTCTCACTCAGCCCTGAGGACACAGCTGAGGGATTTAAATCACATGCAGTCAGTGATGAGGTAACACAAAGAGAGAAAGTTGAGAACAAGATCAACAGCACCTGTCTAAGTGATTGTAAGACTACGTCAATCCAACATTTGACAACCCAACCCAATCCATTGGACTCTGGAAGAGGTAAGGAATTAAACCCAACCCATTCACACTACAAAAACACTCCAGAGTGTTTAGAGTATAGCAGTAGTGCATGTTTATTTGACACAAAACTTACGGTAAAGTGGAATAAGTCACTGTGACACTTCATATAGATTACACTCAAGGTTTCAGGAGAGTGCAGGACACATCTCCAAAAACAACTACAGGTACAAGCAACCCAGATAATCATTTTCTGGGAATTATATAATATGAAAGTGTCCTCTAACACATGCACTTTATCTAGACAGTATGATAGGATTCCAAAATTCTCCATGGCAGAGATAAGAGTTTTATGGATCTTCATCTGAGTAGCAGATGTTGTGGTTTTTGTGAAGAGGACCAGCTGTAGGCATCTTTTGTCTGATGTATCAGGATGTGGTGTCTTTGTTGAGCTTGAGGAAAGGCTTAAAGTAAAAGACTTTTCAGCAATGCATAATTCATGCACGTAGACTCATGCATTAGTTCAGTACCATCCTGTGCATACATTTACAAAATTTGGCTTTGTTGCTCTTCTTGAAACCATGAATAAATAAATCCAGGTGATACACATTTTTACGCATAAAACAGTTGCGTATCTCTTAAATGAAACATTAAGTGTCTCACATTAAAACAATCGCGATTGTAAAAGCGCTATATAAATAAAGTTGATTGATTGATTGAAGTGTCTGCAGAGCGCAGCTTTGTTGTTGGGGTCTAACAAAAAAGACAGAGAAAACTATTTCAGTGTATCTTTCTGCTCTGTTTCGTTTAAAAATCTGTTCCAGATTTTTCAGCTTGAATGTTTATTTTTTCAATTTCAATCCAGCTGAATGCATTTCCATTGTGCTTTACACAATACATATGTTTTCAAAGCAGCTTTACAAATAAAAATGCCTAACAGGCATCTCTAGTCCTCTAGATGACTATGGCAAGGAATATGTTTAAGTAAATTTAAGCAAGCAGATTTAGGTTGTTTACACATTGTAATAGCATTTTATTATTAACAGAGGGTGAGGTAACCTATAATAATTTGTATCGCCTTACAGAAAAAGGGCCTGCACAAGACTGCGCTGATTATATTACGAAATCACGAAGGAATGGTGTATACAGAGCAACGCCGCGGCTGAAAAACAACACGTTCCCTGTTTTCTGTGACATGGAGTCCTCTGGTGGAGGCTGGACACTGATTCAGCATCGCTTCGACGGCAGCACAAGTTTCAACCGCACCTGGGACGAGTACAAGACTGGATTTGGTAAACTAATAGGGGAGTTTTGGCTTGGCAATGACAAGATTCACCTGCTGACAAAGGCAAAAAACATGTCATTGCGAATAGAAATCGAAGACTTTGATGGTGTCAGAGAATATGCCCATTATGACCACTTCTATGTGGCCAATGAAAGCCAACAATACCGCCTGTCCATCGGTGACTACTCCGGTACAGCCGGTAATGCCATGCAGTTTAGTAAGAAATACAATCATGACCAGAAGCTTTTCACCACACCGGACAGAGACAATGACCAGTATCCCTCTGGAAACTGCGGGGCCTATTACAGCTCAGGCTGGTGGTTCGATGCATGCATGTCTGCAAATTTAAATGGGAAATATTATCACTCAAAATACAAAGGGGTACGTAATGGGATATTTTGGGGTACGTGGCACAATATTACAATGGAATATTACCCAACCAATGACAGACAAGCTTTTAAGACTGTTAGAATGATGATAAGACCTAAAAACTATGCAAACTAATATTTACCAACCAATCCTAAAACCTACCAATTAAATTAAATTAAGCTATCTTTTGAATTTTTTATGATAGAAGAGCTAGAAGTAAATTACTACTCATGATACTGATGTATTCATAGTAAATTGTAATGTCAGAACTTGAATAAACATTGACAATGTCTCTGTATCTATGTTGTTTTTTGAACTGTACACATATGCATGAGCATTCACAACCAAGATCTTGTGTTGCTTTAAAAATACTGTACTGCATAAAACCATATTTACAGATTCAGCTGTTATTTTGTATATAGTATTTTTTGGGCCAACCCATGACTGTTTACATGGATATATGCACAATTTATTAATCAGTTTGAAAAGAAAATGTAAATCTTTGAATTTTACCAGCTTAAAAGCATTTCTAAATGTTTATAGTACCAAGTGTTATTACCATAGGAATTGTTTAATTGTAACCACAAAAAAGAAGGATCATAATTACTTAAAATGAACTTAATAAATTACAAATATATCAACAATAAAGCAAGTAATAATTTTAAATCCCATTTTTTCTATCTCAAGAATAATTATAATTGTTTCTGATGAATTTTAACACCTATGCATGATCTTGTAAACCTCTGTAAATATAACCATGCACTTATGGACTGAACATAGTTGTCGTAAAGAAAATATTTTTTTTTTTTTTTTTTTAAATGAATTACAAGGATGTTGTTATTACTTTTTATTATTCCCACACTCTGTACAAGAGAAAATTAAATTCCGTAAACATGTATTATGCAAGTTCTGCAATGCAAAACATAAGTGTATGATAAAGACAAATGTATAAATTATACACCATTAGAACATATGTTTTTTCCATTTGCAAACCATATTGTGGTACAGTACTGGTTGAAAAAACAGTGTGTATGCAGCACATAAACAGTTTTGTTTTCTTCTTTTTTTTCTTTTTTTCCCAAATGTCCATTATGGCATGCTGCTAATGATCTCAGTGTTTCACTAAAATGCAATAAATATTCTGAGCAGCATTCACAATCAGTCATTTCTGTCACCTGAGTGAAAACTCACCGAGCCAAAATACGTAAACCTCTCTGCATCATTGTGAACGCGAAACACAGGCTATTCAGCTTCACCCTTGAGCCTGAAAGAAACAAGCAATTCCTGATAAAGAGCTTTAAATAGCTGTACATTCTTATTGTCCGTTATATATATTCTCTTCCTTATGAATAACATCTACTTTCAAGATGATTTTACTCCTGAAGAATACAGTAAAGACTTCTCTGCTGGCTTTCAAAGAGTACCATTCATATGTTCAGTCTCTTCTGAAGTGGAAAACATTGTATCCCAGCTCCATCATGGCCCCGATAAGCAGAGCCCAAAGAGGGATGCAAACCAAGCTCACCAAGATGTCCATAAAATGATCTAATTTGGCACAGAGAGTCAGACAAAACGCCAGTTTAAGCAGCATGGCCACGAGGTACCACACACGCTTCTTGGAGTTCTCCGTCCCGTTGCGAGGGTCGAACCCCGGCTTGCAGCGGCCTGCCATTTTGACAACGAGCATGAGGAGGAGAATAAGATCAAAGATCCAGACAGGAAGGAAGATGATGAACCAGCTCCAGTTGATCTTCTCGTCCAACTTGAGGACCAGCATAATGAGAAAGACAAGTGTGAAGATCCATGTCAGGAGGACTCTTTGAGCAAGGGACATGTTCATTTGAAACGCTGGCCTAAAGGCACAGCAATAGGCTGATCTGGAGGAGAAAAAAATAGTTCAATTTACATGTCAAACAGTTAATTTCATCTTGTGGAGTTGCATCTTTTGAGATCAAGTTGCTAAAGGGGAGATAAAATAATGACGTTAATGAATATAATTATTCATTTATATATTATTAAATATTTAAAAAAAATATGCAATTTTTCTTTTCAATCTTCAATAGATTTAACACTCATAATATAACTATAATACAACGTTGATAATTATAAATAAAACGTACTTATTATTATAAAATGTATCACCATAATTTGCATTATATTTATTTATTAGGGATTTTCAGTCATATGAGGTTATATGCATATTTATAAAAAGGCTATGAGTAGGTTTAATATTAGTTTAACAAACAAAATCATTCATTATCATAAATACTACAATGGCCAGTGGTCAACTATTTATTCAAATGTAACGTTAAACTGTTTTAGTGTCTAACGTTACCCACCAGACTGACACGAAAGAAACACGGATGTGCTGTCTCTCAAATAAACGAACATTTGTTTTATTTCATTTATATTTTATCTTAACTGTCCCATACTGACACATCCTCAAAATAAAGGATCTGTTCATTACTAGCACAAAACTAGCATAGACAGACCGGACTGTTTGTTTTCATTGTATAAGGGGTTAAACCCACGAAAAGAAAAAACGCACTGGAAAAAAAAATCTTACCAGCAACGAAGACAACCCGGCTAGCCTTTTGGCCAGAAAGATTATTAAAACTAATATCCCTTTATCCACTGTATGATGAACACTGCTACAGATCAGACGTTTTCAAAACAACTTCTCTTCAAGGACTAAGTTGAAGTGTGCGCAGCGCCTCTTACCGGACTGGAGGACATGCATCACACCGGCCAAGAAGGATAGATCACCCGATAAATGAAAATTGTGTCATCATTTATTCAACCTTAATATTTTGACAAATATGGGTAACTAAACAGTTGACGGGCTCTACTGACATCCAAAGTATGGATACAAAATACT
The DNA here is from genome assembly GCF_024679245.1 of Pseudorasbora parva. Taxonomy (NCBI): domain Eukaryota; kingdom Metazoa; phylum Chordata; class Actinopteri; order Cypriniformes; family Gobionidae; genus Pseudorasbora; species Pseudorasbora parva. The sequence goes on along the minus strand of NC_090196.1, from coordinate 18,606,320 downwards.
ATGGATGTCGAAGGGGACCATCAACTGTTTGGTTAGCGACATTCTTCAAAATCTTTGTGTTCAGAAGAAGAAATAACTTCATAGAGGTTTGTAATGATTAAAGAATTTTCATGTAGCTGTATACTTAGCCTACATATTGTGCCTACCAAACAGTCCACAATTTGTTAGGCACATATTTCTATTTAAAGCAGTAGTTGACTTTAAAATTAAAATAGGCTATATTTTACTTTTAAATATGGATATTTTGGCCTTTATTAACCCCCTGGAGCCGTGTGGAGTATGTTTATTATGGATGGATGCACTTTTTTGAGCTTTAAACTCACTGCCATCATAAAGCTTGGAGGAGTCAGGATATTTAATTGTGTTAATCTGAAAGACGAAAGTCATATACAATGGCAAGTAAATCATGGGGTAATTTTCATTTTAAAGTGAATACTCCTTTAAATGCATTTTTTTTTCTTTAAAGAATTGTTCCAAAATCTTGAGCACCCTAAGCTGTTATGTCCAGCAGGATTCTTCTTGTTGGGCATGGTCTACCAGCTTTTTTCTTTTAATTAAATGTAAAAGAAAACACATCACTGAGCAGGAAAATGATTTAAAACAATAATTGTAAGATTGTTACTAAAAAACACCCTTGATGTCTTTATTCAGCCTCAAGATGGCACTGCTTCACTATTTTAAGTTGTTAAACAGGTCCTGCTGTAGCAAACTGCTCCTGAGGCTCTAGTCTAAAGATGAATCTGCCCTTGAAAGAATGTACATGAACCATTATCTCAATAAAATATAGGAATTGCTCTTTGCTTTGAAGTCACCATGAAATAAAAATTGACAAATCTTATTTTTTATTAAATATTGCAGTACCTATTATAAATTATTTAGCTGTGCACATCATTTTTTTTTTTTTAATCATGTGCCATCATAATCTTTAATCAAAATAACTTGCATGAGCAATTGGTCACTCAGATGACTAATAACAAACTACAACCATCCAATCAATTCCCTATGGACAAAATCAAGTCCCACCCAACACGTAGCCTATTCTTGTTCCAGAAGCATCTAATTCGGAAATAATCACAATAATTGGGGATAAAACACTATAACAACTTCCGTTTCGTGTCGACTATAATTTCAACCTACACTCACACCCCTGAATGCAACATTTCTCCTGGCTCTTTAATTGCTATGAAAGAACAGAAGGTTCTCACCCCCAGGGTGAAAGAAAACTTCTCAAATATCTCTCGGGTTGATTTCACACCCGAGATAACCATCAAAAACCACTAATTTCCAATATATTATTACAATCACCTATTTTCAAAAATACCCTTTAGGGTCCAGACAAGAAGGTGCACGGTGTGCACTGATAGCATACAAAAGCCACATGCATGCTGAATCAGTTAATGAGCTTATTACCCTTTGCAAATGTCCTGTTGTGGCTGCCATTACTGAGGCCTTAAGGGGATGTCAGCACAAAAGCCAGGTATTAATGCAGCGGCTTCTTTGCTCTGTGTTGCTTATCGGTGAAACCACACAACTGCAAGCTGCCTTGAGGCCCTGAGCCGAGGACGGAGTTTTAATTGGGTCAGTCTGAATCTGCAGCCTGTTGCCATCACATGAGTGTTTAGAGAGATGGAAAAAGCAACCCTCTGCCTTTTTAGGGGGGTGCAAAAGGTGTTTCAGCTACACACACGTCTGCTACTTCATTACGAAGATTTACCGTAGTTCTTGCATAGTAAACATTGTATTTATAGTGTTTGTAGCAGGACCATATCTGCAGGTTAAACCTATTGTCGATGCCTCATTACCATTAAATCATTGTGACTACTATAGTGTAAGTGTCAATGTAATTTTTTGTTATGAAAGTTAGAAAATTAAGTATTTGGTATGAATTTACATGACTTATGACCCAGGAAAATGTTGTACTCGAAATCCAGTTCACTGTTATGGATTACTACGCTGACAGTAGTAATTCTGATTTTATAAGTATTCTTTTTTTCAGCAATATTGTGACATTATTACCATTTAAAATAAGATGTTTCACATATATCATTTTAATATGAGGAATTGGTGCTCAGTTATTATATTCACTCAATTATTAATCATGTTTTTTTTTTTTTTGCTGCGTAATATTTTTTTAAAAAAAATGTAATAGAGGCCTGCTACAATTCATAAGTCTTTGAATCTTCTATTTATCATAAAATCTTGAAAAATATGTATCATGATTTCCACAAAAATGATAAAGCAGCAAAACTGTTTTAACACTGATAATAAAAAATAAAAAAAACATGCTGGATAAAGTAACTTTTAAAAGCAATGCATTACAATATTGTGCTACTCCCTAAAAAAGTAACTAACTGCATTACTAGTTACTTTTTTATAGAAAGTAATGCATTACATTACATTTGCGTTACTTTTTCTCAAATTGAATCATTGAAGGTCAGTAGTAAACACTGTTAATAAAGTGAGATTAAACACAAAATATATTTGCATTATATTTAAATAATATTGCAGTATATTTAAATATTGCAGGTTTGCATTTCACAGTTTTTTTTTTTTCATTTTGAGAAATACTGAATCTGTTTTTGATCGAGTAAATTCGTGCTTACATTTAGTCTAGAACTACAATAAACATCCATTGGCACTTACTCTCGATTTCTCTCAACATGGGTATAGGAGAGCTGTCAGTCAATATGGGAAAAAACAGTAACTTGCGTTACTAATTTGAAAAATTAACTCAAATATTTTGTTGTAAATTAAAAAAAAGTTATGTGCTATTTTACTAAAAAAGTAATCTGATTACATAACTTGCATTACCTCATAATTGATAATAACTGAGCACCAAATCAGCATATTAGAATGATTTCTGAAGGATCATGAAACACTGAAGAAATGGTGTAATGATGCTGAAAATGTCAGAAACAAATTACATTATAAAATATATTGAAATAGAAAACAGTTATTTAAATTTGCAGCCTTGGGGAACCAAAGAGACTTTAAAAAACAAACAAACAAAATAGTAATAATTTCTGATAGTTTATGTGGCCTTTTCTGGTATTTCTAATAAGAAATCTTATCATTTTAAAATGACAACATCATATAGTGGCTCTGTGGGTCGAGAAAAGCGTATCCTTATCTTGCCTTTGCATAATTTGTTTCTGGAATATGGTACAACTTTATGCATGGACTCTGAATATGAATATATTTCGGAGTCCTTTATATTCCAGTGCCAAGCACAGCTGCATGGTAAATATTAAAAATATTCCCTATAGTATCGTGTCACGCATATAACGGAGCTTTGAGAACTTTTCATCTATTTTTGAGTGTATTTTAGTCACAAAGTACACATTTAATGAAACCAGTTTGGCATTCTAACCTGAACATATGGCATGACAAAATTCATGAGTCTATGAAAAAGAAATTTAAAAGGACAGTTCACCCAGAAATAACCATTCTTAATTTACTCACCCTCATGTTTTATTTCTTCTATGGAACACAAAGAGACATTTTCCCCAAAATGCCCTGTTCTTTTCCACAAAATAAAAGTGATAGGAACTAAGGTTGTCCCAGTACCTATCCACTTTCACTGTAAGAAAAAAAAATGTCAATCTTCATTTTTCACAGAGCACATGAAATGTCCCATTCTGACCCCAAAGAGACTCCCACCTCCTCTTTAAAACATCCAATGAAAAGTTGCTATGGTCAGCATAATTTTGGAATTGATGTTGGATGATCTCTCTGGTTTGATCTACCATGTCAGCCCCGCCTTGAGGTCAGATGGTGGATGTTCCAGTTGTCATTTTCAAGCAGGATGTGGAAGAATTCTGAGTTATCTGGAATCCAGCATCAGCCCATTTAAAACATAAAAAAACACATGATGTGTACTAAATGTGAGTATCCACAGTTCAAAACAGCTTCATGCGAAAGGTACACAGTTCAGCTTGCATTTACATCAGCACGTGAAAGCGCACATCTCTTTGACTCTGTAAGGTAAATTCAATCTGGGGCTTCAATTTCCTCTTGTGGGTATTTAATGCGGTTGTCATGTTCAATGAGAAATTGCTTCCCCTCTGAAGAGCTTTGTGGGCACTGAAATAGGTTGCTATGACATGCTCGTTCCCCGTGTCCTTCTAGAGAAGATTAAAAGCTTGATATTGAAATCATGGTTCGTCACCAATGCTAGACATCTTATTTACTCCGAATGGGCAGAGAATGCAGCATGTCAGACGTGAAAAACACGTTTCTGCCGTGTATGCGCACACACCGTTTCAAATCAAGGATCCCCGAGCTCCGCTTGGCTGCGGTTCCATTATCTTCGGTTCCGGCAGTATCCTAAGATTTGTGCCTGTTCCCCAGCGTACTTTAGCCCTAGGGCTGTCTGTGTTGATTTATGTTTGACAGCCATTGAACTCATCACAGCCTTGTGCGAATATCCGTATTGACCTGTGGCCACTCACATTAAATCCTATCGAGTTTAGTCTTGCATGATTTTCGACCTCCTCGAGGAAGGCTGTCTTAGAGCAATAGGAAAATTCATAGCTATAGCATTTAAGTGCAAATCTATCTTAGGCAGCACAAGATCAATACAAAAATGCAGCCATTTGTGGTTTTACATTAGATCTGTGCATATGAAAATACTTCCTCCACAGCACAGAGCAGGTGGATATAGCAAATGTGACACAAGTAGAGGCTTAATTGGACTTAGTAAATGTATTGCTATAAAATGGATTTTTGCACATAGCTGCCATAAAGACTATAACCACACCAAGATTTTAAGTTTAAAAGCATTTTTTTATTAGCCACTTTTTAAGCACACACTAGTTGCAGGTAAACTTAGCCAAACACCTTATTGTAACACCTAACTCATTGATAAGTAAACTTTAATGTATTTGGATAAAAATAAAACATGCATATTTGTATTAACTATTAAAAATAGTATAACTTGTTTAACATATATACACACACACACACACACACACACACACACACACACACACACACACACACACACACACACACACACATATATATATATATATATATATATATATATATATATATATATATATATATATATATATATCCTAATTAACTTCATTGGTTAACAATATATTTATATATACACACACACACACACACACACACCATATATATATATATATATATATATATATATATATATATATATATACATACACACTCACCTAAAGGATTATTAGGAACACCATACTAATACTGTGTTTGACGCCCTTTTGCCTTTCACCACCACCACCAGCCTGCACAGTGGTAACAAGGCATGATGGATCAATGCTCTCATTCTGTTTATGCCAAATTCTGACTTTCAACAGAAATCGAGACTCATCAGATGAGGCAACATTTTTCCAGTCTTCAACTGTCCAATTTTGGTGAGCTTGTGCAGATTGTATCCTCTTTTTCCTATTTGTAGTGGAGATGAGTGGTACCCGGTGGGGTCTTCTGCTGTTTTAGCCCATCGGCCTCAAGGTTGTGCGTGTTGTGGCTTCACAAATGCTTTGCTGCATACCTCGGTTGTAACGAGTGGTTATTTCAGTCAAAGTTGCTCTTCTATCAGCTTGAATCAGTCGGCCCATTCTCCTCTGACCTCTAGCATCAACAAGGCATTTTTGCCCACAGGACTGCCGCATACTGGATCTTTTTCCCTTTTTACACCATTCTTTGTAAACCCTAGAAATGGTTGTGCGTGAAAATCCCAGTGTGCCGGGAGGGGCGTGGTTTAGCGAGGTCTGTGACGGGAGAGAGAGTTGGGAGACAAGGGTGGCATAAGTGGATAAAGTTCAAATGATTAACACCTGTGTCTTGTTCCAGTAATGGGCGTGGAGATGACATAAAATCAGAGAGATTCACATTCAGAGAGAGAGACCGGCAGGAGACTCGGAAGCTGGGGGAAAGTTACAGTGACCTCTGGAGAGCACATGGACTGATTAATTGAAAGTGTTGTTGTATTGAGAAACGCTACGAAGCGTCTTGTTGTTTTCATTGTTTTGTTTTAGAAATAAACACTAACCGAGTCACCTGAAAGCCGACCCTGTCTACTTCCTTCCTTTCAAACTGACTTTTGTTACACTTAGTAACTGAGCAGATTGTGAAATACTCAGACTGGCCTGTCTGGCACCAACAACCATGCCATGCTAAAAATTGCTTAAATCACCTTTCTTTTCCATTCTGACATTCAGTTAGGAGTTCAGGAGATTGTCTTGACCAGGACCGCACCTCTAAACATTTACTACAACAGCAGAAGACCCCACGGGTACCACTCATCTCCACTACAAAAAGGAAAAAGAGGCTACAATTTGCACAAGCTCACCAAAATTGGACAGTTGAAGACTGGAAAAAGGTCTGATGAGTCTCGATTTCTGTTGAGACATTCAGATGGTAGAGTCAGAATTTGGCGCAAACAGAATGAGAACGTGGATCCATCATGCCTTGTTACCACTGTGCAGTAGAGGATAGATACCCGACACGAGCCGGATGGGTCCCGGCAGTACTCGAGGGGCGGGCCGGGTTCGGACAGATATTTAGAAATGACGTTCTGGTTCAGGTCGGGCTCGGTCACGTCAGCGCGATAAGGTGTTGAACCTTTTAAATTTAAAACGGCTTATTATGTAATTATCCAATGGGCCTGTTTAACTTGATGCAATGGTTTGTTTTTGTGATTAAAATAAATGTAAAATATTACCCGAACATATTTCTTCCTGTGTGCGGAAATTTGTTTATGTCGCTGTGACAACAACCCGCAACACGCGCATGCATATTGCCCGCGGCATCCTTGTCATTCCAGCCAGCAGCAGTAGCAATGAGCGCAACAGGAGGACAGCCTTGAAGCTATCCACAGTTGATGATGCAATCCTTTTTCTGCATAAATCCTCGATTAGCCTTAACTTTGATGGATAGATTATGTAAATAGATCCCATGTTGCAGTTTAGTAACCATACAGTTTGAGAAAAATTGTGAAAAAAAGAGTGACTTTCATTTCAATAAGCATTTCAGTTGTGTTTTGTTAATGTTTGGCTATTTTTAGTAGACCTTTGTTCATTTAATTTCATTTGGCTATTTGATTGGGCCCTGTGTAACATTTGATGCCCCATGTGCGTGCTGATGCGCTCGTCTGTAAACATTTCAGAATGCCTTCCTACAGTTGCTTAATAAAAGCGGGCTTTCCACACAAACAAACTAACATGTGTCTTAGTATATGAGGATTTTTTTTTATTTTAACTGTCGGGCTCGGACATAAATATCTTAATGCCTGTCGGACGCGGGCCGGGCTTGGACAGAAAAATGCAGCCTGATCCGCACTACAGTGCAGGCTTGTGGTGGAGGTGTAATGGTGTGGGGGATGTTCAAAAATGTAGTGAGTATGGGGGATGTATAAAAATGTAGTGGGTATGGGGGATGTACAAAAATGTAGTGGGTATGAAGTGAAAGTATTTTATGAATATTAAAGAAAAAAGTATGCTATATGTGGAGAGCATTCACTCAGTATCGTTATCTCAAATGCTACTTTTCTCTAAGAATTTTTCTAATGGAGTTTTAAAATGGTAATTTTCAGTTAATCAGTAAAATTAGGTCTGTTTTGTGCATCGGAATATGCATACCTATACATACACTACCATCAAATCGGAGGTCAGAAAATATTAGTTTTAAAATAAATTAATACTTTTATTCAGCAAGAATGCATTAAACGGATCAAAAGTGACAAAAAATTGTTTACACAAAAAATGAAGCAGCTGTTTTCAGCATTGATATTAAAGGTGGTTTCTGAAGGATTATGTTATACTGATGATTGGAGTAATGATCTTATTTTTTTTTAAATATAATTTGACAATTCTTCAAAAATAATTAAGTTGCTGATAGTACTGGTGTTCTGTCTGTGATTCTGATTAATCATCCATGTTATATTAAGTATATTTGTATAACATTGACCTTTAGAAATAAATCATTTGGCAAATGATTGTATGACAATATGCTTTATTACTAAAAGTGTATAATAGATTTGGCCTTCATCTCTGTCATTGGATCATCACCCCGGCACAGACCAGATAAAACAGTCAAGAATATATACAACTGAGATTATCTGCATAAACTAGGGCTAAACATTGGATAGTCTTTCTTGGGCTCTGATTTGATCCAACATGGTTTCAACAAGAACATTTCTATAGTCCACAATACGACTTAACATTTACTGTACATGAGGGTTGACACTGTTGTTCTTTGTTTTAGTCATCATTACTGTCCTCTGTTGCTCCGTCCCAGTTTAACAGTGGTATTCGCTCTGAGGGGACAGACGGCTCGATCCGCTGCCACCGATTGGGCGGCCAGATGATGTGAGACGCCCGGCCGTGGACAAGGCCGAGAGAAACCTGTGGAGATCAGAATCATCAAATTAAACTACCACCAAAAGCTCTATAAAAATCACACAAAACGGTTGATTTCTTGAGAAAGACTAACTGGAACAAGAATTAGATGCTTTTCTCATCTAGTGGATAGAAAGCAATATATCTCAGAGAACAGGACCTCATTTCTTTTTATAGCCAGAAGGACATGGGAGACATTTCAACAAACTCCCAAAAACTTTGATTTGGAGGGTATTGTAAATACCTGCGAGGTGTGGAGGGACTTGAAGGGGTGATAATGTACTCACCTGCAGGGGATGATACAGACCTCACAAATCTTTGGGTTTAACAGCATGACGAGACCACAATATAAGTTTAAAATACTACAGAGAAGTTCTGAGAAGAATCTTAAAGGGGGGGGTGAAACACTCAGTTTTCAGTCAATCTCATGTCAATCTTGAGTACCTATAGAGTAGTATTGCATCCTTCATATCTCCGAAAAGTCTTTAGTTTTATTATATTTATAAAAGAAAGATAGGCTGTACCGAGTCTTTCCAGGGAAAAAAAAGAGCGCCTGGAGGCGTATCGTGTGGGCGGAGCTAAAGAATGACAAATGCGCCCAAAGCGGTGACGTCCTCAAGCGTGGAGAAACCCATGGCTATCGATCTCAGCTAATAGATATATGATCTAGAATCAGATCCGGAGGCTGAAATAAATAGAACAGGAGAAACAGCAACAGCAGGACGTCCATCTCTGTGGTATGGACTGTATTTATTGGCCCGTCAGCATTTGTGTGTCTTTACTCGCAGTTTATGAGGACATGATTTGGTTTATGGACTTTTGTATGCAACTAAACCTTAGCAGAAATAAAGCAAAACGGTTTTGCACGTCAGACTAGTGTAACGTTATACAGAGAACAACAATGGAGTAACCTTTAGCGCATTTGAATGACGAAGCACGCGATCGTGTCGTTTACTGATGTTTACTCACGCGACGATAGCCAACAGCAGAGACATTTGAAGCAGTTTTACTCACCGACCGTGAACCTTTATCGCTGGGACCACTTTGTCAAAAACACACTTCTTTGGTATGATTTGCTGAAGTTCTGTGACAGCAGTGACCATGGAGATCCACGATGTTGTGAAGCTTCCCGTTATTTCTGCGTTTAAATCAGTTCAAATGCAGCGCTGCCTTCCCGGAATGCTGTGCTGAAGCGTTGAAGTCGCTTGATGTCACCCATAGGAATAAAGTGGAGCGCGGCGCGGACTATAACGACATAAGTGTTCACGGACGAGTGGATCTGCAGCTGAGCGAGTGTTTATGGGCGTGCATTTCCTCTCTCGCTCTAGTCACGCGCGCGCACCCTACCGTGAGAAGAGCCCGTACGGCCCATACAAGGACCTTCTGCTCTATCGACGTCAAGCCGAGCCATACTCGAAAAAAACTCTCCGAAACTTGTGAGAAACCGGAAGGAGTATTTTTGACACAGAAATACTCCATCAAACGTCCAACATTAGTTTTTAAAACTTTGTCTATGTTTAGGATGGGAATCCAAGTCTTTAACAGTGTAAAAAGCTCAGTATGCATGAAACAGCATTTCACCCCCCCTTTAATAGTCATTTTAGTATCATTGGTTTACTGTTATAATGTTTGTAAATATTTTGAATTAGATTTTAATTCTAGGTGAAGTTTTAGTTATTTGTTGTGTGGGTTTTTTGGTCATTTTTGAACATAGGCCATTTACATATGGCATTAACCCTTAAATTCATGAATGTTTTGCCAATCACTATTACACTTTAGGGTCTTTAGCATCCCAGATCTAGCCTAGAAAATCTAATCTGCCGCGAGTGTCTAGCAAACCTCAATACACTTCTGAGCTGTAAAAACCAAACTCTGGTCAGGCCAATCACATCGTGTAAAGAGTCGGTGGGCGGGGCTTAACATAATGATGGCAGAGTTGCGCTTGCATGCTTCTAGTAAACACAGAAGCTGGCGAGCGGCGGTCTTTCGAATCAGCTTTGACCGCGACTCTGGAAGACTGGGAGTTAAGCTTTTCTCTGAGAAAAGAACAAAGAACAGCACTGAAGTCATTCTTAAAAAGGGAAGATGCGTTCTGAGTTTTGCCGACCGGATACGGTGAAAGTTTAATCTGTTAACGAGGTCCACTTCAGGTTTCTCTGGTTGGTTGTAGCGCTATCCTATCGCGTGCAGAGGGAGTTTGAAAGACAGCTTTTTATCCCGCCCCTCCGATTGAGCCCTGTCAATGGTGAGTTCCCAGACCAAACATCTTGATGTGGGACAGGCTTATCAGGCTATCCCAGATCTATATTTAACACAGATGGATCTCTACTTGCCGGGATAATATAAAACTCTCCTGATATTAGAGTAAAAATTATAGAAGAATAAAATCAAGCATATTTTGTTCCCTTTTGGAGCTTGGAAGGGTTCAGTCTGAGCAGACGTTATATACCACCATCATAATGTCCTCGTCAGAGCTTGTTTACCAGTACATTCAGCATCTGGCTAATATTCACAATCTCAAACATATTCTCAAAAATATAATTTTTAACATCTTCAGAATCAATATCACTGACAGCTTCTTCATGAGCTCCACCATCAAGTGACAGTGACACAATTTCTCGTTTTGCTGATGATACTTCCTAATCTTTTGTTTTCTGCCTCAGTAACTGTGAGTGAAACGTCACTTTATCACTGTGTAGCAGACATGGAATAACCTTATGGACCTTATGGAATAACGTATTGCATGTATTCATTCATCAAAGATTAAAATGTTGTTCGGATAAAAATAAGGGTCATTAGCGACCCTATATATTATTTATATTTATATAATTTTTTCCCCTGTTATATTGTTTATAATGAATTGATTGAGGAATACTAAGAAGGTTGATGTCTTACTTTTGAATCAATGAAGAGGAGGGTGAATGTTGTCCCAGGTCACTAAAAATGTTTAAGTGTTAAGATACGTTTTGGTCAATTGAAACAGTGGACGACGCTAAACACAGATGTAAACGGGGTCTAAAACCTTTTGAGCTTGTCCACTTTCGACCACTTCCAAAGGTAGTGGAAAACACATTAGACTGGATAGCTTAAATGCGTTCAAATCCCTACAAAAGACCATCCTACTCTTATTTTAGCATTTCAACTTAAAATACATGAAAATGAGGAATGTTCCCTTCACAACTGGCTGATAAAAAGAGTTTTTTTTTAAAAATGGCTTTAGTTAACAACAATAACTCTGATCCAGTTTTAAAACTGAAATTTCAACCCAAAATATTCTACTTTCTTTATTCTGTGGAACACAAAAGAAACAATGAAAGTCAATGGGGTACAAAACGAGACTGCAGAAAGAACAGTCCTACAGTGCTATAAGGGCAAGTAAATGATGACAGAATTGTAATTGTTGGCTGAACTATCACTTTTATTCCAGAAATTGGATATCCGAGTCCAATCCGTGTGACATTTTGCAGTGATTTGTGGGCAAAATAAATACACAGTCTCGGACAGTCAGGATTTTGTGACCTGACTTTCAATCAGTGCTTCGTGAAAAGCTGAAGTCTTGTCAGCATTTCAGAATCAAAATATTTCAAACTACAACATTAGAAGCCTACGCAGCATTAAAGATCAGTCTAAATTCTCAGAAAGATTTAAATGTTGCCTTGAAAAAAGACATTAAGTGAAAAAAGATACGGTTTTCCATTCACACACACACGTAAACACACACATCTTACTGCATAATACATCAAGTCAAGGTAGCGGTGCAGTCTGTACTGACAAAAGTGAAAGCAATTGCCTGAAACATCCAGCAGGAATATTTGCTTAGTGATATATGACTTGATGGTTTTTCTCCAAATAGATCTCCCACCCTTCCCTATCATGTTCCGGCCTGGTCTTTGGGGAGAACCAAAAGGGTTTTCGGTAATAGATGTGAAACAATAATAAAAGAGGCCTAGGAAGTATATGTGGTTCAGTGCGAAACATATTCATTTGCTTTTTGACAAGAAGCATCATTAAAAATCCGCCTGAGGACAAACACTCGAAAACCGCAACGTGCACAAAACCAACGAATCTGAAGGTACTCAACAAAATCATGCCGAGTCAGGGACTTAACAGACAGGACCGTTTGTTTTTCTTTCTCAGTCCAAGTAACATTTAAAAAATTTCAAGGACGAATCTGAGCAGCAGATCTTGACATATAGTGAATGACTGAAGTGAGATGTCATAGTCTGAGTTGAGATGGGAGAAGGAATCACTGCTCTGTTTAATAATGTATCTGAGGAGCCGTGCAGCAAAGAAGCATCTACAAAGAACCAATAATACCTCAATCTCTATACATTACAGGCGAGGGAATTCAAGCACATCAAGGCTGTTAACAAAAGTCCCCAGAAAAATGGCAATCTTTGTCTTTTTTGTTGAATTTTTTATAACCACATCTATTAGAGGCTAAAAAAACACTTTGAAACTGCAGCCTGAAAGAGCTTTCATCGGTCACACAAATGTAAAACATCTAAAGAGATTCATGAGAAAATTACTACCTTAATACTTTTTTTGCATGTTTTATTTTGAAATTGAAAGTTCATATTCATATCAAATCGATTTTTACTTAGCATATTTGCCTGCCAACAATTAAATAGCTTTTTATGCACGTTATTTATACTGCCATACAAAAGTTTTGAGCTTTTCAACATTTTATTATGATAAGGCTGCATTTATCTGATCAAAAATAGTGAAAATAAAATATGTTATTATTAATATGAAAAATATTAATATGAAATATAATATTAAAATGAATTCAAATGTAATTCAGTAAATACGCCAGTCTTCAGTGTCCCATGATCCATCCCAAATCATTCTAATATGATGATTTGCTGCACAAGAAACTTTCCTTATTATTATTATCAATGTTGAAAACAGTTTTATATTTTTTGGAATTGTGGATTCTTTGATTAATAAAAAGTTTAAAAGAACAAGATATAATTTAAACAAGTCTATAAATTGATACTTTTGATCAAATGGAAGCATCCTTGCTTAATAAAAGTATTCATTTCTTTAAAAACTTAAAATTTCTGAATGGTATGTATATATAAACATAAATAATAAAAATAATAATAATAATAACAAATGTTATTTTGAAACTCGTATGGGTAATGTAACGGGAATAAAACATGAATCAATCTTTTTTTGAGCTTATATTTTAATTTGAGTAATCAATTGTTTTTCAATGTATTAAAAAGTTACAAATCTCTCTAAACGCCCATTCCTAATAATATTTAAAACCACAATTTAAAAATGGCATGCTACCAAATCAAACAACCACATTCTCTTTTCTCGTTTTGTTGAGTACATCCTTTTAAATCACATCAATAATCCAGTTATGATTTGCGCTTGAAATTATTTTTTCAGGCCCTCTTGTGAGGTCATCTGATATCTCTACCCACTATGCAATTAATCATCTGTTAATATTGCAATCAATTAACATGTTTAATTAAAGCTAAATCATATAGCTCTTCTGTATCATCCATCTGCAACTAAACATATATACGATACATGGCTAGTTGTTGACAGATGATACTTAAAGGGTTAGTTTACCCAAAAATGAAATGTATCCCATAATTTACTCACCCTTCACTCATCCTAGGTGTATATTACTTTCTTCTTTTAGCCAAACACAATCAGAGTTGTGTTAAATAATATCCTGACTCTTCCAAGCTTTATAATGGCAGTGAATGATACCTTGGTTTTTTGAAGCCCAAAAAAGCGCATCCATCCATCATAAAAGTAATCCATACGGCTCCAGGGGGGTTAATAAAGGCCTTCGGAAGTGAAGCAATGCGTTTTTGTAAGAAAAATATCCATATTTTTAACTTTATAAACTATAAAATTATAAATTTGTGTCTTTAGTGACTGGCTTTGTCTCGGACTCGACGCGCGACGTACTGACGAATGCGGAAGCACAGAGGACAGAGCTAAACGAAACATCGGTCACGAATCTTTAAAGAGAAATGTTGGCGGAGCTTGTTGCTCAGCCCGATTTGTTTGAATAGCGAGACGCTTTTGCTCTCACCTTACGTGACGCCACATCCTATGTCATACGTCAGGTCAGAGGTCAGCCTTCTGCTGGAACTAGACTCGCGCGCGGTCGTATGGATTACTTTTATGATGGAAGGATGCGCTTTTTTGGGGGGGGGTTTCAAAAAACAAGGTACCATTCACTCCCATTATAAAGCATTATATTTTTAACATAACTCAGATTGTGTTAGGCTGAAAGAAGAAAGTCATATACACCAAGGATGGTTTGAGTAAATTATGGGAAATATTTGGGTGAACTAACACAATGATGTGTGATTTTAGTTACTAAATCAAATCATCCATTGTGTTTAAAATATTGAAAAATGTCTTTGAATAGTTTTTTAAATATTGATTAAAACCTTTTTTTTTTAGGCGAATGTGAGTAATGCGAAACCCGCTGATATGTTTCTTGGGTGCTGTTGGTGGTTGCCAAGGTATTGCTATATTATTGCTATACTTGTTTTTTTGCTTGAATTGTCAAAAGAGTTCATTCGCAGGATACAACTTGTTTCCCTCCTTTAATGTTGCCAATGAGATTTTGTTCAAAGCAAGCACCAATTAATTGATTACCGGTCCAAATGTGTTGCTGTCGAAACTGTGGCCGTGATGATCCCCCTCGATCCACAGATGTCCATCTGGAACTCTTACATAACGGTTTTTATATCCCAGTGTTCTGGTGAAGAAAAAAAAGGATGCGTTAACACACTAATGGATTCTGATTGCTCTTAATGTAGGAAAACACCAGGCTATTTTTCAGTTTTCGTTGTTAATGTTACAGTTGACCAGCTACACGTATTTACCAATCGTGCATTTGGCTCTTGGCTCCCTCTTTAAATGTAAGATCAATACTTAATGTTCGCACAGCTGCTGCAGTCTTTGTTTTATATTTAAGATGACTCTCTGACATAGCAATAGTTCATAACCATTGCAGGCAGTGCTGTGAGCGCTCTAGAGTGGAGGAGATTTTAGGATTTTTAATGATAGCTTTCAGCCTTAGCCATCATAAAACTAAATTAAATTTGTCTTCATAAGAATCGTCTTAAAATCAAACTCTCAGGAGTCACCAGGCCCGTGGATTTCGTCGACCGAATCCCAAGATCACCTTGAGATGTAATGTTGTTGGCCATAAATGGTTTGATGAGACATTAATGTTTAATGATACTTACGGCTAAATGGCGCATTTGTGCGATACAAGCATTTAAAGAGGACCAAGCCTCAATTGGCGTGTTTAATAATCTCCAACAGATTCTTCTAACGGTTTGCCTGCTGCTACAAAGGCCTGTTAGTCTGTGTAAACACTTTTCAGGCAACATTTAAGTGGCAACAAAACAATATTCTGCTATTTCAACTCAAGAATCAATCATGATGCCATCTAGGCCACATCAAACTCCACCAACAACTTTCGAACAAACTTACTTGATGAAGTCACCCTCGATCCCAATGACCCGTTTGATGATCTTCTGCTGAGGGTTCTTCGGGCTCCTACAGAAGGAATGAACAGATATGAGATAGTTCGGCTGGCTACAGCATTTGCATACTGATGCCAGAACCGCTCTTGGTTTATTTGAGGATGCTGCTGAGCTCAGTGGATTATGGGGCATTAAGGACAGTTTTCAGAGACCAGATGGGTCTTATCTGCTGGAGTAAGTCAAGAAAAGACTCTAAGAAATGTCAAAACTCTCGATTTTTCGGGGCACAATATTATAAGATCTATTTGATTCAAGTATTATAATCAATTGAGACACTGTCTAAAGAGTTAAATGTAGGCAAAGATAAAATAATAATTCATTATTGGTTCTTTTACTATTCTTGAATATTATGCATTTACTCTTGGCGGTTACTATGAATTTTGACTGTGTTTTTTGTAACAGAATTTTCTTTAAAAAAAAACAAACAAAAAAACCCCTTCACAAAATAGCAATTTTGTTTCTCATAATTGTGACTTTACATGACATAACACTTGAGATGTGACTATGTGTAGCAAATTTAGCTTTCGTAATTTATTTTTTAATTACTTTTTGCTGAAACAGGCTTCCATAGAATTTCCATAAATTTGTAATATTTCCAATTATGTGTTGTTACTTTTCCCCCCAAAATATAGCTAAAACTATTAAAAATTGTCTTTATTCATTTAACTGCTGAAATATACATTTTAGATGGAAATTTAAAAAAATAAGGCAATATATATAAAAACAATGTCAAAAGCTTACAAAATTTACTAAAACTGAAAAAATAATAATAATGCAAAGATATTAATAAATACTACAATAGTATATAAATAATACTAAAATAACATTATATCATAGATCTAAGTTATTACAGACATTATAGAAAATCATAAAATATTGCAGTTCGATTCAAATTCCTTTTCCATGACTCTCTAAGTTATAATTATTTCAATTTTTTCAGGCCTGTCAAATCACAAGTTTTCTAACTTCCAGGTTTTCTGATCCCGCACAGCTTCCCATTCGTTGAGGTCAGGTCTCTTGTAAGTATTACAGTAGTATTTGAAATATTTGTCCCATCAAATTTTGACCTGGTCCCTCACATCATTAACCACGATGACCCTGACTGTGACCGAGGCGAAACCTGCAAACTTCTCATCTCATCCACTTCTGAAACCTTCTGCCACTGGTTGTCACTCTACGCTTCATGGAATTTCGTGTACGGTAATCTTTTCTGCTTGTTGCCTTTCCGCAAGAACGCTTTCTCAGCTGCAACACACCCTGTAAGACTTCTTATAAGATGACTTCTCACGGCTGAAGAGTGTACTTTGGTGCCAAACATCTCTCAAATGCTGAGCAAGCACTTCAGTGAGAAATTGCCTACTTTCTTTGTGACAGTTTGAACACCATGTCTTAAAAATCTAGGCACCTAAAAACCAAACCCGTTACTAGATATCAGTTATCTTTTATTGAATGAAGTTTATTTGTGTTTACTCTAATGCTAGTCACCATAAATCAGAATGGACAATTCTTGTTTTTATATGGAAACCCAAACTGATCAGCCGGCGATTTGATATTGCGATGCAGTTCAGTCTGGAAACCCGTACATTCATTTATCCTGCTTCTGTTACAAATTTGCAGGAACCAATCACAGACTGGCTTATCCACCTGGCGCACTATTAGAAGGTTTAACAATGGCGGATAGAGAAATTATGGATTGATGCCCGCTGATCATACCTCTTGTGGTCTGAAGGATTGGTTGAAGGACTATCCAATTGTGTACAGAGTTATTTGAGCTATGCCCGTTGATCACACCTCTTGTGCAGTAGAAAATACAGATCAGACTCCCCAGAACAATGTTCAACCTTAAAAGATTGTGCTTGGTCTGGTGATAGCAGACAAGAATATTGCAGCATTTATTGTAAATGTTTTATCCATGCACATCATGTTTAGTTAAATTCATGTTCACTCATGTTCAATCTCTAATCAAAATAGTTTCCCCTCCTTCTTGCAGCTTCATCTCTTCTCTTCTCTAATGAAGTGTTTACTGGCGTGAGGAGGGGACAACCTGTCACTCACATGAGATTGATGGACAATTCCAGATGGACAAAATCAAGTCCAAATTTTTAAAAGAAAAGAAGAAAAGACTATCGCAACTTCACGCTGACTATAACTAAATTATGTAAACAAAATATTTTAAAAAAGTTGACCTAGAGTAGTGGAGTCTTAAAAAGAGACAACACTTTATGCCATAACTTTTCTGTTCTAAAATTAATTCATTCATTTTGCCTCCTTTTAAAGGATATAATATAAGTATCAAGTGTCCAGTACCAGAGTCTGAAGGTTCAGCTCAAAATACCCCACGATTTGTAAATGTTCATTTTTGAGTGGAAGGAAAAACGTGCTTTTTTACATGCATGCATCTTTAAATGCAAATGAGCTGCTGCCCCCCCCCCCTGCTTTCCATAAGAGGGCGGAGCCTTTAGAGGGTAGAGTCTTTGGATACTCTGCCAAAACTCTAGCCTAGAAATCTAGACGCACCCTAGCGGCAGCAAATTTAATTTGCCCGCAAGTGTGGTCTAGCAACTCTCAATTCCTATCTGAGCTGTATTCCTCAGAATCTGGACGGCCCAATCACATCGTGTAGGTAGGCTATAGAGTTGGCGGGCGGGGCTTCATCATCATTAATGTTTAATATCTGCATGCATTTTAAAGCCATCAGTCGAAACTTCTGATATATGGTTTTCTGAGCGCAATATTTTGAATTTACCATGTGAAAAGTTCTCTTTCACATCTTATTGTGCTTCAACTGTTAAATACACACAAAGTTCACATAAACAGTTGGTTATGTCTGTGAATGTAAACAGCAAGTAAAGAAATTGCATGTGTATATTAGATCTGTGTTGTTAATATAAATCAAACATCAAAAGAAAAACAGAAAAACACTCTTTTTGTGGCTTTAATAAGAGTACATTTCTTTCTTAAATGCTGCTGTTAAATGCTGTGGTGAGGAGATAAACATCCTGGACTGTTAACAGTTCACTAAGGACGAGGTCTATGCTTTGCGACGTAGAGTCTGTCCACAGTCATGGGTAGAGCCATATGTGACGTCACTATGCAAAAAAACTGCAAAGTCTTATTCCGAAACATTGCTTATGATTTATGGGGATTAAAAAAAGTAGTGTGTGGATTTTGACCATTTTAGGGTGGTTTTGTACACACACTACCGACACACATTTATGTTCAAAAACCATGTAAAAGGGAATTTTACATAACAGGCCCCCTTTAAAATTTATTTTCCGATTTGAATAAAAAAAATTGAGAATTCAGTGAATGTCACTGTACATCACTTCTAGCTTCCTGTCAGAACCTATGCAACGTTAAAGCTTCAGACAGCTCCAGCGCAGCCTCTATCCATCATACACACACACACCTCCTCTGCAACAGCCCTGACGCTCAGCCTGATTTGTGCTTTTCATTACTTCTGCAGGCCTGAATGTTGTTGGTGTTTATCTCAAGTGTTACATACAGCATGCTGGGAGAATATATTCTGATTTGTCAAGTCAGATTTTGCAGTAACTGCAAGAGCCCAGTTGAATGTAAGAATGGCTTATCTAAAGGCTCCCAAAAAATATTATATCTCGCCAAAAAGCTTGTCCAGTGTGGGAAAATGTGCAAAAACCGAGAAATCTCTCATTATGCAGAGCTTTCCAAAAATAGTACTTGGTAAAAATGTCTCAATAAATGTTTTAAACACATTCAGAATTAGTCCAGTAGTTGTTAAATATTAGTTTGACAGCAGTAAAAAAAAAAATCTTAAATGCAAATAATAATGTACTATATTATATATTATATATATATATATATATATATATATATATATACACACACACACACACACACACACACACACACACACACACACACACACACAGCAAGCAGATATCCTAAAGCCTAATTTACACTGCTGCATCGAGTGTACGCCGTAGGTGGTGTGTTGCAAGCGTAGCCAAAATGTAACAACGCTACAATTCTACACGGACCACTGATTGGTCTGCCAGAACCCCTCCCTCAGGGGTACACATACTGTGCGTCGCCATGGACAACTACGTAGAAGTATAAATGAAAATCGGCATGTAGCCCACGGCGTAGAGGCTACGCCGCAGGTCCGACACACAACAACAAACCAGCCTTTAAGCCCAATTTATACTTCTGCGTCGAGTGTATGCCGTAGCTATGTCGTTGGCTGTGTTGCACACGTAGCCTGTGACATACCCTGACAGGCACCTCTCCAAATATTTAACAATGCGTCAATTCTACACAGGCCGCAAGCGTTGTGAGCGGCCTGCCAGAACCCCTGTGTAACTGCACGTCAATGTGGACAAGGACGCAGAAGTATACATAAACATTTGACGACATAGAGGCTACAGCGCTGGTCAGACACAGAAGTATAAATCAGCCTTAAAGGGTTAGTTCACCTAAAAATTAAAACGTCAATAATTACTCGCTGTTTGACACACCTAAGGCCAGTGGTTCTGAAATTAATTTTATGAAGCGACGAGACTAATTTTTCACTATAAATTTCATTATAGGTTGTTATTTTTATTTATTTTTGTGCACAAAAACTATTCTTGTCACTTCATAAAATTATTGTTGACTCACTGTAGTGAGATGGGCTTTGTAACGACGTCTTTAGTGCCTTTTATGGGTCTTGAGAGAGGAAGTGACATTGGTGTCAGTGAAGGCCTTTCTGAGCCATCGGATTTCAACAAAAAAAATCTTCATGTGTTTTTCGAAGATGAACGGCGGTCTTACGGGTGTCGAACGACATGAGGGTAAGTAATTAACGACAGAATTTAAATTTTTGGGTGAACTAACCCTTTAAAGTGTGCGGTGTGTTTTGGGCTGGGTAATTGAAATAAATGGAGAAAAGCTCCATGAGGCAATAGCTCCCATCGCTCTATGATTGGGTTATAATTGGATATGATTGGTTCGTGCGATAAATCCCGCCTCTTGTTTTCGTGCCCATAAGCCTACAGTGTAACCAACATATATTTTCATGCTTGATAATGTCTGATGAAAATAAGTTGACTATTAAAAAGAATAGCTTCACATTAGTTGACAAATAATATATATTTTTTTTAAATTGCTACTGCATTTACTTGGAATAAATGTAAAAAATGTGTAAAAACAGTAACTTGATGAACTGTAGGGCTACTTGGTTTTAATAAATAGAACGTAACATAAAAATACAAAATAGAACTGTTTCTTTTTAAATGTAATGTTTATTAACCAGAAAAATGTAATTACATTTGTTTGTAAATAAAAAAATAAATAAAAAAAGAGTGCCTAATTTTTAAACACCAACGTACACCACACTAATATTAGTAGACCGAGATTAGTAGGCCGAGTTTTTGAAGCTCCAAAAAGCGCATCCATTCATTATAAAAACTAATCCATACCACTCCAATGGGTTAATAGCCTAGCCTAAATGCCCTCTGAAGCAAAGCGATTGGTTTTTGTAAGAAAAATATCCATATATAAAATGTTATAAAATAATCACTGGCTTCCAGCAATGACCGGCTGTATGTGGGCTCACAAGACAGTTAAAAGAAAAGTATGTAAGATTGTGGCCAAAACTGGTACCGCAATCACTTTCAAATGACTATAGAGCGGTGTATCCCCTCTCCCCTCCCTCGAGGTTGCCAGATAGGCTGCAGGTTCAGCAGGAACGTTTGTAGCTGCAGCTGTGGTAACTAGAGCAGATCTGGCAACCCGGATGCCGAAACCCTACTGACTTCGTGATTGGTAGAAAGGTGGAGGGTGGAGCTTCAGGCCAAAACACAACATATCAACATCAGTTGAGGGCTGCAACAACAACTTTTAAATCACAATATCCTGGCCGGACTACTGTTGTCAGTGATATAAGTATTTGAAATTAACATGATTTCTTAATGTCTAGTGACATATCAGGGCCATTGTATGATTAATTGAAATACATTTCTTACATACAGTTCCTTTAAGTTCCGGTGGAAGAATGACCTCGGAGCTTTAAAAACTCGGATTGTGTTCGGCTGAAAGAAGAAAGTCATATAGTCTACAACTAGGGTGGCTTGAGGGTATGTAAACTATGCGATAATTTTTTATTTATTTTTTAAGTGAAATATAGTCCTTTAATGTCCAATGTAAAATCTGAGCAAAACCACTTGAAAACCACCAATATCTTTATTAGAGACGTTGGTTCACAGGCAGAGTGCATACGACAAATAAAGATGGAGTTGACATGGAAAACATAGAGAGTGAGAAAGTGGGAAAATTAAAATACTATTAAAATGGAGCGATGTAGTAGCCCCGCCCCCTTCTAGCTCATATACGTGCCCTCACCTGACTGACAGCACGGCTTGACCAATCAGCTTGCACCAAACGCGCGCATTTGCCTGTCCCCGGGGAGACTGGGTGGAGGGTGCGCGCACGAGCATGTGTGTATCATTAGGAGCGCGGCACAGACAGCTGGATGGATACGCGCTTCCTCGGTCCTTGGTCCGCGACGCGCTCAGCATCTTTTCCAGCAGAGCCATATGGAGACATACTCCACATCTCTCACACACTCAGATAAAGCTTAAATTCACTTGGATCTAAATAACCCCACAAGTCTGGAGCTCGGTCCCTCGATTGAGAGGAAAGGAATACATTATGCGTTTGAAACAAGGAATCTCATTCTCTCCGGTAAGTGCGGCTCTCTCACGTTCTCATGACTCATGTGCATCCTGTGATGGGGGGGTTTAATAGCGTGCCATTGCAGAGGTCTTTAAGCCTGTACTGTACGCGTTCTCTGAATGTTTAAATACACACCAGTGAGTATTAGAATCACTTATTCATCCATTTCAACCATTATCGTGAAAGCCCTGCGTATCCGCGTTAGAAATGTCGGATCTCACGCATTAGACTCTACAGGTATCAAGGGGAGGAATACTGAGATTCCGGTATTGTAATGTTAGTGATCAAGAGAAAATTGATTTTTGGTACTGCAAGGGATTTGAGAGACACATACATTTGCCAGTGGGAGTAATAGAAGTGCCCACAGTGCATTTTGTAACCAATTTGAGAATAGGCTATATTAATATATAATTCTGAGAAAAATCTTTAAAAAGTTATCAGAATAGGCCCAAACCTTTCATTATTAAAATCGAGGATTTAGACAGCAACTCTATTTTTCTTGTACACACTCACCTGGATGTTACCTAAACGTTAAAGCTAATCTTTAGAATTATTTCTGGACAATTAGCTTCATTCATGCACACCCTCATAAAATGGACCTCATACATATTGCTGTATCACTGTGTAAAATGTGTGATGCCCACAGATGCTTTCGAGCTTTACAGCCAAAAGTAACAAAAATATGTTAAGCTCCATCTTGTATATTGCTTACTTTGACAGAGTAAAAAGACATCATTCAGAAGACCTACTGTTTAAAAAAGAACAACATTAAACATCTCATCTACAAACTGAATGAGGATTTCAGATGCAGTAAAATTGGTTGTGGGTGAGAAAATCCCCCCTCCGTAAAGCGCTTTGAGGACC
The DNA here is from genome assembly GCF_024679245.1 of Pseudorasbora parva. Lineage (NCBI taxonomy): Eukaryota > Metazoa > Chordata > Actinopteri > Cypriniformes > Gobionidae > Pseudorasbora > Pseudorasbora parva. The sequence continues at coordinate 18,582,844 of NC_090196.1, read as the reverse complement.
CAGAAAAGTGCTATATAAATGTATAACTAATTATTAAAATACAACACAGTTATGAACTGGAGTACTTTTGCATAGCTCATGTTTAACTCTATGCAGTTCTGCAATATAGTTTAAGGGATCTTTATAGTAGTGGTATGTGTTTACAAAGTTTTGGAATCAAAATGCAATAATATGGAAGCAACCAAAAAGGGACATGTAGTCACCTCTGATTTATGGGATGTGCCCCTGCCTCATGTGTATGAACAAGGTGTAGATGGGAGCAGACGAGAGAGAGAAATCAATAGGGACAATAGAAGAAAAAATGCTTGTCTTGAGACAGGGCTGAAGAATATGCGACAGAAATAGCTGATATATCTATAGGGATTCTGTCAGCAGTGCTGAAGCATAATTAATTGCTGTCGTGTGGTGTGTTCGCCGGCAGTGTGGAGCAGGTGAGAGCTGTAGGACTATATAACACACACTCTGTCGGTGCCTGTGTCAGCGTAGTATCTTAGCTAATTATACTTCACACCAGGCGTTTGAAGTGACACCATGTAGTGTGATAGGAAACAATGCTGATATATTACAGCACGCTGGGGAAAACACACTCGCGTAGCCATGCCGAGCATAAAACTCATGAAATAAACTCGGTTGCCTTGTTGTATTGTATGTGAACAGAATAGAATCAAAGAGAGCAAACAATGGAATATAATGAAACAAACAGGGTGGAACAGAATAGCCAACGTAACTGAATAGAACAGAATTCAACATAATGGAGGAAAAGCAGAGGAAGTACAACAAATAAGAAAATAAAATAGAACACATTTGAGAATAAAAAAAGAGTAAAAGATAATAGAACATATTAAAAACAGAAGAAATATAACAGAACAGAATAAGAATAAAAAAGAAAAATAGAGTAGAAATGAGCACATCAGAACTGAATAGAACAGAATTTAAAAAAAAAATCAGAATAAAATTGAATATAGCAAAACAGAACAGAGAATGTTAGAATATATAAAAGAAAACAGCACAAGATAATAAAGAACTGAGTAGAGGAGATCTATTTTCAGAGTCTCAACCAGGTATACTCTCAATGTGAATATAGAATATAGTACAGTACAGAATTGAAAACATGATATATTTGAATAATCTGAATAAAATGGAATGTTGGACAGAGTAGAACAGAACAGAACAGAACGAATTAGAAAATCACAGAAAGATAATTTAGAGTCGAGTAGAATAGAACAACATAATGGAATGCCACATTTCAGAAAAATCAATGACTACACAGAGAAATTCAAATAGAACTCAATAGAATACAGCAGAAATAAACTGAATAGAAGAATGCAGAATGAAACAGAAGGGAATAAAATAAAAGAGAAGAATCAGAACCAAATTGAGTAGAAAAGACTATATATTAAAAAAGAATGAGCTAGAATGTGATGAAAGAAAATACTGCATAGAATTAAACACAGCCGAACAAAATATAATAGAGCAGTATAGAATATAAAACACTGTAAAGTGTTGATAACAACACAAAACAGCAACTCGACTGAACAGAACCGAACAGAACAGCAAATTAAAATAGATCAAATTAGAAAAGAGCACAAAACAATAATAGAACTGAATGAGAGGAGTAGAATAGAATATATATAAAAGAACAGATTGGAATAGAAAAATAATACAGCAGAATTGAATAACAGAACAGAAAAAAACTGAATGAATGCAACAGATACATTCAAATAAAACACAATAGAATCCAGCAGAAATAAACTGAATAGAAGAATGCAGAATGAAACAGAAGAGAATACAATAAATTAGAAACAAAATAGAGTAGAACAGAATATATAAAACAGACTGAACTAACAGAATGGGATGAAATAGAAAGAAAAAAAACCTAACAGAGCAGAAAAGAGTAGAACTGAACACAGCAGGACAAAAATATAATAGAGCAGAAAACTGAACACAATAAAACCTCAACAGAACAGATAGCAGAACAGAACAAATTAAAAAGAAAAGATCACAAAAAAATAATAGAATTGAGTGAGTAGAATGGTACAGAATAGAAAAACAAGAATCTCAACCAAGTGTGATTAGTAGTTGTACAAGTGAGCAGTGTACTACTGGACAAGTCAACTTAAAGAGATTGTAAACTAAAAGCAAAATATAGTTTTAATAGGTCAGCTACAGAATCTGTAAATTAATTAAACCCATAGGGGAAGGTGAGAGGAATATTTTTGTTTCAACTGCTAACATTTCTGTTATTGAAGTCAAACTAGAAGTGGACCTGTAACCAAGCAGGTGGACTCAATTGGTCAAGAGCTAAATGTATAATCCATTAACTTCACAGTCACTAGAGTCTGCCTCTGCTTTATTTTTAAGTCTGGCCGCCGCACATTTTTCGCTCTTGCTTTCACTCACTGTGCGGTATGAAACGAAACCTGAGCAGCCCCTCAGATCCACTCCACTCCTTAAACACAAACCAGAGGGGAAGGCGTTTCGCAGTCTGCGTTATGCCATCGTAATGTGACAGGGTGTCACCTCCAATTCATGATGTCCCCCCGCACACCCTTGCTGGGAGCACACTGCCCCGCTGCCGAAGTACGGCGAGATTTCCATTCATTCCAGCCTTGTGAATAAAACATATGAAGTAGGGCCACTTTATGTAGTGTCTGTTGCATTAGATGAGAGGATGGAAAGGAGAGTGTGTGTGTCTATGTGTGTTAAGTTTCATGTGCATTCTCTCTAAAGAAGATGAACCATAAATATTTCAGGTAAAGTGGTTGGACTCTTGACTCTCGGAAAGGACCGGTTGTCAACAAAAATGTGCGATTCATGCGGATAGACAGAGGAACTGCTGTTGGACTTGTTCAGACAAAACACACAAAAAAAACTCACTTAGAAAAAAACTCTCAGTGCTAAACACAAACAACTTTTTTAGCCAATGTCCCTCAGCCAATCAGAGCATACTTCATATTTAAAATGACATAATTTTGGCAGATTTCAACATGGGAAGGCCAACTCTAGTATGTGCCACTCTGCTGTTTGTGTTTGTTCAGTAATTCCAATATTAAATCCAGCTTTGTCTTCTTTTGGAAATGTTAACACGACAACGATATTCTAAAAACAGAAACGTTTTTTCCTTAGTTTTTTCCGCAAACAGATGACAATGTCCAAACGATTCCCGTTCACGGGATCCACAAAAACGATTAAAACGTTGTATTATGCCGCGAGGCCAGTAGGTGGCAATGTCATTTTGTAAAGAAAAGCTACACGTACTAATATGCATGTGCATGACATCACCTTTTTTTTTCTTTTTTACAAATGCACCTTTTTTGTAGTGTAAACTGAGACAATAACAGTATCGCTTTTTAAAAATGAAATTGAAAATATTTATTTTTTGATAGATAGATAGATAGATAGATAGATAGATAGATAGATAGATAGATAGATAGATAGATAGATAGATAGATAGATAGATAGATAGATAGATAGATAGATAGATAGATAGATAGATAGATAGATAGATAGATAGATAGATAGATAGATAGATAAACAAAAAAAAAAAAAGAATAAAAAAAAAACTAAAATTAAAAAGAAAATTGAAATTAAAAAAATAAAAGCTGATTCAATATATGAATAAATATTATAATAGTATATAAATAATAGTAATGTAACACTGTAGAACTGTTGAATCGCAAGAGTGTTGTACTGAATATGTTAAACTTTTAAATAATAGTTTAATAAATAAGTAATGCAGACAAAAGGTGCAGCAGGAAATAAACATGCAAAAATAAGTTTAAACTAAAAAAATTATAAAAATGTTTTAATATAGGCTAAATACATTTTTTTAAATAAAAAATGTAAATTTTTACATTATAAACTTTTATTACAAATTAATTCTGATTTCTAAAGTCTTCTTTAGATATTTTATTCTACTGAAAATAGTTCATTATTTTCACGATCACATGATCTTACATGTAGTTGTCACACTACAAAAAATGCTTTTCTTACTTAGTATTTTTGTCTTGTTTCTAGTCAAAACTTCTAAAAATTCTTACATTAAGAAACATTTACTATACAAATAAAAAATATTGTCTTGTTTTGGGAAAAATAACTCAAAATTAAGAGAGTTTTTGCATAAAAGCTAAATAATCTGCCAGTGGAGTAGGCAAAATAATGTTTTAAGATTATTTAGCTTACCCCTCTGGCAGTTATTTTGCTTATTTGCTAAACTCTTTTAATTTTTTTTTATTTTTAAAGACAATTACTTTTGCTTGTCTAGTAACTACTTCTTGTTTTAAGAATTTGTATATATTTGGACTAGAAACAAGACAAAAATACTAAGAAATATTTTTTTTTGTGCAAATGGTGGGTAGAAAAAGAACACAATGTCAACGTAATAAAATGTAAATATTTCCCAGATAATAAATATTTTTATACACATTTATTTTTGATAAAGATTAGATAACACATCCAATCAGATTCCAGGAACAGTAATTAAAACAGTTAACCACAATTAATCACTAATAAAATCATGTCATATAAGTATTTAACGTTGCAAGAGACGTGTGCATCTGTGTGCATACTTGATGCATGATGCAAGTAAACTGGGCAGAAATGGTCTGACCCTTTGACCCTCTACTATTTCAAATCCTTAATAAAGTGAGCACAACAATCCTGAACCGCAGCTGAGGGCTCTCTTAGTTAGGAAGGACACATACATGAACAAATCAAATTAGCATGTGAAGGCATCTTCAGAGCAAAGCTCTTAACAGTAAATAAATGGAAATGGGAGAGATGGAGAACACAAGCGAGATGTACGTCCTTGTGTGTGTATCACTACTTGTTCACACTTATGTTCAGCTCATGCATCCGTGCTTCACTTGTCACAGCAACAAACAGTCATATAATGCATGTTCTTTTCAGATAATAGCAGTTTACAGTAAATCACGAGTCATAAATTTGGCCAAAGGCATATTTATGATACTTATATGAGAGTCATTTTTGATTATTTGACTGGAAACTGTGCGCAATACAATCATGCAAGGTTTTTGTTAAACTTATTGCGTGTTATTCTTTCCTCAGCACGGCAACACACCACCTAATTCTCATACATCAGACAGTAAGCAGCTTCTGAAACAAGTTTACAACCTCATAATTTGTACGGTCGTTGGGATGAATGGTGATCTTTGCAAAATCCTGGCAAAAAAGCGGAATACAGGACCAAACAGATGGCTGTGCAAGGAGAAAGGAGAAAAAAAGGCTCCCACCTGCTTGTGTTGACTCGCTGCCATAGTCGGACTAACATAAGCACACTGTCCTACAGGGGTTCTTTTGCAAACCTGCTCCTATAGTGATACTGACAGCTTCATCTAGCACAGCCAGGCGGCTTTGTGCTTTATGTCCTTAAGGTTGCAAACCAATCATAATTTCAAGATATGGAGTAAAACCTAGAAAATATACACAGAGGTTTTCTGTGTGAGCACTCCGATCTGTGCATTTATATTAGCTGTCAATCAATATCATTGAACACGAACCTTATCACAAAACACACAGCAATCTATTTATAAGGCAGTCTGTCCAAGAGCGTTTGTGAATTTTTAAGACGCCTAATCAATTTGATAAAACATAATTTATATTAAATGCAATTGAAAAACACAGACCACCACTGCTCATGCACAAGAGCTGCTCAGTGTTTAATACATTTCAAATATAGTTTTACTTAACCATACAATAGGTACAACGCAGTTCACAGGCACATTTTAAAACATCTTAATTAACTTACTCTGCCCAATGGCAGCTGCCACTGAGAGACAAAATGCAGCGGTTATCACGGAGCCCTTTGGGATAGCACTTCATTGTGGAATAATTGCCCCTCTGTGCATTCAGCTGGCTTTAAAGTCTATTTATGAGACAATAAAAACCAATGTTAGCAATGCCCTTAATATGCTTGGATAACAAGTTTAAAAGAAATGTACAACACAAATGAAATGTTATGCATGACAGGAATCACAGTTGTTAAATTGGCTTCCATTAATGCAGTTATTATATTCATAACACATCATAGCGTAGGAATGAAAGCATGCTACAACAGATTTAAGTGTCTGGCCAGCCAATCGGCAAATAAACCACCCTTTTTCACACATTATCGTGCAAAATCATCTGCGACAGAAAAAAAGACGACATTTTTGATGTTAGGCACAGCCCAAGCTGAGCAAAACACTTCTGTCATAAGCTAAACAGCCAGAACTGTGGTGATCTATGCTGATTTTCTTAACACCTGCCCTCACGTACATAAAAGCCCCACTGGCATTTTAATATATTGCGAGAAAAGTGGTCACATGATATATGTAAGAAGGGTAGGTCAAACCAGCCATAACGTATTATTTGATGGCACAAAAAAGCAATAATACATTCACTCACACGGCCTAAATATATCGTCATGTTCCTAAATGCCAATATGGCTCTTCTTGACATTAATGTGACACCGTATTCATTACCTCTCTCTTGTCTCTTATTTTCCTCAGATGGGAAGTGACGAGTGTGACTGATTGAACATAATAATGATGGCAGACAAGTGGTCCATTCCCCATAGGAACCTGAGCTCACCCTGCAAATTTCCACTTTCCCTGCTTCCGTTCCCCTAAGGATACGCTGACCTTCACATATGCAGTCTGCGTGACAGCCCAAAGCAGGGTAAATTGAAAGGTCGCAACTTTCCCCCAAGGACGACAACAGGCAAAGTTGCTGCTTTGAGGGACTTGCCATCGGCAGAAATACACCCTGTTGTCACAACAAATGATTCTGTATTTGTGAATTTAACGCCTCTAACACCAGACCCCATAAGGACCAATTACAAGCTGAAGAGAGTAGGACCAAGATGAAAGATTTGCTGTTTGCAGTTTGTTTGCTGGCAGGACTTGTGCTGACTAACTCAGTTCAGGCTTCTGAGTGGAGGGCTGTGTGCCTCAAGCTGTGCAAATGTGAAGTCCGACCCTGGTTCTCTCCCTCGTCCGTGTATAACGAGGCCCCGACTGTGGACTGTAATGATCTAGGACTTCTGTCTCTGCCGGAGAGGTTGCCCTTAGACACACAAGTATTTCTATCACAGGCCAACAACATTGCAAAAATCGACAGCCCCTTGGACTATCTGGTAAACCTAACCGAGTTAGACCTATCCCGAAACAACATATCCTCTTTGAGTGATGTTTATCTAGGTCACCTTTCACAACTTCTGTCTTTGCACTTAGAGGAGAACTGGCTAAGCAGCCTTCATGATAATTGCCTTGCACACTTCCCAAACTTACAGGAGCTCTATGTTAACCATAACTTACTCTCCTTGATCAGCGCAGAGGCTTTCCAAGGGCTTAACAAGCTCTTGAGGCTCCATCTTAATTCAAACCAGCTGAGGGCCATAAGAACAGAGTGGTTCCGGGATCTTTCCCAGCTAGAAATCTTGATGATAGGAGAGAATCCAATTGCCAGAATACAAGACATGAATTTCAAGCCCCTTATCAATCTCCGCAGTCTTGTGCTAACCAGAATGAACCTTACTGAAATCCCTGACAGTGCCCTGGTTGGACTCGATAAGCTGGAAAGCGTGTCATTCTATGATAATATGTTTCCAAAAGTACCTCATGCTGCTCTCAGACAAGTGCAGAACCTCAAGTTTCTTGACCTTAACAAGAATCCCATAGAGAGGATCAAAAGGGGTGACTTTGTGGACATGATCCATCTGAAAGAACTTGGTATTAACAGCATGCCAGAGTTAGTTTCGATCGACAGCTTTGCCATACATAATCTACCGGAGCTGACCAAAATCGAAGCCACGAACAACCCTCGACTTTCCTACATCCATCCAAATGCTTTCTCCAAACTCCCGAGGCTCGAGTCCTTGATGCTGAATAGCAATGCGCTTCGGGCCCTTCATCACGCCACAGTGGAATCCTTGCCTAACCTTCAGGAGGTGAGCATGCACAGCAACCCTATTTACTGTGACTGTGTCATCCGCTGGATCAATATGAACAAAACCAATGTCCGCTTCATGGAACCGGATGCCCTCTTATGCGCAGGGCCTTCAGAGTTTGAAGGTCGTCTTGTCAGGCATGTGCACTTCCGTGAAATGGCAGATATCTGCCTTCCACTGATATCCCCGGAAAGCCTTCCCGATCAGGTTAACGCGGGTAGTGGGCATTCCGTGTCTTTGCACTGTAGAGCATTCGCCGATCCTGAACCTGAGATCTACTGGGTCATACCTTCAGGCGAGAAGATTTTGCCTCATATGGTTTCCAAGAAGTATCACCTGCATCCCGAGGGAACGCTTGACATCTATGGCGTCACGGAAAATGAAGCGGGGCAGTACACCTGCGTGGCCCACAATCTCATAGGTGCTGACATGAGATCCGTCTCAGTGGTAGTAAACGGGTACTATCCACTGCCGGCAAATGAATCCCTGCGCATCCAAGTAAAAGGGACTGAGCCACATTCGGTGAGGATTTCATGGGTGCCACCCAAGGGCAGTCTTGTGTCAAATATCAAGTGGTCAACCACATCACAGCTCCGTTTCTTGCAGTTCACTGCACACGTGTTGTCTGATGTAAAAACCTTCAACCTCACACACTTGCACCCACTGACGCAGTACGAGGTGTGTGTGGAAATTACGGACCTGCAAAACAGACATTTGATAAACTGTGTGAATGTCAGCACCACTGAGGATTTAATAGGAAAAACTGACGGCATCGATGACGGACTGATAATCAGCATCACTGCACTGCTCCTGATCGTGTCTGCAATGGCCTGCTCGTTCATTTGCATGTCGCAGAGGAGTGATCACTTTTACAGGAAATTACGAAATCAGCAGTCTGAGATATTACCTTCACACATTAAACCAATCTGGGGGTCAAGGGCTAGAGCCAATGATTCAGAAACAGACTTGACAAAAAACTCCATTTGAGAGATGAGCAACGGATTGGGATGCACAGGACACAATCTCTCTCTCAGTCTGATACAGACTCACACCACTGGATCATTATTAAATGGATTCCGTGTGGTTTGCGGTCCAAGACATGTCTTGCTAAATCTGACATTGATTACCAAAAAGCCACTAATTGTTTAAATGTCACACTACACTGGGGAGCATGAAGAGAAACACTTTCATGCAGGATCAAAGAACAGCACATGAAAGGTTAGGCATGACTGTTTACACAGAGTGCAAAACCTCGGTGGACAAGTCTTTTTATCGTGGGCTTGTAGCAACACTACTTGTGCTGTATCAATGGTAAAATAAACAATGTCAAGTTTATGATGGACTACGCTTTGTAGAATAGATCATACGAGTACACGTGTACAACACTTTGTGATAAAATACATTTATACAGAAAATGACAACTTGTTTTCATTGCAAGTGCTTTACTATTTACAATGTCTTCATTTGGCTAATTTACACTGTTAATCGAGAAGACCTAAACAAGAAAATCCAGTCATTTATATAGGATTCCAGGGTAAAAGATTTCCCCATGCACGATTTTCTGTGTTGACTAACAGAAAGCTGGTCGGTTTGAAAGTGACTTCTGTGTGAGCTGTGCTTTAAACACTGCTACATAATTGACAATGTACTTTTTTGCATGCAAATTTTACTAGCGACCACGTTAATAATTTGAAGGAGGGTTAATTAACTGGGAAAAAAACAGACCACAAATAAATATTCGCAGAGTGTGCAGATTTTTATATATCAGTGGTTGCGTTAGACTTTCTCATTGTCCAACATTTTGATGCAGGGTCGTAAAAATTCCTTCATAATCTATTACTACCTGTCATTTTAATGATACAGAGACATTTAATGACTTTTGTTTTCATTCACATTTTCATTTTTAATCATGAGCTTACAGGATTATGCATTTATTTATTTATGAAGAGAACAGATGAACTGTGCGTCACTTTTCATTTTCAACACCACATGAAGGAGATGTATGTTCAGGCAAAAATGAACAACGCAATATTACAAAATTCAATTACAATTAAAATATGAAGGAAACACTGAACTAAACTCAGTCGACTTTATATGCCTGAACTCAAACCTTTCTCCTGGTCCACAAGGACTTAAAGTTGATGCTTGCCTGTGCATAATCAAACGCATTAAGGGAGTCTGATGCAGAGGCAAATGTCCTTAGATTTTGCGTCTTTTCCTCAGACAGGCAACTTCTCGCAGGAGACTGTGCTCTGGAGGCTGGACCCTGCTCTGCTGGCACACTGGAGTGCACCAACTGGACAGGCATGGGAATTACAGTTACAAGTTATAGTAGTTCACCTTCAGTGTATTCTGTCAAAATGACGGATGGCCTTTAGATTTTTTCGCCACTGCAAAATGGAAGAATACCGTTCTTAGGCATAAGTGTGTGCACCCATAGCCATACTTTGAAAGTATGTTTCAGTTTAAAAAATATCAAGATTAGTTTAGTTGGCATACACTTGGTGCATGTCTTATAAAATATTAAAAATATAAACATCTGGGAGAAAGAGAAGAGTAAAGTTGGGAGAATATCAGATGTGTATCAGTGTATTGTATCCGTGCATTCGGCCTTAAAGTGACAGCAGATTTATAAAGAGCTTTGTAACTTATATACAAGTATTCAAATTAGTTTAAGTTAGTCGTATGCTGGTTCGTCAGATGGAGCATCACTGAATGACTTAAACCATGATGACAGTGTGTATTTATACAACAATAATAAAATAATGCATTGGCATAAAAAAGGAAATTTACTTTGATACTTAAGTACTTTTGAAAACAAATACTTCTGTACTTTTACTTGAGTAAAAATCTGTTTTTACAACTTTCACTTGTAACGGAGTAATATTTGACCAGTAGTACTTTTACTCAAGTAATAGAGTTGTGTACTTTGTCCACCTCTGTACGGAAGTGACTTAAACTGCAATTCATCAACTGGCCGCTAGGGACAGACTCCAGAAGGGAGCAGAATCTCATTGAGCCCTATGTTAAAATGCCCAACTTTACAACAGAATTTTATTTTTATTTTTTTACAGCCTACAGTGGTTTTGGTCTATATGGCTAGTTTGGCCCTTCATGACAACTATAAGGGGGTGATTTTCTTTTATAACTCATTCGTTCACATTATATAAATCCTTAAATTTCTGCATAATTAAGGGCGTGGCCACTTTGATTGACAGGTTGATAGCCGTTTGTCCGCTGTCTGTAAGTCATCACGTCACCTCATCTCCAGCCACCTCCTGCCTCTTTTGCCCATTTTCTGTTATTCGGTAGTGACGCGCGATGGCGCTCTGACAAGATGGCAACGGTCGACTTTGAGGCCTCAAAACTGCACTTCAGAACCCTATGGGTAATGTCACAGATACTACGTCCATATTTTTTTTTTACAGTCTATGGTTCTATCACTCTGCATGACATCACTATCAGAGCCCTTACCCTAAAAGAAGCCTCAAACATTAGCAAAACAATGCGTAAAGAGAGTCGCACACTGAGAAATCCCACGCAGCGCAACATCTTTAAAATTCGAACACATTGTTTTCTATGACCGTACACAAGACTATGCAGACCGGCGGCACCAAACTAAGATTACGGATGTTCAAAATCATGCTGCAGTACATCGTCTCATACATATATTTGTCTTAAATCATTGTATGTACTGACTTCACCCTGGAAGATTGTGTAGTGTGCACTTTTCAGTAACAGGTTTGTTTTGTGGCTTGAATAAATATGCTTCATATAGAGAGATAATATAGATCACACTTTCTCTTTGTTCAGTTTCTTCAAATACCCTAATTCAAAATCATTGCTGCCATTAAACTTTTGCCTGTATTGTGATTAGATTTACTGTTTTGGACTGTAACCTTAAACTTAAGGACGCGAGTACAGAGTGACGTGACCGGTGTGCGATCAGCAGGTAAACTCATGGCAATTGAAGCCACAGAGAATTTCATTTTATTTGAATGGTATCCGCAAACAGTGATTGACTGTCCTAAAATTGAAAGTAATACGATGATTCATAATCAGATTTAATAATTAATGATATTTAAATCTGAGATGTGACTTGAAAATCTGGTTTATTGTTGATATTTTTGTTTTGGCTAGTAGAAGTTCTGAATGGCTCGTAACTTAAAAATGTAGCAGCTAAATTGGCTGCTTAGTGAAAAAGTTAATGTATATATATATATAAATATATAAACACAATTACGGTGGCTGCCCAATAAATTGCATGTGCCTGGGGAGGTGAAATATGAGAAAAAAAAGTGGAAAATGAAGAGGGAGTTTTTCTGTGTGTGGGTGGGGTTTGGGGGGAAAATTCATAAAACTCATTGACTTTAAGTCACATTATCTTCTCTTTCATTAAAAATCCAATAGGAATTCCAATGCTAAACTCCCACAGGTGATGAATTGCCGTCACAGAACGAATGATGTGGGGGATTTATCAGACTTGCATGGTCATATATCACAGGGGGTTTTAGCACCCAACACAGGGGCTTTTAGAGTTGGGCCATTTGTCACCTACAGAAGAGCTAAATTATGCGGCATTATAGCGGTAGGTACCGAATAGGTCAGCAGGAATGTGCTGCATCTGGTCTCTTTATTTCACCATGAGCCTGATGAGACAGGGTGAACATTACGGATATGTGAACACTTGCAGTTCACACTTGAAGGGCAAGCAATGTCAAAAAAAAGTTACAGTGTACATCTGTATCATGAAAGACCTTCAACTTGAGACACATTTAATCAACCATAACTTTCATCTAGAATAAGGATACGATAGACTAGCATTTGCCCCATCAAGAAAATCAATTCACACTCCATTAATTTCCACCCACATAACGTCGCAATTAATACAAGGTATGACATGCTGTGTGTGTACAGGAAGACGAATTACCTCTTAATTAAGTGATGTGCTCAGCAACTGAGAAAATTAGCAAATGGGATAGTTCTTCAGGAACATTAGTTCAATTAATCTTGATTATCTCACCTATCACAGCGTTTATGTCCTTATTTCCATATGGTCACGCCATGATCATGCGACTGAAAATAACTTTATTAATTGGCTAATACGGTGAACCTGATACATCAATTTTAAGCTCCACCTGGTTTGATTACTATACATCTCCATTATAAGGCTTTTTTCCTTACAAGACACTGAAAGTTAAAGGGAGATCCAAATCATCCAGTTCATTGTCATCACTTATCCTAATGTCACTCCAACCTTTATGACTTTCTTTTTTTTCTGTGCAGCACAAACATAAAAAATGTTGGTAACAAAACAAAACTCATATTTCTGCATTATTCAATATGCATACACTCTAAAAAAAGATGGTTCTTTAAAGGTTCTTTACTTAGAACTTTAACGTCTTGTCAAGCCCTTTATATGCTAAAATATTTCTTTGTGATAGAGTTTAGGCGTTTTTCCCCTGCCTTTTTCTTTTTCAAATCTGTAACTGTCCAAGCCACCTCAATACTGATTTTCTGGAGATAAGTTATACAACTACAAAGACTACATTTCCAAACTTTCAAATATTAACTGTTTTTCCCTATACCATTCATGTCTTATTCTCTTTATAGTTTAACTACAGAACATGCAAGTGTGAGCAGCTCTGTTCAGTTAAGGATACGCTACTTGTTCTCTCCACTAAGTAAGTAATAAAGATATTGAAATTATGATCCATATTGTGTAACTTTTGTATCCACATACCCGGTCACAAAAAACATCATCAAAAAGCTATTCCTTTATATCACCTTTTCCTTTTAACATTGTAAAAGAATCACATACTGTCCATTTTCGCTAATTTATGGCCTTTAGAAGCAATTGTTTTTACATAAACAAGTGGAAGAGACTCACTGTAACTCTAAACTCAATGCGTATTTCAGATGCTGTCACATCCCACAATCTCATCATCTGCAGAGAGAAACTGTCACTCAGAATACACATAATAGTGAATGTAAAGAAATCATAGAGGATTGTGAAGATATTTCATTGGAACTTGGTCTTCATTACATCTATATAATGTTCAATGTCAAGTGGTATTTGTGTATTCAGTTAAAAACTGTATTTTTGCTACAATTTGCCATGTCAATAAAAAAAATAAAAAAAGTACCTAATTGACACAACATACTGTTTTTTTATTTTTATTTTTTTATTTTTTTATGTAAACCAGGCCACAATATATTGTAAGACCAGGCAGATAGAGGGGTCAAAACATTGTTAATGGTCTATGTAAAAAATAATACCAATAATACTAATATTAATATAATGAGCAGGCAAGGCTCATTGATGCATGCAGGGAGCGAAGGCTGGCCATCTCCTCAAACCATCTAAAATGATTTGAGGAGCACAACTACGAGTCTGAGATGTTGACTTGGCTTCTACAAACATTTGTGAAAGAATGGGTTGCTCCAAGGAGCTCAGTGAATTCAAGTATGGTACCATGATAGGTTGCCACCTGTGCAATAAATCCATTCATAAAATTTCTCACTACTATACATTCCACGGTCAACTGTTAGTGATACAACAAAGTGGAAGCAACTGGGAACAACAGCAACTCAGCCACGAAGAGGTAGACCACATAACAGACCAAGACAATTTGGACAATTTTTATGCTCCCAACTTTGTGGGATCAGTTTGGGGATGGCCCCTTCCTATTACAACATGACTGCGCACCAGTGCACAAAGCAAGGTCCATAAAGACATGGATGAGAGAGTTGTGTGTGGAGGAACTTGACTGGCCTGCACAGAGTCCTGACCTCAACCCAATAGAACATCTTTTGGGATGTGTCAGTGCCTGACCTCACAAATGTGCTTCTAGAAGAATGGTCAAAAATTCCCATAAACACACTCCTAAACCTTGTGGAAAGCCTCCCCAGAAGAGTTGAAGCTGTTATAGCTGCAAAACTCCATATTAAACCCTACGGATTAAAAATGAAATTTCATTAAAGTTCATGTACATACAACTTTTGGCAATATAGTGTAATTCTAAATTATGCATTACGGAGTTTAATTCATGCAGAAACATGAATCATAAAAAAAGATATTTATGGAAATATATGATTGTGCACATATATATGCCATTTGATACATTACAACATATCTTAATATGTGACTATTTGATTAATAAGCATATGTAATGAACTGGAATCAATTTGAATCAATAAAACAATTTAACAAGTCATGAACAACATCAACCTTTGCCTTAGACTGTAAAAGTTTAAGATTTTAATAAGGGAGGATATTAAGACATGCCTGTGCCTCTTGGCAGGACTGAAACACTGTGCTTAACGCTCCACTTTGATGGCACATTTTGCAATGAATAATTTACCTGGTTCTAATGACCCTGTAAGCCGGGCCGTTCAAGCAGCACCATCGTTCTGAACGAGGTGATTACAGCAGTGAGCCAATGTGAGACGCCAAGATTAGAGAAAAAATGAGCACAGTTCAGGGGGAGGTTAGTGAGAGCCTGGCGGCAAACAGCTAGCGTATTAGTATTCAACCAAGCTAACAAGTGTTTTCAACATTGGCACTAAACAGGTGTTTCATCTTTGTTCAATGACAATTGAAACACTTTTTTATGTAAAACTGAATTAAATATATGGCATGGATGTGACGGCATCTGTGCAAAGGTGGCTATGAAATGAAAGAGATGGGCCCATGGACACAGACATCTGCAACAATACAGTAATCAATTCAAAGAGAAATAATCACTGCCAAAAACTACATGTATGTGTGCCAGGTTAAGATCTGGCAAATGAACACTGCGCTATGCATGTCATTAAAAACAAATCTATCAAAAACCAAAGCCTGACTGTAAGATGTCTCTAGCTAGGCAAATCAAAACTTCAGTGAGTTATCAATACCTCCCTTATTCCCATGATTCACCTGAGAAATCCAATTTACAGCTAATGTTACTGCATATAACGCAATGATGCGTTTTTGGATAATATAACCTAAACACATTCATGTTATTTCACTCATTGCCTTCACCATTTATTTACAGCTATAACCTTGACAGCTGCAGGCAAGGACCGATGTGATAAATCTCTAGCATTAAAATGTCAATTTATGTCAATGAGATGTCAAGACTGATTAACAGCGATTAGCGGTGTCATATCTGTTCCCTTCAAAACAGATGGTAGCGTTTTTACCTTCACCTAAAGCTGCATATTACAGGGGTGGTTATTGTGATTTTGAAAATGTTATTATAATTATAATGTTATCACAGACAGTCAGAAGTCTAAACGAATGAATTAAAAGACCATTCGACTGAAAACGTTCAGTGCATTTACAGCATACCGGTATGTTGCATTCAAGTCCTCCTTGGAAGTTTGTTTTAATGAGTTGGAAAGTGGTCAGATGCATGTTTTTTTTGTTTGTTGTTGTTGTTTTTGTACAAAAATATGATTTAACTTTATGTTACCATAAGTGAAATTATATAGTAATAACTAAAAGGTAACTACAGGGGTTAAGGTTAGGTTTAGGTTCAGGGTTAGTACTAGTTATTATTACCCAGTTATTGTAATTACTGTAATAAATACATCATATGTACATGGGGAACAGGTCTGTAAAATAAAGTGCTCCCAAAATTACAGTAAGATTTTTTTAAACTGTAGTTTTACAAAATGATGAATAAATAAATGTATTAAATTTATGAAGGAGCTGTAAACTAACTTGTATATTATATTTGTATTATTTATATACTATTATAGTTGTATTAATATTATGAATTTGCTTTAATTGACTTTTTTTAATTGTAGTTGCATTTGTAGTCATGTTGTTATGTGCTATTTCCATTTTTATAAACGTATTCACAATCTTTTCGACAACTTAAACGTATTATTAGTTTCGTATTTTATCAAACTTGTTTTATATTTCAGTAAATACATTTTTTGCACTGATATACACTGTAAAAAAGGATGTTTAAGTCAATTTCAACTAAAGTTACATTAAACTGACTTTTGTCAGTCAATAAGTTGAATCTTATATAACTTAAAAAAGGTTAAACATTGCTTAACTAATTTTGACGAGTTAATTATATGTAAAAATGTGTCATAACTTATTAGTCATATTTTTTTGTGTGTATTTCCAATTTTTTTTACACCAATTATTTTTTTTCCTTTGACATCCTTCAGAAACTAAAAGAAAAACAACATGAAGGCTGATATTTATGCACTGCGTAACCATTTAAATAATTGATGACATTTTAAGGGTCTGAAAAATGAAGGATGTCCAAGAAGACTGAACAAACAATGGCTGATGGACATTGTTTAAATATTTCATGCTGGGATATAAAACGACCATTTTCAAACTCACCAGCAAAAATCATGTTTCGGTGATAGGATCCACCATCTGACCTTCATTTTAGCAATCAAACTCAGATAATGTAACTAAAAACCATCAACCTTGATAACAGACACAAGAAATAAAAAGAAAGCATTTGCCAAATTCAATTCATTCTTGCTTTTTCTGAGCAAAATAATCCTCCTCATCATGAAAACGATGACTAAAGTCATGTTTTCCAAGGTACCACAGTCATAATACAGATCCACTTGCATGCATCCCTTCACATAATAACACTATACATCATTCTACTTCCTAATAAAAACAAGCACACACTTCATGTTATGTGCACTCATATTTCACAGCTGCTCCAATACATGAGCAGAGCTACTCTTCTTAAAATGGAAACGCTAATGCAGACTGACTTTTGCGCTTTCATTTGGACGCGGATTTGAGAACAGACCTGTATGATTTGATTGTATAAGCTGTTGTTGCTTGCTTGATGAAAAAGAACAACTATAGCTACATTTTGAGCACAGTAGCTCAAAACTATTACAACAAAAGGGGAACTATGATAAATTCAGGCAAAAAAAAAATCAGATACACGGTGACAGATAAGGCTGAGTAATTCTGGCCTCCGTTTTAAAGCAATGAAGAGTTGATGTCTGGCAGTGCTGATATACAGATGGCTGAAGCCTCCGTGTGCCAGTCCATCAGTGTGATATAGGAATGACACTGAATTCAAAAATATAAAAAATTGCATTGCTTTTTTTTTTGTTTTAAAGACATAGCCTATATATGTAAATAAAATAAAAATATATATGTGTGAATCTAGACTTTATTCTGCTGTTGCAAGGTACAAGTCAAAGCAAGTCAACTGATCGTATTAGAAAATATTCATTTTAACCCTCTGATGGTCTTTGGTCACTTTTGACTGCAAAAAGTTAAATGGCCCTGAAAAAAATAGTCACACTTGTACTCCTCACAGGTAAAAATGATTAATGATTGCATTGGAAATAAATGAGAAAAAGTTTATCTAGTGGAAAGATTTGGTAGTCCGGCAAATTTTTTACAAAAAATCTTACTGAAAGCTAATTTTTTGGAACACACCTTTTTTTATTTATTTCTTTGATTTTCTCTCAGTAAAACATGTTAAGGAAAAATTAAAAAAATAAATAATAATAATAATAATAATAATATACAGGTCCTTCTCAAAAAATTAGCATATTGTGATAAAGTTCATTATTTTCCATAATGTAATGATAAAAATTAAACTTTCATATATTTTAGATTCATTGGACACCAACTGAAATATTTCAGGTCTTTTATTGTTTTAATACTGATGATTTTGGCATACAGCTCATGAAAACCCAAAATCTCAAAAAATTAGCATATTTCATCAGACCAATAAAAGAAAAGTGTTTTTAATACAAACAAAAAGTCAACCTTCAAATAATTATGTTCACTTATGCACTCAATACTCAATCCTTTTGCAGAAATGACTGCTCAATGCGGCGTGGCATGGAGGCGATCAGCCTGTGGCACTGCTGAGGTGTTATGGAGGTCCAGGATGCGTCGATAGCGGCCTTAAGCTCATCCAGAGTGTTGGGTCTTGCGTCTCTCAACTTTCTCTTCACAATATCCCACAGATTCTCTATGGGGTTCAGGTCAGGAGAGTTGGCAGGGCAATTGAGCACAGTAATAACATGGTCAGTAAACCATTTACCAGTGGTTTTGGCACTGTGAGCAGGTGCCAGTTTGTGCTGAAAAACAAAATCTTCATCTCCATAAAGCTTTTCAGCAGATGGAAGCATGAAGTGCTCCAAAATCTCCTGATAGCTAGCTGCATTGACCCTGCCCTTGATAAAACACAGTGGACCAACACCAGCAGCTGACATGGCACCCCAGACCATCACTGACTGTGGGTACTTGACACTGGACTTCAGGCATTTTGGCATTTCCTTCTCCCCAGTCTTCCTCCAGACTCTGACACCTTGATTTCCGAATGACATGCAAAATTTGAGCAACAGTGGAGTGCTGCTTCTCTGTAGCCCAGGTCAGGCGCTTCTGCTGCTGTTTCTAGTTCAAAAGTGGCTTGACCTGTGGAATGTGGCACCTGTAGCCCATTTCCTGCACACGCCTGTGCACTGTGGCTCTGGATGTTTCTACTCCAGACTCAGTCCACTGCTTCCGCAGGTCCCCCAAGGTCTGGAATCGGTCCTTCTCCACAATCTTCCTCAGGGTCCGGTCACCTCTTCTCGGTGTGCAGCGTTTTTTGCCACACTTTTTCCTTCCCACAGACTTCCCACTGAGGTGCCTTGATACAGCACTCTGGGAACAGCCTATTCGTTCAGAAATTTCTTTCTGTGTCTTACCCTCTCGCTTGAGGGTGTCAATGATGGCCTTCTGGACAGCAGTCAGGTCGGCAGTCTTACCCATGATTGCGGTTTTGAGTAATGAACCAGGCTGGGATTTTTTAAAAGCCTCAGGAATCTTTTGCAGGTGTTTAGAGTTAATTAGTTGATTCAGATGATTAGGTTAATAGCTCGTTTAGAGAACCTTTTCATGATATGCTATTTTTTTTTAGATTAATTTAAGATTTTTGGGTTTTCATTAACTGTATGCCAAAATCATCAGTATTAAAACAATAAAAGACCTGAAATATTTCAGTTGGTGTGCAATGAATCTATATCCATATCTATCTATCTATCTATCTATCTATCTATCTATCTATCTATCTATCTATCTATCTATCTATCTATCTATCTATCTATCTATCTATCTATCTATCTATCTATCTATCTATCTCTATATCTATATATATATATATATATATATATATATATATTGAGAATAGAATGTGTGTTTTTCTCATAAAAATAACCTGAAACGTTATAGAAAGATTTATGGCAGTTTAAATAAACAAATCTTAAAAGAAAAGCGTAAAAAAAGTTATAGATGTTTAAGTTTATTGTCTATGCTCAAAAAGTGGTAAATAAATTTTGACTACTGCATAAATATAATTGCCTATCGAACTAAATATAGTGCATTCATTTAATTTAAATAAAAAAATCATCATTTAAATTATTATACATAGACATTAATAACAGACATTAATTGAACAAAAATAGATTATAACTACTGCATAAATACAATTTAGTATCAAACTAAAATGTAGTGCATTCAATTTAATTAAAATAGTTAAAAAAGCAAAATAGAAGCATTTTCATAATTAAAATAATTAGACAGACATTAATAAACATTATTAATATCTTTAAAAGATTTAGACGCATTTCATATGTGAATATTTGATAAATTGTCACTAATTAATTATGTAATGTTTTCTATTCATTTATTTTACAAATGTGTAATGAAAATGTGCACAAATTTTGAAAAATGCAAAACAGAAGCATTATTTTAAATAGCAATAACACCAATAATATTTAACATTATTATTTGCATGATTGTAGCTCACTAATCAAATGGTTTCATTCTATTTCTAATTTCTTTTGCAAATAAAGAGTGTAAAGTGTGTGTAAATAATGTGAAAAATACAAAACATTATTATTATTATTATTATTATAAGAAACCAAATTTTCAGCTTGAGGAGGAACTGTATACTGGACTACACTGATTTTTTTCTTCTTTTTTTTTTTTTTAAGTTTTTGCACAGATACATTTCGCATGGAATTAAGTAAACTTTGCTAATTAAGTAAAATCAACAAAGAAAAGAAGTGACCTTAACTTGGCCAGTAAAATGTTTAGTCATTTCTACTTAGTTGAAGTTTCCTTTGAAATACTTTTTACTCAAACTATATAACACTGAATTAAACCACGCTTTTAAAGTGTGTTTTACTATTTTGTGTGTATTTTGTCTGCATATCTACGTAATAACCCAGCACCTGAACACAGAGACCTCAATACTTAGTACACAATACACAATGACGGTAACATTCGATGGATCGTTTTTGATGAATGTGTCATTTTGAGTAGAAAATGAATTCCAAATGTCACAAAATGGCAAGTCACTAAACAAAAGCAATGATAAAACTGTGTAAATACAGCTTGAAAACAGCGACAAATCAATCAAAATCTATTTCGTTTCATTTCAACAAACTTTTCATGTAGAAATTACAGTTGTTTTTTTCTGTATTATTTACTTCACCACATAATCATTTAAATCTGTGTATCCAGAGGTTATATCCAGTCTTTCTTGGGGTTATTTTTTCGACAAGTCCCTCGATCACCAAACACAAGGCCAGGACTCTGTCAGGAGAGATTTGCAGGATAAAGTCAGACTCTCTAGTCTCTTATGTCACCTGGGGCAAGGACGTTCCCAAGGCTGTAAGCCTCAACCCAGACATAGTTTTAATAGAGATTTTCCTTTTGAAGTTGATCTATTTCTTGACTTAAAGTGGCCAAGAAACTAGGAACTTAAGTCTGTAAAGCTGGAGTTCACAATGAACGTTTCTGTTTTGACAAGTGTTCAGGGCACAGGCACACACAGAGAACACGCAGACGTTACACAAGTAGAAGCCAACTCCCAATCTGGGCATAAATCTTGGCATTAATATTACAATATGATTTGAGCGAATGAATTATTGATGGAAATATAAACGGTGTCTACAAGCGCAAACTGTTCTACCCTCTTTTTCGTCAGCGGTTTATGGTAAGTCAAGAAGGTTTTGCTCATAACAATGTCACTGCAGGGAGTAGAGGACACCACTGTGCTTTTAATATGAGAAACCTGGGAGCACATTTATAGATACATTAACATAATACATTCAACACCTACATTTACTTCAATCAATCCGTAAGGCATCATGGGACGGTGTCCCATTACCAAGAGCCATATGCACATTAACACAAAATACTGAATTATACCAATAAGATGTTAATGGTGTTGACTATTATATCCGTCAAGGCGACCTTGATAAGAGTGTTTCCAGAACAAAAAAAAGCACTTATACTGTGTTGGCACATTTTGGAAAGCCATATCAGCACGTTTCTTAACAGGTACACATGAGCTGCATCCCAATTCAGAGGCTGCACCCTTCGAAGTCTAAATTCGGAGGCCAAACATTTCAGTGACATGGCAAAAGCTGTTCAGTAGGACACAAATTAAGATTTTTAACTCCAACCATTGCAGTCTATCAGTCGTATAATGCATGTCAATGGGTAACACAATCTATGAGAGGAAAAAAACAAAAATGCACAGACAAATCCAAATGAAACCATGTGACTATGTCCAACAGCCTTGAGCGCGTGATCATTCCAGCGCCTATGTAAACTACGCCAGATCGTGCACAGACGTCACGCAGCAGAAGTCATCGCTCACTCAAGGCTGTTGGACATAATGGTGTACTAGAGGTAACAATTATATAAATACTATTCGGTTTCTCGCACAAACCGATCGTTTCATGTCTTAGGACATCATTGCGTCGTCATGAGCGGCAGAGTGTAATATGGATTTGTCTGAGCATGTTGTTGTTTTTTTCCCCTCTCATAGATTTTGCTAACATTCACATGCATTATACGACTGACAGTGTGCAACGGTTGGAGTTAAAAATCTTCATTTGGGGATGAGGAAGGAACTATCCCTTTAAAGCAGCCTAAAAAAAACTTTTTTTGTGTTCAAGATTTACCAAAATTATATAATGAGAATGTACAACATGAATCAATTTTCCAAACTGTTTTTTTCTTACCCTGAATCATTTTGGTACACTTATGATAAATGTTTATATGGGGACTATTTCAGACCAGACTGGTACCGCTGCGGAGGAGCACAGCCCCTGCGTGACTCGCCATAGACATAAAAGAAGTAGCTCCGGCTTCAATGTTCTTATGCAAGGCGCATGCAGTTCTGTTAATTAACTGCTATAGCGCGCGGAAAGTTACGGACTACAGCTTTTAATCAACACACTGATTCAATGGTTATGAATCAGTGTATTAATTCATGATTCAGATCGCGTGTCAAACTGCCAAAAAAACCCGATACGATTTGATTTCATCTATCAGATGAATCAGAAATATATCAGAACGGAGTCGGACCTGAATAATAAAACAAGCCTGTTTGGGTATTGGTTATTATCCAATAGCCTGCATAACATTAAGAAAGATGTGAAGCAAGTCATGACATTTTGACTTATGAAACATTCCCAAAAAGACCAGGAAAATGCATTAAAAAGGAAACAAGGTCCTTTTTACAAGGATTGTATGTCGGCAAGTATTTTAAATCAATAGACATCATGGACCTTAGACATTCATGCCATTAATCAATGACTCAAAACAGAATGATTTAGATATTAAAAGGAGCCGCAAACCTAAAGCCTGGCATGTGCGGTTCCCACTATTCAGTAAACTATTCATAACAAAATACAATTAAAATGGACTATTTTGGATTACAAATTTGAAATTCAGCAGAGTCTCCTCCAGACGCCCACAAAATCTCTTGTGCACATGTACGATTGCTTTCACGGGTAGCCCACTTGTTTATATATAGATATTTCTGTACCTCCCTATACCGTATGTCTGAACTAGACTTCCTCTCCCACATAAATCCCTCGTAAGCATAAGAAGAACACACTTATCTACTTTTCTCAGACCTGTACTTACATTCGAACATGAAATGAAAAGAAACGGGACTGAGGCAACAGAAAAGCACTTATCTCACAGAAAACAAGACATGGTGTGGACAGGAACCCTTGAATGTAAACAACCTTATAAGAAACATATTTGAATGGAGACAGCGGTGGAGTTTATTTAAATGAATGCAAATCCAAATGCAGCACTCCTGATTAATTGGTTGACTGATTGGTATTTGCATTAGAAGCTCTCAGCAGTCAACTGACAAATAAAGCACTTTAGATTCTCATTCATTAAAATTCCCTCCAATATTTTATGTAGCAGTTAAAAAATATATTCCAGGCTAAGTACCAGTTGAACTCTACTGATAGCATCTGTATGAGGAAGAAAAAAGAGTTAGGCAAATCAACAACGAATTTCATTATTGATTAGTTGTAGGGCTGGTTATCGATTCAGATGTTCCAATTCGATTCGATTTCGATTCACAAGGCCTCAAATCGATTCGATTTCGATTCGATTTTCGATTCGATTTTGGATTCCCGATTCAACTCAAATGAATATAGATTTAATACAAATACTATGTATTTATAAAAAAAAAAGAACAGTGAACATAAATGGGTAATTAAAAAGAAATGAAGAGCCACAAACCTGTATGTTAAACTTTTTATTTTAGGTACACCTGAGTACATTAAAACAGAATGCATCTCTATATTTCAAATACATACAATTGTTAAATACAATTTTGATGCAACTTTATTCTAAAAAAAAATATCTGAGAAGTATTTTATGGATGTTTGATATATTTATTCTAAAAAATAAAAAGGATATTGGATGATTTTTTTTTGCTGCTCGTCATGTGTGAATTTACTTTTCATACATGAGAAACGCATTCATTATATTTTACAGTCAATGGAATGGTTAATTCCTGAGTAGTTGCCGTGGTAACGGACAACAATACCTAACGTGCTGACTTAAGTTGACTGTGAACTCACTATTATTTGAGGAAATCTGTTTATAAGCTATTAGGGTTTGAATTATTGATCCTGCGCTGTATATGGACTATAATTTTAATATGTCGATAATGGCTAATGTATGTGCTTAAGTGACTACTCAAGTTTGATTCTAATGCAAGGCAAGCATTCGCGTGTTTGCTCAGCTGTGTGTGTGTTGTCACATCAAATGGTTCCGCAGATTTTTAGTATTACTACAGCATTTCACCTCGCCATTCCACAACGCACTGGAAGCCTCCATTTAAACACTGAATGAATGAATAATGTGCGCCTCTTGCTCCTTTGTAAGATCACACAATGCAAATGGGTGACATTTAGTGGAAAAGACTAGTAATTAGATTTACGTTTTTCTTATGTTCAATGTTAGCGGAAATAAATGTGGAAAAAAATCGATTCGTGGCCTTTGAGAATCGATTCTGAATCGACCAGATTTTAAAAACCGATTAATCGAAAAATCGATTTTGACTGCATTTCTTCAAATTTAGAAAAAAACTTTTAAAAAAACCTTTAAAAAAGTTTATAACTAGCTATTATAACTTTTTTTTCTCTCAATTGCGAGTTTCGATACAGTATAAACTCAAAATTGCAAGATGTAAACTCAGAATGGCAAGAAAAACGTAAAAATTGTGCGAAACTTGAAATTACGAGAAAAAGGTCAGAATTGAGCGATATAAACTTGCAATTGGGGAAAAGGTTCGAAGTGAGAGATATGTACTTGCAATTTCATGAAAAAAGTAAGAATTGCAATATAAATTCGGGCAAAGTAGCGTGAGAGCGCAATTCCATAAAAGCGCAGATGGGAGTGGACAGTCCTGTGCATGATCTACTGACGATGCTCAAATTAAAGCACACAGATGGATCATTTCCATAATGACCAACACAATCTACCCGTTAACGTCTGGTTTAAGGTAAATAATGGCGCAAACACCAGTAAATTGACAAGTGCAAACCTTTGTAAATCACCTTGCATAAATAAACAAAATAAACTTGTCCATGCCTTTTCAGCGCTAATTTATCACTGGGTGTCTTTAGTAAAACCTGACAGTAGTTTTTTAATGCCAAAAGAGGGTTTGCGCTGGCACAAGCTGTTAGTAAATCTGGCCCACAGAATTGCAATTTCAAGAAAAAAATGGCAGAATTGCAAGATAAAATGTTTTATGTTTTATTCTGTGTTTATGTGTTATTCATGTTTTCAGAAATGCACTTACATTGCAAGTCCCACAGATCCTAAGACTTTCATTGTAAATGCATTATCGTCAACAGTTTTTTGCAACAAAAAAGAAAAAGAGTATTACGGCACTACAACGCAGCTACGCCTCATGTGCATCATTTATAAAAACCTTCATAAATGTGACATGAAAGCTTCATGATTTATTTGCAAACAAATGCTGTGCTTCATAGAAAGGATGTTTTGATTCTGTCTGTGTCTTTCGATCATTTGTGACAGCAGACAGTTTTAACAAAACACACGACGGCTGACACGGCTCATCTTTGTGTTTAAGTCCTACGCTGATACTCTCTGGCTGGTGTCAGTGCATCCAGGCTGTGGCTGTTCTTTCAGACCGCTGAAAGACGTTTCACCTGCTTTGCTCTCCGTCTGACTTCTAGATCCTTCCGTCTGGTGCTTATCTTTCCCTTGCCACGCTCAGTCATTTTCTGTCAATCCTTTCATCCATCTTCTAGTGCTCCCTGCATCCCGGCAGCTGGGCTGGGAACATGGCACACGGCCCGTGCGGTGCTGCTTCAGAAATACTCGTGTTCTGTACTGAAATCCTCCCCACCCTTCGTATTACCCCACTTTCTCCTCAAGAGAGAGAAATGATAGGGAACGAGAGGTGAAAGATGGATATGAAGCAGAGACAGGGTTTTTTCCAAGATAAGGGGACAGAAATTAAGTGGCTATTAATAGGTGTGCTGAAAAAAAAAGTAGGTTTGAAACCTGCCCTTTACTTTTAACACATTCCTGGTATTATTGCTAGTGCGTGCTATTGCAAATGAAATAAATGTGTGCATTCATAATTTTTCACCAAAATGTGACAACTTGCTCTACCTATGAAACCTCGATGTTGTTATCATTGACTAAAACTAAAGAGGTTCGAAAAAAAATTGTTTTTTTTATTTTATTATAACAAATTAGAAAGGGAGATGTTTTTAGATAATCATAAATTTTAGATGTACTATTGTTCAGGATTAAAGAAAGGATTCAAAAGAAATAAGAACCTTAATTCTGTCACACGGTTGCAGAGTTATTAGTTCAAACAAAGCTGCTTAATATAGAGGCATCTTGTGTACAAATAAACTCGGTACACATATTATATAAATGTACAAGTATATCCATTTTTGTAACAGTAGATCATTCATTTTTGATGTTATTAGCTGCTAAAATATGATTGGATGCATGTGGCCATGTATCATATTAGAGTATATGTTAAGATGTCCACCAGAGAAAATGCATATCAATTTTCAACTTCATGGATTGTACATTTGGGAAATTACAGCGCCCCCTATCAGCAAAATTTTACAAAACTTGGTGTGCGTCCTCAAAATGCCCTGTTCTCTTTGGATGTCATGTATTGTTAAAGGTAAGGTAAGCAATTTTCAACGCAGCTAGCAATAGCGAGTTAGCTTTGAAAGCATGAGATCCCACCCTTCCTTCAAATCATCTTCAAAGCCACGCCTCCTTCAAAATACATGAACGAATAACAGCCAGAGCAAACAAAAGCATCATGAGAGACGTCTCATCTCATGTCTCACAGCATAACATTACAATAAAAATGAACTTAACTTAAAAGAGCACTGTACCACCTGACTGCTGCAGATTAATTTCAGCAGTGATGCTGCCATTGAAGCGCATAAATTCAAGTCACGAACCGTTCCGAGTGCGAACCGCTCCGAGTTCCATCTTTAAGCATTTGGCATCTTTATGATTTACAGACTCTGACTACCATACACTTTTAGGGCAGAACAATAAGGAAGAAGAAAAAAATCCTTTGATGCTTAGACATCTAAATAAAATATTCTAATAGCACTTATAATACTGTGTGCGTTCTGGTCTGAAATTGAGGTGTGTTTTGGCGCATTGTTGGCACATTGCACAACGCGCATGCACTCGGCTTATTACACACACAGGGATGCGCAGCAGCACACAAATATTTTTGAAATATTACAAATCTGGAGAATTGTTCAGTCTTTCCGCTCGCATATACCGCCACGTAAATCGTGAATCTGCCATGGTGCAAGCGCAACTGGCTTTTAAAGGGAATAGGAGATGAGACTCTGATTGGTTTATTGCACGTTATGCACAAAACACACCCATGACTCATTAAGAGAATAGGGGCAACCCCTCTAGATCATGCGGCTGGTGTGCGACTGTTTTTCCATCAGTAATCTGGCAAAAGTGGATTCGGACATCTGTGCAATGCGCTTCAGACCATGCACTCAGATCGTTAAAATAGGGCCCTAAGTTTGTTTTAAGTGTGGTCTAATGTCATATATTCAGTTCACAAACTATTTCATGTGGTCGCCAGTGTTTTTTTTTTTTTTTAATGGGATGACGACAAACTAGCCTATGCACCACTATTGATGAGATATAAAGCCTTTCTAAAAAAAAGCATTTTCACAGAGCATTGTTAAGTTTTAGTAGTAAAAACAAAGTGACGAATGAATAAAACATTGAAGCTGGCATCTTCTCCCCTGAGTCACATAGTGACAAACAGCTAGCGCTAGTACTCACTGGGGTATTTACCTTGATGAAGCAAACAGACCACAGTAGAGAAACAAAAAGAGACCTGAAGTGGGTGGAAGTAAACTCTTAATAAAAGTATCAAAACAACCTAAACAGCTTTGGCCAACAGCCTCTGCTAATCGACTAACTACTACTGCTAATGGCGCTAACGTTTCTAAATGTTCTTATCATCAAAGGTAGTAGAATTCATTGCATTTCACGTTATATTATATTCCCTTGAACAAATTCCTTCATGTTTTCCACAGAGAGCATCTTTTATTTGAGTCATGCTAGTTCGTAGCATTCTTGACATCGGCGCTTAGTCATGCATATCACGCAATGTTGAACTGTGACTACCAGTGTACCGCTTCATGACAGCCCTTCAAAAGAGAACTAAAATCACCACGTGTAATGCCGCGTGTGTGTGTTTTCAATGCACCTCTCAAGGGATCCACAGATGTTAGTGCTAAATTATGCTCTTCTGGTACTTGACAGCATTTTAAATTCCAACAAAGCAATGAACTTAAAAGCTAAGTCAGTTTTAATGGATCCTATCCTACTGAGTTTGCGTTTCCATACAAGTAACCTTGTACATCACCAAACGCAACAAATCTTGACAGATTATATTCCATGTAAACTATGCAGACTTCATCCACAAATTATGTACAACAACAAGTCTCTACTTTGCATTGTAGAATTGAATAAAACAATCATTTACCACGTACTGTAACTGTAATAAACTATTTTAGTTTTTTGTGCCTCCGCTCTACTAAATCTGCTGTGTCCCGAATACTGCATTCATGCTCAAATCCATTCTATAATCTCTTCATTAAGCAGTGCTAATATTGTGCGCTCAACATTTTTGAGCCTTGCAAACTTGAGATAATTATGTACACATTAGGTCTATAGTCAGCAGTTTGGGACAGCAGTATCAGTGGAGGACCACTCACATTTTTCAACACACTATATAAAATGAGATTAAACTTTAAGAAAAAAAGTGAGGGATATCATTTATTTTAAGCTAGCAGCACAAGAAATCTGTGGGTAAGTTGTCAAAACGGAACTTTCCAATAAATACCTTATTATAATGGGTTTTCAGAAACAATAAAATAATTATGAAATACAAACTAGTCATTAAACCAATGCTTTGGGTCAACCAATATTGTAATTCATCATTTTATATCTTTATTTAAATTTAAAGTGCATATAACTTAAAGCCCCGATCTGATATTTATAAATTATACCTTTGTCCTAAGAACAGCATTCCTTACTATAATGTATGTTCACTTGTTTTTTCAACAGCTTGTTCCATTTGCATTCTGACTATGTTAATAATTTAGCATTAGCATAGCGCATTGCTAAAACTGACCAGGAGTTTCCCTTTCCCAGCATGCTTTACACGACTGTAGGGAGAGTAAATGTTGAAATGTGTTATTTTGTGTAATTCTGAGCAAGATGCAAAAAGCTGGAGACTTGTTTGTGTTTAATGTTAATCAAAACAGTTACGTTTAACATGCTAACATGTGCTATTGGTTGCTAAAGATAAGCTGTAAATGGTTCAGTTTTATTAATTGTAGTAAGTCTAATTTGATTGCATTTTACTAAATTCGGTTAGGTTTCTGCTACACAAAACATTAATAATAAAATGATTCAGATGTTTATGAGATCCAGTGTAAAACTCTCACAGATCTTACATGGTAATTATACTTAATAAACACAAATCTGAATTGTTCCCTATGGCTCATTATAAATCACGTTTTTTTGCAACTTTTGTTTTTGACAAAATACACAGGTGTACCTGACCAACCTGAGATAACCCCCAGACAAGGACACGATGTACTATTTATGAACATCTATGCCACCTAATCCGACTGTGAAGAGAGATCTCCCCATCCTATTAGATATCATGCTCTCAGTTCATTTCTTCTCATTCCCAGAGCCTTCCATCCTCGCGAGCCACCGTTAAGATGATGAAAAGCAGAATGGAAAATGTAAAGTCATTGTAATGAAAAATAAACAAAAGATTTCTGCAGAGACCAAAGATGTAGCCCAGGCCCGACTGGAAGAGAGCAGAGAGGAGAAGCTGTAGTTAAAAGTACTCTCTCTCTCCAGAGAAACAAAGAGGAACTTCAATTAACCCCTGTGAGGGTCCTTTACTGGCACTGCATCAAGTGCACTGGGTCCCCTCAGCCATTAATTATATACAACTATTGCTAGAGCAACAATAATATTGGTCTCAGTTCAGCAACGGGGGCAACTACAACAGCACATCTGGAGAAATAGCAGAGGAAATCATATAAAAACATCACCTGGCTCTTCGCTAGAATGAACGTTTGACTGATTTTAAACTTTCTCTGATTCAAAGTTTCGAAAGGTTTTTCCTACTGAGGATTTAAGAACAAATGATAAATTCTGAACACATCGTGTCTTCTGGAATATTCTGAGACATTAATTAACAATAACCTGGAAAAGGGAGTAAACTGTGACTCACTGAGTCATACATAAAATCATAAATATCTCCAGAAACAAAACTAAAATGTGTATTTTTGAATACTGTATGTCAAAAGTATGTAGACACTTTAACATCACACTCATTAGGAAACAATGCAGTTTCGATTTTAGTGATAATGTCAATTTGCTGAAACACAAACTTTTAATATCAATAGACTAAAAAAAAAAAGTAATATATATAGTGCAGCCATTTTCTAAAATCATTTATGTAAAAAAAAAAAAATCTCATTAATGTACACACAGCACCCCATATTGACAGAATTGTTGACATTTTTGCGGATTTATTAAAAAAAGAAAAACTGAAATATCATATGGTCCTAAGTATTCAGACCCGTTGCTCAGTATTTAGTAGAAGCACCTTTTTGATCTAATACAGCCTTTTTTTTGGAAAGATGCAACACATTTTTCACACCTGGATCTAAGGCTCCTCTGCCATTCCTCCTTGCAGATCCTCTCCAGTTCTGTCAGGTTGGATGGTAAACGTTGGTGGACAGCCATTTTCAGGTCTCCAGAGATGCTCAATTGGGTTTAAGTCAGGGCTCTAGCTGGGCCATTTAAGAACAGACACTGAGTTGTTGTGAAGCCAACAACTCCAACAACAACTTATTTTAGCTGTGTGCTTAGGGTCATTGTCTTGTTGGAAGGTGAACCTTCGGCCTAGTCTGAGATCTTGAACACTCTGGAGAAGGTTTTCATCCAGGATATCCCTGTACTTGGCCACATTAATCTTTCCCTTGATTGCAACCAGTCGTCCTGTCCCTGCAGCTGAAAAACACCCCCACATCATGATGCTGCCACCACCATGCTTCACTTTTGGGATTGTATTGGGCAGGTGATGAGCAGTGCCTGGTTTTCTCCACACATAACGCTTAGAATTAAGGCCAAAAAGTTCTATCTTGGTACTATCAGACCAGAGAATCTTATTTTTCCCCATCTTGGAGTCATTCAGGTGTTTTTTAGCAAACTCCATGAGGGCTTTCATGTGTCGTGCACTGAGGAGAGGCTTCCGTCGGGCCATTCTGCCATAAAGCCCCGACTGGTGGAAGGCTGCATTGATGGTTGACTTTCTACAACTTTCTCCAATCTCCCGACTGCATCTCTGGAGCTCAGCCAAAGTGATCTTTGGGTTCTTTTTTATCTCTCTCACCAAGGCTCTTCTTCCCCATTAGCTCAGTTTGGCCAGATGGCCAGCTCTAGGAAGGGTTCTGTCATCCCAAACGTCTAAGTATTATGGAGGCCAATGTGCTCTTAGGAAACTTAAGTGCAGAAATGTTTTTGTAACCTTGGCCAGATCTGTGCCTTGCCACAATTCAGTCTCTGAGCTCTTCAGGCAGTTCCTTTGACCTCATGATTGTCATTTGCTCTGACATGCACTGTGAGCTGTAAGGTCTTATATAGACAGGTGCGTGGCTTTCCTAATCAAGTCCAATCAGTATAATCAAACACAGCAGGACTCAAATGAAGGTGTAGAACCATCTCAAGGATGATCAGAATAAATGGACAGCACCCGAGTTAAATATATGAGTGTCACAGAAAAGAGTCTGAATACTTAGGACTATGTGATATTTCAGTTTTTCTTTTTTAATAAATCCGAAAAAATGTCAACAATTCTGTGTTTTTCTGTTAATATGGGGTGCTGTGTGTACATTAATGAGAAAAAAATAACAAATGATTTTAGCAAATGGCTGCAAAATAACAGAGTGAAAAATGTAAGGGGGTCTGTATACCTTCTGTGCCAACTGTGAAACACACACACACACACCATTACGACCACTGACAGGTAAAGTGAGTAACACTGAATATCTCTTCATCACAGCACCTTTTAGTAATATGAATATATTAGGCAGCAAGTGAACATTTTGTCCTCAAAGTTGATGTGTTAGAAGCAGGAAAAATGAGCAAGCATAAGGATTTGAGCGAGTTTGACAAGGGCCAAATTGTGATGGCTAGATGACTGGGTCAGAGCACCCAAGTTCTTGTGGGGTGTTCCCAGTCTTCAGTGGTCAAAATCTATCAAAAGTGGTCCAAGGAAGGAACAGTGGTGAAACAGCGGCAGGGTTGTGGGCGGCCAAGACTCATTGATGCATGTGGGAAGCAAAGGCTGGCCCATGTGGTCTGATCATACAGACAAGCTACTGTAGCTCTAAGTAGGTAATGCTGGTTCTGATAGAAAGCTGTCAGAATAATAATAATAATAATAATTAATTACATTTATATAGTGCTTTTCTAGGCACTCAAAGTGCTTTACATAGAAAGGGGAATCTCCACAACCACCACCAATGTGCAGCATCCACTTGGATGATGCGACGGCAGCCATATTGTGCCAGAACGCCCACCAAACACCAGCTGATTGGTGGAGAGGAGACCGAGTGATGAAGCCAATCAGGATATGGGGATTATTAGGAGGCCATGATGGACAGGGGCCAGTGGGCAAATTTTGCCAAGAGGCTGGGGTTACACCCCTACTCTTTATCGAAGGACATCCTGGGATTTTTAATGACCACAGAGAGTCAGGACCTCAATTTAACGTCTCATCCGAAAGCAGGTAAAGAATACACAGTGCATCACAGTTTTTTTGCAAATGGGGCTGCATAGCCCAAAACAGTCAGGGTGCCCATGTAGACCCTGTCCACCACCGAAAGCACCAACAATGGGCACATGAGCATCAGAACTGGACAATGGAGCAATGGAAGAAGGTGGCCTGGTCTGATGAATCATGTTTTCTTTTACATCACATAGATGGCTGGGTGTGTGTGAGTAACTTACCTGCGGAACACATGGCACCAGGATGCACTATGGGAAGAAGGCAAGCTGGCGGAGGCAGTTATGCTTTGGGCAATTTTCTGCTGGGAAACCTTTAGTCCTGCCATCCATGTGGATGTCACTTTGACACATACCACCTACCGAAGCATTGTTGTAGACCATGTACACCCTTAATGAAAACAGTATTCCCTGTAACTGTGGCCTCTTTCAGCAGGATAATGTGCCCTGCCACAAAGCAAAAATGGTTCAGGAATGGTTTGAGGAGCACAACAATGAATTTGAGGTGTTGACTTGGCCTCCAAATGCCCCAGATTTCATTCCAATCGAGCATGTCCACGTCCACATACACTTAAAAAAATGCTGGGTTGTTTCAAATATTGGGTCAAATATAGACAAACCGTACCGCTGGTTTACATTTTTTAATTACATTTTTAAACCTACAGGTAGGGTTTGTCTATTTGACCCAAGCATGGATTGAAACAACCCAGTATTGTTTTTGGCCATTTTGTCTATTTGACCCAAGCATGGATTGAAACAACCCAGTATTGTTTTTGGCCATTTTGTATGATTTGTTCTTCTATGCATTCAAATGTTTTTCTATTCTTAATTGTTAGGTTCCATCTGTTCTTTTGTAGCTCATACGCCAGTTTCTATTTTTAATTGGAAAATAAATACTGCATTTAACGTTCCCAGATCGCCTACATTCCTAAAGTCTTTGAAGATACATCCAAACATTTTTTCAAACAGACTGATTCAGGTGCTATTTCATATTCACTTAATGCAGAAAGAAATCTATACATGTTGATACATAATGCATACCACAATTATGCATATTTCATTTAAAGGAATAATTAACCTGAAAATTAAAATTCTATCATCATCTACTCACCCTCAAGTAGTGTCAAACCGGGATTAATTTCTTTGATACAGTTGATGGGCCCCATTGACCGAGCCTACATAGCATTTTTTATTCCTCCATACTATGGAAATCAACATCAACTGTTTGGTTACCAACATTCTTCAAAATATCTTCTTTTGTGTTCATAAATTCATACAGGTTCAGAACAACTCAGAATTTTCATTTCATTGTACAGATATAAAAAAAATATTATTTGTTTATTGTTTCTTTAATATTAATAAAAAAATATATACAGTTAAGTAACAATGTATTGTATGAACAATATATATATATTAAAAACGTAATTAGATACTTAACTTAAATTCATTATCGAGTGATATAAATGTAGCTTAACTATTATTCATAGCCTAAAACCAAAAAAATCAATATAATAATAACAACACATAAATAATAATTTATATAATACATTTGCAAACATACAGATCATATGGACTGCATTTATATAAATGGACTGCATTTATATAGCGCTTTTATCCAAAGCGCTTTACATTTTTGCCTCACATTCACACACCGACGGCGGTGTCAGCCATTTAAGGCGCCATCCAGCTCGTCGGGAGCAGTTGGGGTTAGGTGTCTTGCTCATGGACACCTCGACACTTGGTCAGGTGGAACCGGGGATTGAACCACCAACCTTCTGGTTTGTAGACAACCTACATGAACCACTGAGCCACTGCCGCCCCGGCATATAAAAAAATTCATATAAGATCATATAAGATCATATAAAATAACATTCATATAAGATCATATAAAAAATTGCATAAATATAAAGGACCAAAACAAGTAAATAAAATAAAAATATCAATAAGTAAATAACTATTGTCAATAATAATACGTTTAAAAAAATTATACTAATGCATGCATGTTTTTTTGTTTTTTTGTAGTACAGTGATTATTTATTAATGTCAAAATCTGAATTTCATAATACATTTTTTTTTATATATATTTGTATTGGTATCGGTCAAATCAAAAATGCAATACTGATCGAGCTCTACTTATATTCCGTACAACAGCCCGAATTCAAGTGTGATAATGCTTCGATAAACAAGAAGTAGCCTAAGTTACGTTTTGGCAAAATGTGGTCAGTCGGTTGTTAATTTGCTAGTAGGCACTAGTTCTTGCCTACAAAACAACCACTGGCTCTGCACCAATATACCTAAACTCACTTGTTCAGACTTAGACACTGTGGGATTACAAATTTATAAATTGTTATATCAAGGTTCCAATGTAATAGTATACTAACAGTTTATATGTACATAATTCTTTACAGTTTGGAGTTACAGTCTGACTACATTCTAGGGAGATCAAGCTAATCAGTCTTTTGTCTTTATGCACTTCCTGATCTATAAGCAACATTGTCAGAGTGATCACATTTGCATCTCTTCGTCTGATTGGTACTGTTATGCTGATAGGATTTGGATTGGTGGTTTGATTGGCACTGTTATGCTGATAGGATTAGGACTGGTGACCTGGAAATGTATGGGGTGTGTCCCTTTTACCTGAACAACATGTGCATTCCTTTGTTTAGATTGTCTCCTCCTCTACTGTGTAAATCCCTCCCCCTGAAATATGGATAAATTACAATGTATACTGTTTAGAATTAGACTTGGACGACTGCAGCCATAAAGAGGAACGCCTGCCCGAAAGATATACCCAAGCTCTCCTGGTCTTCACTTCTGAGTTTCCAACAGTTTTGGTGCCGTGACCCGGATAGAGATCCTCACCTGAATCCAGCTCAACAAAGATTCTGACTTCGTTCCACCTGAATCCAGCTCAACAAAGATTCTGACCACGTTCCAGACTGAATCCAGCTCAGCAAAGATTCTGACTTCGTTCCAAACTGAATCCAGCTCAGCAAAGATTCTGACTTTGTTCCAGACTGAATCCAGCTCAACAAAGATTCTGACTTCGTTCCAGACTGAATCCAGCTCAGCAAAGATTCTGACTTTGTTCCAGACTGAATCCAGCTCAACAAAGATTCTGACTTCGTTCCAGACTGAATCCAGCTGAATTGTTCTGTACAACCAAGGGTTGGTGAGTCACTCTATCCAAAAGAACCATTAAGACCAGTACAAATTTGTTATCCTCTGCACAGCCAGAGAAGAGTTATCAGACAGCTGTAGGGTTTGATTAACTAAGTTATCCTCTAAAAAATGTGTTTTAGAGATGAAAGTTATCCTCTGTTTTCCAGGCAGGGAAGGTTAGCATCACAAGCTAATAGTTTGTAAGCCTCTGTTTCGGCAGGGAAGAATTGTTTGTAAGCCTCTGTTTCGGCAGGGAAGAATTGTTTATAAGCCTCTGTTTCAGGCAGGGAAGAATTGTTTATAAGCCTCTGTTTCAAGCAGGGAAGAATTGTTTATAAGCCTCTGTTTCAGGCAGGGAAGAATTGTTTATAAGCCTCTGTTTCAAGCAGGGAAGAATTGTTTTGCCTCTGTTTCTCAGGCAGGGAAGAATTGGTTTGCCTCTGTTCCAGACAGGGAAGAATTAGCATCACCAGCTAATAGTTGTTCAGCCTCTGTTTTTCAGCAGGGAAGATTAGCATTGCCGGCTAATATTTGTGTTGTCCTCTGTTTTACCAAGGAAGGTTAACAGTAGTTGATCTATGTTAACAAGTATACCCTCTGTTAACTAGAATTTTAGTGTTTTGATTGTGTGGTTACAAAGAAACATGTTTAGAAAGAATGCTAGACTGTTCTCCACAATTGAAAAAGGTGGTCTTGCGACGCCTTTGTGGTCAGATAGTGAATTTAAGTCATTGTTAGGAGAGCACATGGACTCAATTGTGACTGAGTCAGTCAGATTGTATTTGACAAAGAAATATGAGATCCATCCAGACAAGACTTGGTCAATTGATGAATGTAAAAAAGTTTTAGGAGCATGTATTCGCAAGAACAATGTGAAAGGCATTATTTGTTGTCATAGAGAATTTGGTTTAGCGCTAGCTAGACAACAGTCTCAGCGTATCTCAGAGCTAGAGAAACAGAACAAAGAGTTCAGTGCTAGGGTAGCATCTTTGACAAAGAAATTGAACCGCAACAAAGCTGCAGAGAAAACTGATGTGAATGAAGTTAGTCAGACTGATAACACTTATCCTGACTTACAAACTTTGTTTGAAACAGATGTAGCTATCCAAACAGAAACTGATGTGCCTGACAATTCAGTGAAGGTATGTGGTGCAAGGAAAAGATCTGGGATTGAAAGTGTTCCTCATAACTCTGTTGAACAAGTACAAACTATAGCTAAAGGACTAGCACCTAAAGACATAGAAAGATTATCCCAGAGCTTACCCTCAGCACGCACACATTTTTCTGAATTTAGAAGGACATTGTTATGCAAAATGCGTCTCTACGACATGTCGTTAACAGAAGTCACACAGCTGATGTCACAAATTCTAACTGAATCTGAATTCAACAGTTTTGAGTCTGCTGTTACTTCTGAACTACAACATGTCAGTAAAGGCGATATGAGAGAAGGTGTTTTGAAAATTCTAAAGAATATCATGGGACCCAAAGTAGACTGGTCCAAAATCACTAACTGTGTGCAAAGGAAAGAAGAAACTGTCAGCGAATACACTGAAAGATTTTGTCAGTCAGCTGTAACTTACAGTGGAATAGTTGATGATTCTGAATGTGCTTTAGATGACCAGGGAGCTTTTGTTCGCATCTGGTCAGATGGTCTTTTAGCCGAGTACAGAAAAGCATTGCCATTCCTAGATCTAACTTGGTCTAACAATACTCTCAGAAGTAACCTAGAAAGGTTAGCTACATGGGAAAGAGATGCGGATGTTAAGGCAAAAGTAAGAGTAGCAGCAGCTACGTTTAGCACAAGAAATCAAGACAACAGATGGCCTAAGAGAGAAGGCAAATGTAACTACTGTGAAAAATCAGGTCACTGGGAGAAAGAGTGTAGGAAGAAGTTGCAAGATAGGAAAAGAAATGCTATGCATAATTCTGTTCCTTCTCAGCCAGCCTACAATCCTGAAGTAGTTCCGCCAGGGTACACTGAAACTTTAGGACAGCTTGCTCAGGCTCTTCTAAAAGCACAAAAAGAACAGGCAAAAAACTAATTGTTGGGGCTGTGAGTAGCTACCTTTCCCCTGTAATCCATCACAATAACATTTTTGTGAACGGTAGCAAACAAAAGAAAGAGATTGACTTTTTGCTTGATACAGATGCAGAAATTACAGTAATTCCTACTAAATTGTCTGAAAGTTTAAACAATGATCCAGCCCTTCAGGCTTCATCAGGAATGGTGTTAGGACAGACTGTAAATGTAAGATGCCCTCATGCAGTGTCCGCACTAATGAATCAAGCAAAAGTCACCTCTGTCACCTCTTCTCAATGAGGAAATTGGTTAACAACCCTCACAGCCCCGAACATTGTTTTACAGCGTGCACCTGTCACGAACCCATCCTCATGTATGATGTCTGCAATGACTGAAGTTTTGTTAGAGGATGAAGGAGAAATGACTCACGATTGTGTTACGCTCACATACGCAGCTACAAGTGAAATAGCAGAAACTCCCATTGAGAATGCAGAATTAGAGTTGTTTGTTGATGGTTCAATCATTGATAACCCCATAAAGGCAGTACAGAGTGCCAGAGAGAGTGTCGAGTCGTGTTGGCAGATGCCACCAGAAGGTGGACACACGATCATCCAAGATCAGTGGGTGATGATAAAGTCATTCAAAAACAAGCCCTTAGAGCCTAAGTGGCAAGTACCACATCAAGTGATGTTGATAACAGCAGCTGCAGTGTTGTGTCAGGGAAGGAAAGCTTGGACGCATGTGTCACACTGTAAAGTTGTTCCCCCACCGACAGGGATAGGTTAGGACACACGGACCAGTGAGGAGCCCAGGAAAGAACCGAATGCAACAGGCATCGGGGGCCAATCCTGCGGTGAAGATTCCCTCATAGGCTTTCCCCTACCCACTAGTCCATCCTTACCTCACTGTTCTTTAGGTGTCGCAGGAATTAAGACATAGGGAAAGAAGGAACAAGAATAGCAGACTCAGATTGAACAGAGGAAACAACCCCAATGTTTGCAGTCTTTTAGAACAAATACTGCTCTGCTGTCTTTTGTTTTCTTTCTTACTCTGTGCAGATACCATTTGATGGCTGTCCCCAGACCTATACGCACCGACTTCCTCACCTGCGTATGAAGCCACAACCTCTAGAGGACAACTAGACCCACTTGTCATGACAGCCAATTGTCATGAAAAAAAATACACAACGCAGAGAATCACCTACGGGAACTTCAGTCATCTATCAACATGATCAAGATTGCCTTGCTACTAATCATCATGGACATTGCACAAAGTGTAGACTCCAGAAACAACATATTCTTAGAGCTTATGAATATGTCAAGAAACACCATGTTTGCTGGAAAGAACGTTTGCATGCCACACCCGCTTCAGGAGAAGCAAGAATCCCATGGGTGGCACATGATGGGAGGAACTTCTGTCTACAACATCCTACCCAGCCAATTCAATGGCAGGTGCACCCTGGTTCCTACATAATTCAGCTCCAACCACAAACCAGAAGATGGCTACAAAATCCAACAAGACATTCTTGATCTTTCAGCAAAATTACATCAGATGACTGAAGATAATTCTTCATGGTTCGGAAACCTGTAAGGTCAACAAATGACTCCCAAGGACTGTTCCAACCACAAAAGAACATTACCCGTAAGAACTACACGGACCCTAGTGGCATGTTTGTTTCTGTGTCAGCATGTCATTCGTCACTACAGACAATCAACACAGAGCAAGTGATATGTGCCTGTAACTTTTTCAAGTTACATGAATTGAAGATGGGGCTTATGCTAACAAACATAAGCTATAGAATGGACTTATAAAGGTTTAAATTTGTATTATGTGAGAGTTACCTAGTGGCATGTTTGTTTCTGTGTCAGCATGTCACTCGTCACTACAGACAATCAACACAGAGCAAGTGATATGTGCCTGTAACTTTTTCAAGTTACATGAATTGAAGATGGGGCTTATGCTAACAAACATAAGCTATAGAATGGACTTATAAAGGTTTAAATTTGTATTATGTGAGAGTTATTAGAACTCTCAAAGGGGGGACTGTGGGATTACAAATTTATAAATTGTTATATCAAGGTTCCAATGTAATAGTATACTAACAGTTTATATGTACATAATTCTTTACAGTTTGGAGTTACAGTCTGACTACATTCTAGGGAGATCAAGCTAATCAGTCTTTTGTCTTTATGCACTTCCTGATCTATAAGCAACATTGTCAGAGTGATCACATTTGCATCTCTTCGTCTGATTGGTACTGTTATGCTGATAGGATTTGGATTGGTGGTTTGATTGGCACTGTTATGCTGATAGGATTAGGACTGGTGACCTGGAAATGTATGGGGTGTGTCCCTTTTACCTGAACAACATGTGCATTCCTTTGTTTAGATTGTCTCCTCCTCTACTGTGTAAATCCCTCCCCCTGAAATATGGATAAATTACAATGTATACTGTTTAGAATTAGACTTGGACGACTGCAGCCATAAAGAGGAACGCCTGCCCGGAAGATATACCCAAGCTCTCCTGGTCTTCACTTCTGAGTTTCCAACAACACCCTCCAGAAGCTTGCGTTCTGCGAGCGAGCGGCGCCTCGTGGTTCCATCCCAAAGAGGCATGAAATCGCTCTCACGGACATTTTCCTGGACCGTTCCCACCTGGTGGAATGACCTGCCGATCTCAATTCGTGCTGCCGAGTCTGTAGCCATTTTTAAAAAACATCTTAAGACACATCTTTTCCAATTGCACTTGACCAATACAGAATAGCACTTACTGATCACCACAGCAACGACCAAAAAGCGCACACTCCTGGATCATATCTACGTCTCTCATCCGGATTTGTGCCTTCAGGCAGGTATGTTACATAGTTATCATAACTATCAAAATCCAGTGTTCTGTATTTTGCGTACGTGAGTTTTTGTTGTCGATGGCTATTGCTGCGCATTTAGCTAGAATGCCATACAAAACCAACCCATTGGGCCACTGAATCTGCATTAACGACAACAGCAGGGGCAACAGCCTTAGTCCTAATGGGTTGTTATCATAGCTATCAAAATCCAGTGTTCAGCATTTTGCGTATGTGAGTTTTTGTTGTAGATGTCTATTTAAAAAAAAAAAAATTGTGTACTGTGCTAATTAATTGAGATTTCTTACAGCTCTTACAGGTTGTTGGCCTTGTCTGTTTCATTGCTTCTATTACTCTCCCCTTTTTTGTAAGTCGCTTTGGATAAAAGCGTCTGCTAAATGATTAAATGTAAATGTAAATTTGTTTTTGTAAATTCCAATTGGAATGCAGCTCAACCATTCAATTCAAGGAGCAGAACTAACTGTTATATTAACTAACTAACTGTCGGCTCGTGTTCTGTCGAGTTGGTCATGATTTGGTTTGTGTTTTTGTGATAGAAGGGGTGACTTTTTCATTAAATATTCAACCTGGATTAGTTACACAGAGATTCTGCCTTGTTGCCTGGGTTACGTATGTGTGGGGCGGAGCTATCAAAATAGGGGCGAGACCCTTTTTGGGGGTAGGGGCGTGTTTGTTTTGGTGATTTGAAATATCAACAACGGTTACCAGATAGCACTTATCCCACCTTTAATATAAAATTCCTAATGAAAATAAAATTCTTAAATATTATAAGATAAGTTTAAGTCAGTCTGCCAGTGCATAGCCGTAACACTGACTGACATCCAAACAAAGATTGTGATCTTGTATCTCTCATGACAATCAACCGTCCTTCCAGTTTGGCATCATCTTTCCAGATAAACATCTCGATCGATCGAGGCTCATGCTGAGGTGAACACCCAAGTAAGGGCATCAAAGAGACATCAGCCCACACTACAAAAATAATGGATAACACATCACGGGTAACACACTTACATGCACAAACACATACATCCTCACTCCTATGTTAAGCCATTCACACACCATGTTGTGCTCTCCAATTAATTAATTCCTGACTTCCGTCTGACTTTAAGGGGCACATGTATAGAGCTTGCAGATTTATCAACCAGCTTCAAAACATTTGTACTCCTAAAGCATCTGGAGAACTAAGCCACTTGACTCACATCAACTGCTACAAACTTGATTAGACAGTTCATGAAGCCTGGTAAGCTCCATCAGAAAAACATGACAACAGACTATTTTTAACTTTTCAAGACAACAGCTGTGTAACTAAGCGTCTCATTAAAAACTGTGTGCTTAACTATATGACAACTTAATTAAAGTTTCTGCAGGTGTTATGATAACTATACAGAACCCATATCATTTTTTCCCATATAAACATAAGCAGACACAGCAACAGCAGGTTTGTTATGATATATTAAAAACTCATAACTATAAATTCCGCAAACTTTGGAAAGGGTTCCATTAGCAGATCTGAAATAGGCTTCATCAAATTTAAATGACCCAAACCTTTTCACTCTCAGCAAAGTGCCAGTTTTTATAGATTCAGTGAACTCTAAACTCCTGTGCAGACTTAGTTTGAATTTTTTGGCATGATTTACGAATTTATAAAACAGAACAATCCATCTCTGTGAAATGTTGAGATATCACACTGTGACACTCCACA
Organism: Pseudorasbora parva; assembly: GCF_024679245.1. NCBI lineage: Eukaryota > Metazoa > Chordata > Actinopteri > Cypriniformes > Gobionidae > Pseudorasbora > Pseudorasbora parva. Next base: position 18,539,459 of record NC_090196.1, on the reverse strand, counting down.
GTTGTTACAAACCCGATTCTAAAAAAGTTTGGACACTGTACAAATTGTGAATTAAAAAATAATGCAATAATTTACAAATCTCATCAATTTATATTTTATTCACAGTAGAATGTAGATAACATATCAAATGTTGAAAGTGAAACATTTTGAAAATTGATGCAATTTAATTCACAGAAATTCAATTTGGCCAACTGAAAAATTGAGATGTGATCAGTCACTAGAAAATTTTCAGTTGAAGACCTGAATATTTTTTACAGTGAATGCTGAAAGGTATATCCAAATTCTAGAACAACATTTGCTCCCATCCAGATCTCATCACTTTTAGGGAAACCTTGCATTTTCCAACATGACAATGCCAGACCACATACTGGATCAATTACAACATCATGGCTGCGTAGAAGAAGGATCCGGGAACTGAAATGGCTAGCCTGCAGTCCAGATCTTTCACCCATAGAAAACATTTGGCGCATCATAAAGATGAATATGCGACAAAGAAGACCTAAGGCAGTTTAGCAACTAGAAGCCTGTATTGGACAAGAATGGGATGAAGTTCCTATTCCTAAATTTGAGCAACTTGTCTCCTCAGTCTCCAGATGTTTACAGAAGAGGGGATGCCACAGTGGTAAAAATGACCTTGTCCCAACTTTTTTTTTGATGTTAGATGCCATGAAATTCAAAATTAACTTATTTTTCCCTTAAAGTGATACATTTTATATGTCATCTATGTTGTATTCTAAATATAAAATATTGACATTTGAAACTTCCACGTCATTCATTCTGTTTTTATTTACAATTTGTACAGTGTCCCAACTTTTTTTGCAATCGGGTTTGTAGAAAGATTTTTTTTTTAATTGTTCAGTTGCTGAACAATTCCATCAGGTATTAACTGTAAACTTTGAAAGAGAATGATAAAATTGCATAAAGTGCAAATATTTGACTGAACTTAATACCTAGATTATAAAAAAAAACAAATAAAAAAAACAATAGTTTTTATACAGTTCTTCAAGCGCAGAAAGAAACTGTAGCTAATTTTACAGTTCTTCTTAAAAAGTTTTATATATAATAATGATAATAATCATGCCTAAGCCACACATATATATATATATATAAAAACATTTTTTTTGGTGAACTATACACAATATATTGTTACAATTTGTGCTACGATATATTGACACAATATATTGTAACACCGTATATAGCCATTACTCCAGTCTTCAGTGTCACGCGATCCTAAAATGATTATTATTAGTTGATTATGCTGCTTAACACTTGTGTGCCATACACTTCGTAAACTATAGTCATATAGTCCAATTTGTGAACTCAATCAACCAGTTCATCTAACTGCTTCATAATTCTTAACACATGCTTTCAGCAAATGTACATCACACTCATTCACAGTGTAAAGCTTTATCATTAAGTAATTCAGTCCTTTGTAGTTTTTGGAACCTATAATAGCTCATCCAAACATCAGTCTGAACTGAGAGTGACAGCATTTAAACATACTGTATACCTAAAGGTCTTTCTGTAAGGTGAGACAAGTTTATTGTGAATCTTTTGCAACTTTGTGAAAAATGACTATAAATGACTACTGTGCCTGATTAGAGCTTCCGAGAGGTTCTTAAGCCCTCATTGTGGCCTTTAAAAAGCTGACGTTTCAGCCTGTCTTTGGGAAATAGAGGCCATCTCCGTGTTTGGCCTGATTTCTCAGTGGGTTTAATTACAGCCTCAGGTCTGTTAGACCCAGTGTAATCTGTCCTGGCTCAGGGTAAATACTTCATCTAAAAATGCATCTACACACACACATACACAACTTCAGCCTGAAGTGGTGAGCAAATTGAAATAAATTGGGGATTTTTCATTTTGCTTGGCGCTGAAAATCATCCTGTGGCCAATGCCGGCTCTTTGTCAGAAAAAATCAATACGTTAATGACAGTGGTCGTCCATTCGCACGGATTGCTTAGTGAATGAGAGTTAGAAGCTCACAAATGCATACAATGTTCATTTAGTGTTGCTTGAATAGTGCTGGGATCACGTAGTCATTCACTTATCAGTAAGCTCTTATAGTCACCCACGTATGCGTATACACCTGTGAACTTGAAGACAAGGGCACATATATTTGCACATACATAAATTCTCCATTTTTTCTGACTGACCTATTCCAATTTATTGCAATCCTCATTTGATTTGAACACTGCAAAAAAATGCTTTTCTAGTCCAAGAAGTATTTACTACAAGCAAAAGTAATCGTCTTGTTTTGGAAAAAAATTAAATTAAGAGAGTTCTTGCTTAAAATAAGCAAAATAATCTGCCAGTGGGGTATAAAAAATCTTAAAACAACATTATTTTGCTTACCCCACTGGCAGATTATTTTGCTTATTTTAAGCAAAAACTCTCTCAATTTTGAGTGATTCTTTCCCAAACCAAGACAATAATTTTTACTTCTCTAGTAAATGTTTCTTAAAGGGAGTGAAACACTCAGTTTCAGTCAATCTCATGTCAATCTTGAGTACCTATAGAGTAGTATTGCATCCTTCATATCTCCGAAAAGTCTTTAGCTTTATTATATTTATAAAAGAAAGATAGGCTGTACCGAGTCTACCGAGAATTTAGTGCACTGTCAACATTTGTGTGTGTTTACTCGCAGTTTATGAGGACATGATTCGGTTTATGGACTATTGTATGCGACTAAACCTTAGCAGTAGCAAAGGTTTTGCACGTCAGACTAGTGTAACGTTATACATAGAACAACAATGGAGTAACCGTTAGCGCATTTGAATGATGAAGCACGCGATCGATCGTGTCGTTTACTGATGTTTACTCACGCGACGATAGCCAACAGCACAGACATTTGAAGCAGTTTTACTCACAGGCGGCTTCCAAAGCAGGACCGAACCTTTATCTCTGGGACCGCGCTGTCAAAAACACACTTGGTTGGTATGATTTGGTGAAGTCCTGTGACAGCAGTGACCGTGGAGATCCACTTTGCGATGCGACTGAACCGATGTTGTGAAGCTTCCCGTCATTTCTGCGTTCAAATCGGTTCAAATGCAGCGCTGCCTTCCTGGAATGCTGTGCTGAAGCGCTGAAGTCACCTGATGTCACCCATAGGAATAAAGTGGAGCGCGGCGCGGACTATAACGACATAAGTGTTCGCGAACGAGTGGATCTGCAGCTGAGCGAGTGTTTATGGGCGTGCATTTCTTCTCTCGCTGTAGTCACGCACACGCGCGCACCCTACCGGGAGAAGAGCTCGTACGGCCCATACAAGGACCTTCCGCTCTGTCGACGTCAAGCTGAGCCACACTCAGAAAAAAACTCTCCGAAACTTGTGAGAAACCGGAAGGAGTATTTTTGACACAGAAATACTCCATCAAGCGTCCAACATTAGTTTTTGAAACTTTGTCTATGTTTAGGATGGGAATCCAAGTCTTTAACAGTGTAAAAAGCTCAGTATGCATGAAACAGCATTGGAATCAGAATTGAATTGAGCTTGTGAACTGGAATTCAATCAAATTTTGAATCTATCAATAACTATTTAGCATGGCCCCACACTGTGATAACTACAGTACTAAAGACATCTCATTTGAAACCTATGCAACATCTAACTGCCCTTGGGGTAAATCATTTACAATCAAACATTCAGAAATCTGACAAGTCGAATGATAGCTACCTCTGAGGAACCAGACAGTGTTCCCCCTGTCCGAGCGAGATGAACAGACACATCGACCAATCAGCGTGATGAGGTGAAACGAGAGGCGCCACGAGACCAACAAAGTCGTCACCTCCATAAAAGACGAGTCATTTACAAGAACGAACATCAGTCACTGTCATGTGTGGGCAAGCCGGGCTGCATTGTAATGTCAGAGTGATGTCTGACTTCTGGTGGAAAGCCACATTGGCACTGACAGAGCTCACATTGAAACTGACAGTGTGTGTTAGGTCATAAGAACGCCTGAGGATGTCGTGCTGACAGTCTAGGTGCCTCTGCAGTTTCACCTGCTTAGATCAGTCTTGACAAAGCTCTTTTGTTATATAGTACCCACACAGCGTTTTGATACAATTTCAGAAATATAGGATCTATACTGAAGCAATATCAGCAAAATTCTGACAACAAAACATTTCTGACAGGCCAGTTAGATCGTTTTTTCATTCACACGAATGCAACTGAAACAAATCATTACATTCAATTACAATTAATCATGTTTTTTTAAGCTTTTAGTTATGACTCCTTTGTGAGAGACCACCATCCTACAAATATAATAAGCATGATATTATGAAGACGATTGAAAATGAAATTGAACTGAAATTATTAGCTTCTATTTGTGACTGTACCCGAGCCAAAATAAATGGCTGAATTTATAATATATATATATATTTTTTTTACAATTAATTCAAATGTAAAAAAAATAGGCATTTTTTAAAAGAAATTAATAATTTTATTTAGCAAGGATTAATTTTAAATAAATGCTGTTATTTTGAACAGAGAATCTGTATTTTTATTTCACATAAATAACACATAAATAAGTGTTTTCAACACTGATAATAATACAAAATGTTTCTTGAGCAGCAAAATCATCATATTAGAATGATTTCTGACGGATCACGTGACTCATGAACATCATGGAGTAATGATGCTGAAAATTCAGCTTTGCATCATGGGAATAAATAATATAGTAGAAAACCGCTACCGTTATATTTCTCAATTGTCACGGGTGTGTGTAGGCATGAAGACGGGCTGATACAACTCTCAAACGAAGTTTAATGATCAAGGAATCTCAGGTGAGTCAATACAGGCAGGCTAACAACACACTCTATATGAGACCGGACAGAGACTGAAGGAAAAAGAAGAACTTAAATAGGGAACACAAACGAGATGAATACACACAGCTGACACAAATGAACTCATAATGACAGTGACCATGGAGACAGACGAGTGGTGGGAAACTGGAACAAAGGAACAAGTAACAAGGAAACAGAACGACAAAAAAACTGACAGGAATGTGACAACAATGTTGCTGTTTTAATGTTTTGTTTTGTTTTTTACAAATAAATGCCGCCTTGTTGAACATATAAGAAACTTATTTCATAAACATTCTTACCTCAAATCTTTGAATGATATTTAATATATTTTTCTCCTTGATTTGAAGATGTACACTGATCTACACTTGCAAAAGATTGTGCTAAACACACATACATAGGCAGTTTGAGGGTGTGGGTAGACCATATTCACTTAACCAGGGAGCTAAATGAAAATGTATGTAATTTTGTAGAGCAACTCAAGCTATATCTGATTTCATTATCACTTTAACATCAACAAATATTGCCATTTCAAAATGCAAAGAACAGAATTGCTAAAACATACATTACAGCGGCTGAAATATCCAGGCAAGCCCATTCTGAAAGAATATGAATATATGTGGGACGCCTAGCCTTGAACACAAGTCTCCTTGGCAACTGCACACCTGTGGAGAGTCTAAAGAGAGAGAAAGACGGGGATTGAATCACTGCCAAGACAGTGAACGGTGATCTGGAAAGGGAGGATGCTATGCAGACAGAAACACAAAGACTGTCCTTTAGCTTATTGCATTTAGATGTAGATGTATTCAGAGGCAGGAAAAATTAAAGTCTAGGCTACATTTGACAAGAAGGTTGAATAAAAGAATGACTTTAACATATTGTCATTATCACAATCCTTATTAGGGTGGCCCAGTAGTGCACAACACAATGAAACTTAAAAAGCAAACAAATTCACACCACAATGAAAACAAGCCACAACACAACAAAATCAAGGCACAACACAATGAAATCAAGCCACAACAAAACACAATCAAAATCAAACCACATCACAACGAAATCAAGCCATAACACAATCAAAATCAAGCCACAACACAATGAAATTAGCCACAACACAACAAAATCAAGACACAACACAACAAAATCAAAATCAAGCCACAACACGACAAAATCAAAATCAAGCCACACCACAACAAAACCAAGCCATAACACAACAAAATCAAAATCAAGCCATAACAACAAAATCAAAATCAAGCCACACCACAACAAAATCAAGCCATAACACAACAAAATTAAGCCACAACAAAACACAATCAAAATCAAACCACATCACAACGAAATCAAGCCATAACACAATCAAAATCAAGCCACAACACAATGAAATTAGCCACAACACAACAAAATCAAGACACACCACAACAAAATCAAGCCACAACAAAATCAAAATCAAGCCACAACACGACAAAATCAAAATCAAGCCACACCACAACAAAATCAAGCCATAACACAACAAAATCAAAATCAAGCCATAACACAACAAAATCAAAATCAAGCCACAACACGACAAAATCAAAATCAAGCCACACCACAACAAAATCAAGCCATAACACAACAAAATCAAAATCAAGCCATAACACAACAAAATCAAAATCAAGCCACACCACAACAAAATCAAGCCATAACAGAACAAAATCAAAATCAAGCCATAACAGAACAAAATCAAAATCAAGCCATAACAGAACAAAATCAAAATCAAGCCATAACAACAAAATCAAAATCAAGCCACACCACAACAAAATCAAGCCATAACAGAACAAAATCAAAATCAAGCCATAACAGAACAAAATCAAAATCAAGCCATAACAACAAAGTCAAAATCAAGCCACACCACAACAAAATCAAGCCATAACACAACAAAATCAAGCCACAACACAATGAAATTAAGCCATAACACAACAAAATCAAGCCACAACACAATGAAATCAAGCCATAACACAACAAAATCAAGCCACAACACAATGAAATCAAGCCATAACACAACAAAATCAAGCCACAACACAATGAAATCAAGCCATAACACAACAAAATCAAGCCACAACACAATGAAATCAAGCCATAACACAACAAAATCAAGCCACAACACAATGAAATCAAGCCACAACACAATTATTTCAAGCCATAACACAACAAAATCAAGCCACAACACAACAAAATCAAGCCACAACACAACAAAATCAAGCCATAACACAACAAAATCAAGCCACAACACAATGATATCAAGCCATAACACAACAAAAACGGGGCATGATGCTAATTCCACTAAGTGGTTAAAACATATGAATTAAAATTACTTTTAACATTAAAAAAAAGACATGTTAAAATTCCAAAGTTATGTTCAGACTGTGCACAGCACAACTAACCGTCGCTGAGGTCATTGATAGGCGACGCAATGACACGGTCTGTAACACTGGTTAAATAGCTGATCTCTGTAGATTTAAACTTTGTTGGAAACATTTGGGATAATGTAAGTACACAGGTCAACAAAATATATAACACTGTTGTAGTGTTTTGGGGATATTTTAATCTAAAAATATTATATACATTGGCATTTAAACAGGTTTATCAATATGGCGAGTCAAGTTTTCCGGTTCATACATGTGTTTATGGATCTTGCTTTGTGTATACGTGCGCAGTCATGTTGGAACTGGAAAGGGGCCATCCCCAAACTATTCCTACAACGTTGGGAGCATGAAATTGTCCAAAATGTCTTGGTGTGCTGAATAATTAAGTTCCTTTCACTGGAACTAAGAGTCCAACCCCTGAAAAACAACCGCACATCATAATCTCCCTCCAACCAAACTTTAAACTTGGCACAATGCAGTCATGTGAGTCCCGTTTTCCTGGCAACCACCAAACCCAGACTCGCCCATCAGATTGCCAGAAAGAGAAGCGGAAGAGAACATGTCTCCACTGCTCTAGAGTCCAGTTACGGCATGCTTTACACCACTGCATCCGACGCTTTGCATTGCACTTGGTGATGCAAGGCTTGGATGCACCTGCTCAGCCATGGAAACCTATTCCATGAAGCTATGAAGAGTCCATCTCTCTACACAGAGTTCTTGAACTAATCTGAAGGCCACGCGAAGTTTGGAGGTCTGTAGCTATTGACTAAGAACTGTAAAAAAAAATTCAGGTCTCCAATTGAACATGTTCTAGTGACTGATCACATATACATTTTTTAGTTGGCCAAATTGAATTTCTGTGAATTAAATTGCATCAATTCAAAGAATTTAAATTCGGCCAACTGAAAAATGTAGAGAATTTTAAATTGGAGCCATTTTTTACAGTGCAGAAAGTTGTGACTTCTGCGCACTGTGAGCCTCAGCATGCGCTGACCCCACTGTGATTTTACATGGCCTACCTCTTTGTGGCCGAATTGCTGTTTTTCCCAGTTGCTTCCACTTTGTTATAATACCACTAACAGCCGACTGTGGAACATTTAGTTGTGAGGAAATATCAAAAATGGACTTCTTGCACAGGTGGCAACTTATTACGGTACTGCCCTTGAATTCACTTAGCTCCTGAGAGCGACCCATTCTTCCACAAATGTTTGTAGAAGCATCTGCTTGCCTAGGTGCTTGATTTTATACACCTGCGGCCATGTAAGTGATTGGAACACCCGAATTTAATGATTTGGAGGGGTGTCCCAATACTCAGCAATATATATATATATATATTGTTCTAGAGCAGTGGTTCTCAAACCTGTCGTAGAGGACCTCTAGCCCTGCACATGTCTCCCTCATCTAACACACCTGATTCAACTCATGAGCTCATTAGTAGAGACTGCAAGATCTGAAATAGGTGTGTGTGTGACACACCCAGGTGAACTTTCATTAACAGTGTTTCTGAATGGAGTTTAGTTTTTTTTTGTTCGTTTGAAAACAAGCAACCACAAAATTGACAGGCAGTTTGAAAGGTCATTCATTAGCTGCATTAGTTTATTGAATATAAAAAAACACATACCTGTAAACCTTACTGGACTGAAGTGAATGCCAAAAAGACTCTTGAGAATTTAATTGCAAAACCATTTGAATTTTTATAAGTGCAGTCAGGCGTGCACAATCTTTCATCAGGCAGTTCTCTGAAAAATGTTGAATTATAGGACAATGACTTATCTAAGTGTGTAATTCTCACTTAGGCAACCATTTTACTTCCAAAAGCAAGCTTTGTATAGAGAAACGACAAAGCCTGGAGGGAGAAAAGCATTAGAGAAAAGAAATGCATCCACAGGAACACATTTCGATTTGCATTGTGTTAATGTGACAAGTAATAAGAGTGGCAGTAAACAAATGTGCCCATTCACACAATGCTCTTTTCATTTATATAATTAATCACTAATTACAAAACAAAAGGCTTTCAATATTCATTAGATAACAGCAGACAAACAGTATGAAAGGTGACATATGGGGTTAAAATACCCTGATAAGAAATTACATTCTGCGATGCTAATTTTAAAAGCCCTGTGTGAAGGCAAAAGTCTAGCTGTGATGTTGCCATGACAGCTAAAAGGCAAATGGAAATACTAATTAATGAGCTCAACGGCCAAAACTGTGATAAATTACAAAGATGAATTACATCTCCCGAGGAGAAGACATATAGCAGCACTTACGGCATTGGAGAGTGCTGGGGAAAATCGTGGAAACTTATGAATGCATATAATGAAGCAAGGAAAAAAAAAAATCAGTAATTAGGATTTAACAGAATTTTTTTGGATGCTTTATGAATAGCCTAAACATTGAGACCGGCAGTAAAGGATTGAACTCTTTTTCTCTACTGCTTTTTTTTTCTTTGTAGAAAATAAAATGAAAAAAAATCCCCCATTTTCGTTTCAAAAGCCAGTAAGGTCAAAGAAAGAGAAACTACAAACAAACAATAGATTGAGGTGAATCTTCCACAAGTCCCTTTTTATCCGGGAGTGCATAGCGTCAGTCAAACAAACATAAAACGCTTAAACCATAAAACGTTTCAATTAAAAGTTACGCTGGGCTAAATTAGGTGAGACACTTTCTGTGACATTTGCTGTATGTGACAATAATAGCGTCAATCATGTTGTTTTCTTCTCTTGTGATTTGGGTACAGCTGCTGGATAAGAGAGCACATTTAGCATTTAGAGTTGTTGTCTGTTTTCTTTACTCATTTCATTCATTTGGAAGATGGAACAGTTTGCTTAAAAACTAGGGTCACTTTAACTATTGGCATCAACATTTTTAAATGAGGTCACCATTTCCTAAATATAATATCATTATATTTTAAAGGTTCACAAAAAAAAGGTTTTTACTTCTGTAAAACATAAAAGTAGATGTTCCGAGGAATGTTCATGCTGCTCTTCTGTACAATGAAAGCGGATGGGGACTGGGTCTGCCAAGCTCCAAAATAGACAAAAAAGCACCCTAAAACCTTAAATTTGGCCCTTATGACGTAACTGTAAAAATGATTTTCTTTTTTTTACTACAATACAAATTTCTTGGTAGAAATGACATCAGAAGTGAAAAAACGTTGGTCTTACATTAACGCACAAATGGATGTGTTTATTTTTATTATGTCATTTTTTTGACCACCAACGACAATTTCAAAACGCCATCTTTATTTTTTTTAGCTAAACTGTCACTGAGGGAATTATGGGATATCAAAGACAGCAAGGGATACGTCGATGCTGCCTTCAACAATCGATCAGATTAAGGTATCCCAGGAGACAGAAAGTCAAGCTAACAATCACATCAGACATGCCTTGTTGCCTGCCTACCTTGGAATCCATCATCCATCATCCGAAGGCAGCATTTTTAAGCTTTAGGACGCAGAAGTCGTCTCACAAATGACAGAATCACATCAATGGCGAGGAAAGAGTTAAACTATATACACCAAGTAGTGTCCGACTCCTTAAGTGTCCTCACTTCAGCAAGATGAGGACAGAACAGATGGAGTGGATGGGAAGCAGCACAGAATGACCCAATCCACAGGAAGCTAGTAGTCAAATAACAGCCTGCAGAGAGAGCGCGGGTGAAAGCAGATATGTGCTACACAGGGCCACTTAGGCTCTCTAAGATCATTCCTCTCAGGCGTTAGGTTTTAAAGATCCTGCCTAAATTGGGTCTTTCAGCAGCTCGCAGGATGGCACTTCGATCTCTTGCAGTCTGATCTTAATTCGGAAACCAAAGAAAACAACAGCAGAAGGAGAAAGTGAGCAAGCGAGACCTCCGATAAGGGCACAGCCTTTACTGAAAGTGGATTTTAAAATAATTGGTTGTTTCTATCACAATTGATAGTTTTGGTCTGGTTCAGAGGATTGCGAGTGAACTCCGCACTAGGCCTGTGCGATATGGCAGATAGCCTTAGATATTTTGCTGCCAGTGTGTTGTGCTTTATTTGACCAATGAACACATGTACGTACGTTAAGTCTCTGTTTAAACCTCATTAAAATGTTGATTCATTTATCATTCATGGAAGGTTTGAGTCAGTTCATTTGAGTCAGTTCACTAAAAAGTGTTTTGCATGCTTTAAATAAAACTACATTCAGGTAAACATTGCTTTCAATTGTATTGTTCTACTGGTGCATCATTGAAAAAGTGCACTATGTAGTATTTTTGCAATATAATATCCAAAAACCACCCGGCCAGTATTATATATTTTGTTCAGTTCTTACAATGTCCCAAATGTTTCCAACTATTTGTAAATTGTGAGAAAATTGCTATTTTAACCAAGGAGCCGGGATGTCTGAGGGAGTCGCCTGTCAAACTGCATTACCCTCGGTTTCCGGTTTTATTTGGCAGAAATGCTTTACTCTTAGCAACTGTCACAGCAGTCGCTGAGTGAACGCACATTATAACATCATTTTAAACACACTTAAAGGGGTTCTTAAGCACTGGGAAGATTAATCTGTATTTAAACTGTGTCATTAATGTAGTAGATATGTGGATTTTTTAAATTTGGTGCTTTCTAGACTAAGAAAATACAGAAAATGTATTTTTGTCTCATGGAGATGAAAGACAACAATTCCCAGAATGCTTCGCTGCCCTACAAGGACACTCCCAAAGCCACCGCTACTGAATCACTGTGACTGGATCACTTTCACTTTCCCATCAGGACCATGTTCATTTTCATAAAATCAGTGCAGTTAGAGAACAGACACTAAAATTAAAAACGGAACGTGTCTGTTCAATATGTGATTTAGCCGGTGAGGGAGCGTCACACAGCGCAAACTGCAGGAGTCAAATCACACACATTCGTGATGAGCTGAATGAGCTCTTGTCATGAGAGCTGAGGTAAACGCGACCACACTCGTGGGATAGATTCACAGCGCGTGTTCAGTCTGGCGCATTTTCAGTTCATGCCTTTGGAAGCTTAACTTTCATAGGAATTAATTTGAGAAGTTGAAACACTCACTTTGCTCCTCCGGCCAAACCGTTTCCATTAATGCCTGAACTGAGCTGAGCTGTGAGTGCGACCCCATCCCCCATGTTGAAAACGAGTTGAAAACATGCGGAAATAGCTCCCTCTGCTGGCTGTAGTCTTTTGCCACTGGCCAAAAGTTCCACCCATGATGCAAATTGACGATATTTTTTAGAATTTTTCCAGAAATAAAATGCATAAATCTCTTGTCTAAGGGGGATATGAGGAGGGGGAGCACAATCATTCGAATATACTCCAGGGCTTCTTCTGATAAAAAGCCATATGCTAAGTAACCCTTTAAATGTATCTAATGATAAACAGAGCTGCGTTACCTCATACTCATAGGCTACTCATGACTGGAAAAACGGAAATGTCGCCAGCGACTGTGTCCCTTCATAATAAAATTGTTGTCGTATAATTTCAAATATTTTCTTACGGTCTTTACTTAGTGTCACTTTTTTTATATATATAATCTTACTGTCCCCAAAACTTTCAAATGGAAGAATATAGACATACTGTATACAGTGAGTCTCCAATTAAATTTATTTTAAAAGAAAATGGGTTAAATATAATTGAAAGGCGTTTAAAATTTTAAACGGGAATATTTAGGGATATGGTCCAGTCCCACTTTGCACCTTACGACCACAAACTCTCTAGAAGTTTAGCAAGTCCCCCACTAAAGCCAACTTCTCACAAAGCTCAAAAGACAATATGGCTCTGAGAATTGGGGTTAATAAAAGCTGGGTGGATGAGATATGAAGATATTTAACTTCTTTGAAGATATTTACCTTCCATCTGCTCTTGCTTGGAGGGATTCAGCCCAAGAATATTTGATTTAATTCGGGCCATTAATAGCATTACATCACATTACACATCCTCCAGTGAGGCACATGGAATCCATTACATTTGGAAATGATTGTTTGAGTGCTCCAACTATACACTAATAACACTGTGTGTGCATCCTTTATATACTTAACAAAGGATATGAAAGCAGCATTTAAAAAATAGCCTAGACTGATCAATCATGCACAATAAGACCAAAGACATTTACTGTAGTAAGAAAGAGTTTAGCTCCTCTATTTCCCGTTTGCTTTAAATGCAATACTGGTGTAGCTGCAATTCCTCATGAAGCAAAACAGACCATGTCTGAAAGAATCCCGATCTTGGACACAAAGACATGGAGAATCATTGTAAATCACTGTTGAGTGCCTTGAATTAAACGATTAGGACAAAAATTGCATTAAAAAAATACATATTAAATGCAAAGAGGTGAGAGGGGTATAAATCATGAGAAATCAAATTAATATGCTAAACTATACCACTAAAAATATATTTTAATACATCCATAAATGACTGTATTGTAAAAAGGATTATGTCATTATACTAAGTCTGAAGTTTAGAATAAGACATTTATCTGGAGCAGAAAAGCAAAAGCAAGATGTTGCATTAAGCTGCTTAATGTTTAAAAGAGTTAATAAAACAGCTTAAATATTTTTTAACCGTCTTTTGTCATAACGTCATTTCAGTCTCTCTTAGAATATAACAGGCATTTTTGCTGTATGCGGTGCATTGAAGATTTATTAACCTCTGATATGATTGGCTGACCTCTTCGACACCGAAACTGTTCCAGTCAGTCTTATGTGAACAGGGTGCTAGGGTGTTGCTATGCGGTTGCTAGGGTGATCTGAGTGGTTTGCTATGGTTACATAGTAACATCACAGTTATTTCAAAAGGTCAAGGAAAAAGTGTTTTAGGTTCTTGGTGAGATCCCTATAAGATGTTTAAAAGCAGAGCGACTCTCACCTTCACATATACACACACGCCTACACAGATACAGTGTGCCAGTGAGGAATGATTTAAGTTCAGGGAGTGAGAGCAAATGGCCCTGTCTTGTTAGTCTTTGATGCCCTCCCTGGGTAATGGGAATCTGAGGACATGACTGTCTTAAATTCAAGGATTAATTAATAAAGTAAATCCTCAGTAAACGAGGATTTAATCATAAGGAGATTCCGATGTTACCTCCTTCCTGCTGCTCTAAGACTTCGGAGATATTATTTCTAACTCAGCTTCCCTACATCTAAACTTCTGTACACCCCAAAAAAGAGCCAAATGCGAGTGAGTTTCTGAGTAACTTGCTAGTGCCCAGCTTCTCAGATGTGGACAGAAGCACTGAGGGAACATCATGCTCCATTACATCCAGATCTATTATTTTAAGCTGAGACTCTAGTTTTCTTTTCCCTTCACCATTTTCTCTCTCGTTTGTGGAACTGGATGTACTGTAGTAGACATCAATGTGAAGCAGAGTGATGGGAAATGCCTGATATGATCAGGAGTGTAGAGAGAGGAACTGCTGGCTGTGCTGTACAGGAGATATCAAAGCGACGAAGAGAATTAGAGACAAAGAGAGACAGAGAGTCAGAGGGTGACCAGAATAAATCCAACAGCAGATAACAGTGACAGGACAGAAATGAGATATTGGGAGTACTGATATTTAAGAAATTGAAGAAAAGTAAAAAAAATAGAAAATAAAAAAGAACAAAGGAATCTAAATTAACCACACACACACACACACACACACACACACACACACACACACACACACACACACACACACACACACACACACACACACACACACACACACACACACACACACACACATATATATATTATTATTTTTCTTTTTTTGGTTATTGTTCATGATATTGAATGTGTATTGTTTGGTTAATTACTTTAATTAGGTTACAATTAAATAGGTTGGAATGATGTTTTTGTACTCTAATTTAAAAAGTCCAGTGTTATGTGTCATTATAGTATTTTTTACATAATATATTATTAAAATATTTATTATTATTTTCAATTAGCATTTACTTTTATATTTTTCAGTTAAAAAAAAATTTGTAATGTGCTTTTGTCACTTATTTTTTATATATTTCTGTTTCGCTTTAATCTTTATTTATTTAGATTAATTTTTAAGTAATTGAGTAATTTTAGTACATCAACTTATTTTAGTTACCACAGCAATATTTGTATTTTATTTAATTTTATTATTTCAATAAATAAAAAAAACAGCTTTAATCAAAATTGGTTTTACACAATTAAGGATGTACCTATGAAAATTTTGGCAGATGACAACCGATAATTATTTATATTTGAAAGCCAATAAATAATATTGTGGTGTGGCAAGCAGCGGGGCGAGGGACCGCGAGAGCGGGCCGGTGATTAATGTCAACGAGTGCCAGCTGCGTGGCACACCGGTCTCGTCTCGCGGCCATGTGACGGGAGCATAAAAGGAGGAGCATGGCAGCGGAAGACGAGAGAGGACCAGGCCTGGAATTTTATGTTATGTTTTGTTTATGTGTTTGTGGGCAGTCGTCCGTGAGGGGCTGCCCACGTTTTATTTTGTGTGTGTTTGCGGGCAGTCGTCCGTGAGGGGCTGTCCGCGGTTTTACTTTCGTTTTGTTTATTTTATTTTGAGTTAATAAATGTTTGTGAAACGTTCGCCGGTTCCCGCCTCCTTCCTTCCCATGAACGAACTTTATTACAAATATATTGCCCGATAAATCTTAATCCAAATTTTTATAACATTTATGAGAGCCTCATCACAAAAACAAAAGTCTCACCATTAAAAGCCATGTCCTAGCACACAATGACGTTAATTTTGTGTAACCTATATGACAGACTTTCATTTTTTAAAGGGGTACTTCAGCGCTGGGAAGATGAATCTGTATTTAAACTGGGTCATCAATGTAGTAGAAATGTGAAATTATTTTTGAATTTGGTGCTTTCTAGACTGAGAAAAGACAGAAAATGTATTTTTGTCTCATGGGGATGAAAGACTACAATTCCCAGAATGCTTCGCTGCCCTGTGAGGCCATTCCTAAAGCCACCTACTGGATTACTGTGACTGAGTTGGAGAAGACACTACAATTAAAAACTGATAGTGTCTGTTCAATATAATGAGTGAGTCACCACGCGAGTATCACAGCACTGAGCACTAACTGCAGGAGTGAGATAAATGAGCTGATGAGCTCTCATGATGAGAGCTGAGGTAATCGCGACTACACTCGCGGCATACATTCACAACGCGAGTTCATTCTGGCGCGTTTCAGTTCATGCCTTTGCAAACTTAACTTTCATAGAAATTAATTTGAGAAGTTAAAAGACTTACATTGCTCACCATAGCTTCGTTTAAATGAGTGCCTGTAGCTGCTGAGCTGAGCTCTGAGTGTGATCTCCATCCCCCATGCGCAGGTTCAAAACATGTGGAAATGGCTCCCTCTGCTGGCTGTAGTCTTTAGCCTTTGGCCAAACATTCCTCCTATGATGCAAATATCATCAATTTACATCATAGCAGGAATTTTTCCAGAAATAAAATGCATAAATCTCTTGTCTCAGGGGGATATGAGGGGGGAAAGCACAATCATTTGAATATACTCCAGGGTTTCTACTGATACAAAGCCATATGCTAATCGCTGAAGTAACCCTTTAAGTGATTTTAATTATATTTCAAGCATGTTGAACAGTGCTCATGTCTTAGCTAAAGAAAATAACACATTATTCAATCAGCTTTAATATATCGATAACTATAACATTAAAAATTAACATATATTTGCTGATACCGATATGTAATGGTGGCCTATATATTGTGCACCCCTATTCCAGTTCAACCTTTCAGGCCGCCCATACTGGATAGCCAATAAGCTGTGGTAGCCTAATGGAGAGTCTGACTGGTAAACTCAAAGGTTGCGAGTTCGATTCTCAATACCGGAAGGAAATGTGCCCTTGAGCAAGGCACCTAACCCCAATCGCTCTTACTGCTCCAGGTGTGTGCATCCACGGTTTCTGTGTGTGTGTGTGTGTGTGTGTGTGTGTGTGTGTTTACTACTCACTACTCCTAATGTGTGTGCACTAACTTGGATGGGTTAAATGCAGAGGACAAATTCCAAATATGGGTTCCCACCATGCTTGGCCTACACACTTTTTAACTTTCAATAGCATTTGTTTTAGCTCCTAAAGGCCGCTTTGTACAATCCAATCCATTTCCATTCCACATTTCTCTTTTTAATATCCAGTATCACTCAAAAACATCACAAAAAGAAAAATATGGTTGCTCTTTCATGTTCTAAACATGCTCATGTACACTCTTATTTCACTCAAAATAACATTGTATAAGCAACCACCAAGTCACCTAAAAAAATAAAAAGACTTAAATTAATATTAATAAATAAACCGAATGTCTGGATGTCATGCAAACATGAATTTGCCCATGCTGGTTTTTTTCCCTCAAACCAAATGACAATTTATTCTTGATCCCCTACGGCCTTCAAACCCCAATCAAATCTGCTCGTGGCCATAAGTCTCTCTTTCTCTCTGTTTAATTAAAACTGTGACAGGAACCAGTGACAGAGGAGGGAGGGTGCAATTTATAAAAGTGACATCTTTCTGCATGCGGCTGAAGGTTGACGCGCTTAGCACTTAGCATAATTAAAACCGCGAACAGGTAGGGGAGCATGGGTGGTGAGGACACACCAACTGCCGGGGTTATAGATTGAGACCTCATTCTTTCAGAAAGGCAGGAACATGCTTCATGAAAGGGCTCAAGATAATAGCAGGCACAGAGCGAAAGGCAGCTTGATACTATAAAACCAAACTATGCTCCAAAAACTAGTGCTTCAACACAGTTTAAAGTTAGCATGATGCTAAGCTAATGCTGCAGGTTTTTACAAAAAACAATAGGTTTTGGAAGTTATGTTAAGTATAACTACATTCTTTGTCTCTGAAATTAGTTTCCTTTTCTGCCTAGGATGTCTAAACTCCACTTGCAACAGTTTTTTTCAATAGTTATTATGCTAAGCTAATGCTGCTCAAATACTAGGTTTTTATAAAAACAATAGTGTTTTTTTTTTTACAGTTATGCAAAACATTACATTCTTTGCCTTTGAAATGTGTTTCCATTTCTGCTTATGAAGCCAACTGACTTACAACTGAATTTTCAATTGTTTGATGTTAGTAGGCTACCTACTACTAGGTTTTTGATAAAAATACTAAAATACTAGGTTTTTATCAAAACATCGGTTTTGAACAGTTATGTAATGTAGGCTAATTACATTCTTTGCCTATGAAATTAGTTCTCTTTTCTGCTTATGTAACCAAAACCCAACTTTCAAATAATTTTTCAATAGTTTGAAATTAATAGTTGCTAAGCCAACGCTGACAATAATGTTTCTATAAAAAAAAGGCTTTATAACAGTAATGTAATGTAATATTTGTCTCTGAAATGAGTTTCCTTTTCTGCTTATGTAACCAAAACTCAACTTACAAATGATTTTTACATTAGCAGTTACTAATGCTAAGCTAACACTGAGAAAAATAATGTTTCTATAAAATAATGTTTTATAACAGTAATGTAATTACATCCGTCTCTGAAATGAATTTCTGTTTATAGCCAAAACGATAAAATTACAAAAAAAATTCTCTAGTTTGATGTTAACATATTGCAAAAATAACACTGGAAAAAACCTACGTTTTCATAAAAACTCTGCTTATATTATATATATATATATATATATATCACACACACAGAAATATTATATAAACAAAAACTTTAAATGTTAGTTGTGATTAATCATGAGTCCAGTATAGATCATAAAGCCCGCCGTCTTCATGTAATGTAATGGGACATAGGCAAAATATTGAATGGAATTACATTTCAAATAAACTTTTCCAAAGAAAAGGTATAATTTTGTCTGTTTTTAAATCACTGATTTTAGTTGATTTTAGTTCAAGTGTTTTTTCTTTAAATAAGTTTAGTTTTAGTTAGACATTTTAAGCTATAAAAACATGGTTTGAGGTTATGATTGACCCCTTCTCTGAGCGATGTAGTCACTGAGGCACTAACGGACATTTTTCAGGAGGATGGGAGGATATTGGAGCTTTCTACATTTCCTTAATCTTATTTCACAAAAAGATGTTGATTAAGCGGAAGTGTGGGCGGGACCTCGGTATCACAATATCGCGGCTCAACGTCACGCTCACTGCGCAGACTCCAGACCTAAGATGTCATCGCCATATCTGAACACTGTTGGCTTCACTTACATCAACAGAGGAGAGTGAAGGCTTGTCGTCCATCTGTTTTTTTTACAATGTATGGTTGAAATGCTCTAATCGGGATTAAAAACATTGAATACACATACTGGGTAAAATCATACATTTTATTTGTTTTACAACGCAATTTACAAAGGACACAAGCATTGCTACCGTAGTATTTTGACAACTTTAGTATTTTGGAACCGCCTTCATGGGAGCGTGATGCCCTAAAATGCCTTCTCTGCAGGCAGCTCACAAAAAAATACATCACATTATAGAAGTTAAATGAATGTGAATACCATTTATGTTGCCTTTAAGAAGCAAAACCACAGACATTAAAATCAACGACATGCCAACGGTTGAACTGCTCTCATGATTTAGGTCCCAGTGTCTTTCAGACAGTTTAATAGGCTTCTGATGTGGAAAGCTGATGAACGTAATAATACCAAATAATGATGCCTATCGACGATTTCAGACAAGCAATTAATCAAGAAAATATTGTGCAACTGTATTGCTGGGTAAGACTGATTTTGCTTTTCAAGGATGACATATCTGCAGTCGCCAACTTGCTTTAATCATCTATAAGACACAGTTTCTTAGTATTGATTTTGAGGGGGTGGCAGAAGGCAGATGTGGTGCAAACAAGCGAGACATTGAATACCTATCAAATAGAGCTGGACTGATAGAAGCGGAAACTAAAGAGGAGGAAGACTGCTTTTCTGGGCCAGTCTCTTCCTCTCAGGAGAGAGCATCTGTTGCAGTATCAAAGGTTGAGAACCCTACTATCATTGGCTTTTTCATGCTGATTTTAACAGATGGTATTACTATTTAATTATGGCTTCTTCTGTCTAACTCAACGGGGTGTTTTTAAGCAAAACATTTTTTGATTCACTGCAAATTCCCAACAGTTTCAGATTTTCAATTTGGAAACAGCCTGAAGGCGGCATAAAGCCAAAGGTTATGTGCATTAAAGGCTATTTGAACCTTGAAGTTCAACAGCATTTGTGGCATAAAAAAGTACTCATGCTTCATTTTCTTACATTTTTTTTTTTAAATTGAGGTTACTGTTAGGTACTTACGTAAGTTAACAGGGCCCATTTTTTGAAATAATAAAAAAGCAGAAATGTGAATTTTATAAAAATATTTTACAATCATTCTTTTTTTGTTGTTGTTGAGCTATATACATATTTTTTAAGATTTACAGTTGATTTATGGTTTTAGGGTTTATGGCATTATATTATCATGGCAGCAAAGTGAAATGGATATAAATAAATACAGACAACCAGACATTATTAAAATGTTATACTATTTGTCTAAATAAAGAAGATATATATTTGTGTGTGTGTGTATGTGTTTATATATATATATATATATATATATATATATATATATATATATATATATATATATATATATATATATATATATATATATATATATATATATATATATATATATATATATATATATATACATACATATACATACATACATACATACATACATACAATATATATATATATATATATATATATATATATATATATATATATATATATATATATATATATATATATATATATATATATAAACACATACACACACACACAAATATATATCTTCTTTATTTAGACAAATAGTATAACATTTTAATAATGTCTGGTTGTCTGGTTATCAGCCATAACATTTTATTTTTTAATAAAATACTATAAAATGTTATACAATTTTTGCAAAGGTTTCTAACAAACTTCTTTCACGTTGTCATTATGGGGTATTGTTTGTAGAATTGAGGAAAAAAAATATTATTTTAATCCATTTTGGAATAACACTAACATAACATGAGGAAAAAGTGTAGCGCTTTTAACACTTTCCGGATGCACTGTATACTGTATACAAACATAAGGATTTTAAAATCAACTCTAATGTAATCGGAAGCCAGTGAAAAAAATAGTGAAGAGTCAAAGATCACTGAGATTTTTGATTTGTTTGTGTACATTTATTGAAAGAGGACCTAACTGGGCTTCCAGAGCGGGAGAGGGATTTGCAGGACAACCTAGAATTAAAACATGTTTTATCCTCAATTAGCAGCAAAAAAAATATTTGTCATCCACCGCTTGATATCATTTACACATTTCAATAACAGATCAGATGAACCAGTGGTGTGCAGCCTAACTGGTAAAACTGGGAATCATCTGCATAACAGTGATGTGAAATGTTATATTTCTGAAAAATAAGGGCCATGGGAAGCATATAAGGTCCCAAAATGGATCCCTGGGGTAAACCAAAAAAAAAAAAACACACAAAAAAAAACAGTTGCAGATGATGAGGAAAATTCTCTAAAATGTAAAGAAAACGTTGTATTCGCGAGGTAAGAAGCAAACCATTGTAATACAGTAATACAGCCTTTAACTATACATTCTAGTCGTTAAAGAAGAATGATACGTTCAATGGTATCAAATGCCGCACAGGTCCAACAAAGACAGCACTACAAAAGAGCCTAACTTTTACTGAACCCAGAACATTTCTTTAAATGTATCAAAGAAGAACAAAGCAATTGAAGACCCCATGCCATTTATATTTGACCAACAGATTCCAAGACAGCAGGAAAAATTGATTGAGTTAAAACTCCTGCCCTCATTCATAATCAGAAACCATACGACACGCGTCACCCCCCAACAGAGACGTCTCTGCAGCCTTCTCTCCCTACAGCAGTATTCCTCGTGCCTCCCGCTGTCCAGCCCTGATGAGCTCGCAGTGGTTGGGCCAAATAAGATGGCATACAACTGACTCTGAGAAGGCAAGTGTGCTTAAATATAACACGGCATGTGCTTGAGTGACAAGAGATAATAGTTTCCAGTGACGATTTCTGTTCCTGTCACACAACGCTGCAGTCTGGAAAACATTCATCACTATTTGCTGCATGCAGACAATAGACTAGATGATGTACAATGCATGCTTTAATAGAGTTATAATCCTCTGCCTTTGCAGTAGCATATTATTACTGAGACACACAAAAGACTAATGAGACAAGCCAATCAGAGATTTACATACTCGTTAACAGCCAAGATTTTTCAATGTATTATGTATAGCAAATCTCAATTTGCTTTTATACTGTACATTAATGTTGTGATGTCTTAATTCACATATCTGATTGTAGTTTTTTTTCTACTGTCTTTAATTTAGTAATATAAAAGTGTATTATTGTCTATTTGTCAAGTTATCAGTCATATTATATCAGTAAAATAATAGAATTTAAATATCCATTAATCGGGTTATCAGCCATAAGATTTCATTTTTAATTTATTCAGAATTTCAGACAAAATAGTAGTACATTTTAATATCGTCCATTAGTTGGGTTATCAACTATAACACTTTTTAATTTTTTAATTTATACAAAATATTATTGTATTTTATAATCATCCTTATGTTCGGTTATCAACTATAACAATTCATTTTTAATTTATACAAAATAGTATTGAATAATATCATCCTTATGTTCAGTTATCGGCTATAAAATTAAACTTTTTATTTAGACCAAACAGTATTACATTTTAATATCATGCATTAGTTGTGTTATCAAGATTTAATTTTTAATTTAATTAGACAAAATTTTACTGAATTTTAATATCATCTATTTGTCGGGTTATATATAACATTTTATTTTTAATGTAATAAGACAAAATACTAGAAAATTTAATATATTCCATTAGTTAGGTTATTGGCCATACCATTTTAATATGTCATTTATTTAGACAAAAAAAGTATATAATTGTACATTTTCAGCTATAACCTTTTTAATTTTATCTGGACAAAATAGTATTATAGTGCTTAAAGGCATTGGCCAGAATTTTAATATCTGTCCATCCTTCATTTAAACACTGTGAAAACTTAAAAAGGATAATAATCAAAGTGTTGCATGTCATGTTTCCATAATTATAACTTACTGA
Organism: Pseudorasbora parva; assembly: GCF_024679245.1. NCBI lineage: Eukaryota > Metazoa > Chordata > Actinopteri > Cypriniformes > Gobionidae > Pseudorasbora > Pseudorasbora parva. The sequence goes on along the minus strand of NC_090196.1, from coordinate 18,516,183 downwards.
ATCTTTTTACCACAATATTAACAAAATAAAGCCCTTCATACGACTTAATTCTCAATGGGATTTTGTTTGTCATAAATCATAAGTCTTATCACTTAAAAAAGTAATAGCAAACTTCTTCTCAAGTCTCAAGATTTGAGGCATCATTCACATCTGTAGAGCACAAACACAAGTATGAGCAACAGTAGCAGAGGTGCTTGCCTTATGCTTCATAAGATCCAATTTAAAAACTGAACGAGGTCTCAAGAAGTTTTTTTCCAACAAAGCTTTATGAGCAATATCCTAAATCATAATTTTTTTTCTGCTGTATTTCACACACTGAGCTGTGAGAAAGTAAATTGACCTTTTCAATCAAACGCACCACTGCTAACATATAAAGGTCTACTAACTTTAATGTGTATGCCATTTTATGAGAAACCTCCTGCAAACAACTGTATGCAGAGCCTGGAAATGCCTTAATGCTAATACTTATTAATCCATTTCACAGCGAATCACTTACACTCCGACATTAAGCTTCAGAGGCTTCGCAGTCTGCGTCCTGCTCAATAGCTGTGGTTTATGACGGCACTTCATATCGATTTCTAAGGTGAAACTGGAGATTTAATTACAAAAAAATACATTAAGTGTCTTTTTCCAATAACCTCCAATGCGTGCTGGCCGTCAGAACTGCTGCCTTCCGCGGCCTTGTGCCGTTAACTATTATTGAGCTTATTACATCAATGTTTCCAGTCCATTCTGTCCACTTCAGAAACACGCTGTGACTGGTTTACAGTTGGAAAGTTTCTAATCAGCGCCGTTCCAGAACTGACCTCCACAAGATGTGCGGAGTCAGGAGCACAAGGGCCATCTTTCTTCCTCTGAGCTATTAGTCAAAGTCACGTTAGCCCATATTTCACCTTGGCCTCCACCAGCTGGCCTGAACAGCAGCCTTCTTTGGAAAAAGGAACGGATGAACGAGCGCAAATCAATTAGTTAATTAGCGAGGGAGGTCGGGATGGATGTATTTGAAACTGTAATTGTGTTGAACGTCAGGTGTGGTTGGGAATTACACCTGCTAAAGGGGAATGTAGTGGCAAAATGTAAAAGTGGCTATGTAGCAGCAGAGTGAACAAAAATTCTCAGGTGTGTCTCTTTACTTGATGATTCTTGACATTTTTACAGTACTTTGACTTAACACTGGGTGCGTTTACATGCACGTTCATTCAGTATGAACAACAGATTCAGTGTGCACTGCAGATATTGACAGATCCGGACATTATAAAGAGTGTTCTTTGATCGCTCTCTGTAGTTTAATCATTTAAATAACAGATTTGTTTCATGCTACTAACAGAAACGGCGTGAAGTTGATGGATTTAGTCACTGGCTTGATTCACTGATGCATCAAGACGGCCAGCGGTAGGAGTGACAGTAAAAAACTATTTAGAAAGAAAGTCTGTGTGAACTTTAAGGATTGTCTACACATCACTGATCCTAATCAGGCATTAATAAACACTGTTACTCACTGTTTGTGGCGGTGCTGTTGAATTCGTATGGTAAAGCCTGTGCTGCTGAGATCCACTGACAAACTGAATCCATTCTCTACTATTTCTCTGGGCGGGCAAAGCAGAGGAAGGGGAGGTAACCGTTCCTGTTATGATGTCATAACAGGAGAATTCAAGATCATTTTCTCAAAGACAGAGAAAGACAGCCAGAACTCAGTTTACACCGATCCAAACTTCTAGCCTCTAGTGGACAATATTCAGGCTAGGGGAACTCATATTAATGTTTGAAAAACCTCATAAAATAAAAATGTCATGCCATGGGACCTAATACATTACTGCTAATATTTATTAATATGAATTATATTTTACTATTTATTATAAATAAATAAATCTATTTAATTTCGATTTAATAGGTTTCTCCCAAGGTTTATTGGTTTCTCCCACAGTTTATTTTTCTCCATCATGCCCTAATGCAGTTTTGGTTCCTTGCCACCGTCACCTTTGGCTTGGCTTGCTCAGTTGGGGACACTAAAATTATGATCCAAGTTATTCAACTAAATATACAAATTAAATGTATTAATTAAGTCATATTTAATTCTATAAACTATCCAAATCAAACTATCCAAATAAAATTGTTACAATATTGTCGCAATTGTGATTGTAAAAGCGCTATATAAATAAAGTTGATTGATTGATTGATTATTTTAAAATGACAAATCCTTTAGGTGAGTGTACACATATTATATATATATACACTCACCTAAAGGATTTGTCATTTTAAAAATATCAATCTATATATATATATATATATATATATATATATATATATATATATATATATATATATATATATATATATATATATATATATATATACAATTTTATTATTATATAAAAATGTTATCGTATATGGATGGATTGCCATTTATAATATTAAAATAATGTTATCGAATTGTAGTATACATTATTCAGTAAAATAATCAATGACTGATATTAAATTCCATGCTATTTTTTATTATTATATTATATTATTACTATAAATAGAGCCCCATTCCATTAAAGTGATCAAAATTAATAATTGTAGTGCAACCTAGTCACCTAAACAATGCAATAAAATGAAATCCAAATCCAAAACAGTATTGAGTGTGCAAACATAAAGATGTACATTTTACACTTTGTTGGAAGCTTATATTATCACCATGTAAACTTAATACCAAACTTACCACATACTACTATTCCACTATTATAACCTACATCAAACCAAGACAAGGAGCAAATCAGCCCTTATCAAATGTTTTAGCAAGTCGAAAAAGTATTAATGCAGCAGAGATGCCTGAGCATTAGCTTTTCACTCCAAAAACAAGAACCTCGGGCAGTACGCAACTTTAATTTAATCTCAAACGTAATGAAGAGACTTTCTGTCCACAAAGATAATGCACTAATTAAATTCAACGCATGCAAAGTAATAACCATTTGAGATAATTCCATTGCCGTGGAAGACGTTTGGAGTCCCAGCAGAAGAAAAATGGCAATAAATAAATTACCCACCATTAAATATGTTTCGCATATTGACTAGAAATTAGGAAGTGAGCAGCGATCAAGACACATACTGCAGTACAGGCGTAAATGTTCTTGCCATCCCTCAACAGGTTACCCTAGCAACAAGCTGAGAGTTGATTCAGATGAATGTGGAGAGGGAAACAGTACAGACACACTTGTGCTTGAAAAATAAAACACTAATAATATATATATATATATATATATATATATATATATATATATATATATATATATATGTAAACATGTAAACATGTAAACACGACATAGCACAACCACTTCAAAACAATACAGTAAAAAGAACCAATGGGCTTATATACAAGCTGGGAAATTGAGATAGGAACAGAACAGGTGTGGGCAAATAAAATAACACCTTCAAACTAGTTGACAAATGTCTATGAATGTCCTGTCCATGTGACACACTCGTGTGCACAGAAAGCCTCTTCAGACAGTGCTTCAATGGACAAAAACACACAAAATGGTAGTTTTGTCGAGTATCCTTGAAAACTCAGTCTTAAATGAGTTAAATGGAGCCTTAAATGAAAGCAGAGTTTTGAGAAAATGTAATGTGAGTCAGATTCGCATCATTTGCATCAGGTCTTAAAGTGACAGCAGCCTAATAAACCTACTGCTGTGATATTGGTCATTAAAGGTGCAGTGCGTAGTATATAAGATGACCTATTGAACAAAAAGCATATATATATATATATATATATATATATATATATATATATATATATATATATATATATATATATATATATATATATATATATATATATATATATGCATATATGTCATCAATGTAGTAGAAATGTGAAATTATTTGTGAATTTGGTGCCTTCTAGACTGAGAAAAGACTATTAGTATTTTTGTCTCATGGGGATGAAAGACTACAATTCCCAGAATGCTTCGCTGCCCTGTGAGGCCATTCCCAAAGCCACCAACTTGATTACGGTGACTGAGTTGGAGAAGACATAAATAAAATGCATAAATCTCTTGTCTCTGGGGGATATGAGGGGGAAAGCACAATCATTTGAATATACGGCAGAGTTTCTACTGATACAAAGCCATATGCTAATCGCTGAAGTAACCCTTTAAATTTAACAGCAGGCAAGCTGACTGGTTGATTGTAATCCATTACATACCTTTCTATCAGTTATCTGACATTATCAAGATAAATTTGTTCTCACACATCTCAACTCCGAGTTCTTGTCATATTTTATGACCAATTTCTAAACTATAGCGAATAAACTGTGATAATGTGAGAAATTGTTGAAGGTGTCTGAATAAAGTTTGGTTTGATTATACACTCACCTAAAGGATTATTAGGAACACACACTAATACTGTGTTTGATGCCCTTTCACCTTCAGAACTTCCTTAATTCTACGTGGCATTGATTCAACAAGGTGCTGAAAGCATTCTTTAGAAATGTTGGCCCATATTGATAGGATAGCATCTTGCAATTGATGGAGATTTGTGGGATGCACATCCAGGGCATGAAGCTCCCGTTCCACCACATCCCAAATATGCTCTATTGGGTTGAGATCTGGTGACTGTGGGGGTCATTTTAGTACAGTGAACTCATTGTCATGTTCAAGAAACCAATTTGAAATGATTCAAGCTTTGTGACATGGTGCATTATCCTGCTGGAAGTAGCCATCAGAGCATGGGTACATGTTGTTCATAAAGGGATGGACATGGCCAGAAACAATGCTCAGGTAGGCCGTGGCATTTAAACGATGCCCAATTGGCACTAAGGAGCCTAAAGTGTACAAAGAAAACATCCCCCACACCATTACACCACCACCACCAGCCTGAACAGTGGTAACAGGGCATGATGGATCCATGTTCTCATTCTGTTTACGCCAAATTCTGACTCTACCATCTGAATGTCTCAACAGAAATCAAGACTCATCAGACCAGGCAACATTTTTCCAGTCATCAACTGTCCAATTTTGGTGAGCTTGTGCAAATTGTAGCCTCGTTTTCCTATTTGTAGTGGAGATACGTGGTACCCGGTGGGGTCTTCTGCTGCTGTAGCCCATCCGCCTCACGGTTGTGTGTGTTGTGGCTTCACAAATGCTTTGCTGCATACCTAGGTTGTAACGAGTGGTTATTTTAGTCAAAGTTGCTCTTCTATCAGCTTAAATCATTCGGCCCATTCTCCTCTGACCTCTAGCATCAACAAGGCATTTTTGCCCACAGGACTGCCACATACTGGACGTTTTTCCCTTTTCAGACCATTCTTTGTAAACCCTAGAAATGGTTGTGTGTGAAAATCCCAGTAACTGAGCAGATTGTGAAATACTCAGACCGGCCCGTCCGGCACCAACAACCATGCCACGCTCAAAATTGCTTAAATCACCTTTCTTTCCCATTCTGACATTCAGTTTGGAGTTCAGGAGATTGTCTTGACCAGGACCACACCCCTAAATGCATTGAAGCAAATGCCATGTGATTGGTTGATTAGATAATTGCATTAATGAGAAATTGAACAGTTCCTAATAATCCTTTAGGTGAGTGCATATATAAAAAAGTTAAATATAATACAATATTATAGAGTTTTTGAAGATACAAGGTTTCTTCCCAACAGCGAACAAAATTGATGCAAACCATCATCTATGCTAAAATGACTCCCCTCTCAGGCCTGTGCTAAATTTGGAAGTGGGTTAACTCTACCTGGAGGGGGGTGGGGGTGGGGGGCTATTATAACCGCTTCAGGCATCCAAATTAGGATTGCAAGTTGGCTTAAACGTTCAGCGCCACTTGTGGATTTGATTGCGGTCATGATTGCATAATGGAGCAGGTGGATTCTGATTCCCTCATCCACTGCGGGTTCATTTGTTTCCATGGGGATCACCATTGCAGACAACACCATGAGCGTGATGAGCCGCTGACACAACGTGTCTTTAGCATGGAGCCTCACGAGTCAAAGTGTGAATCACTGGCGCCTAGAAACGACACCTGTCACATTAGCAATAAGCACAGACCACCTATAGGCATAATGAAGCCCACAGCCCCACAGGTTTGTGTCAGCTAATAATGATTTATAAATATCTAGGGTCTAGATGGGAGGAAAGCCTTCTGCATTCTCAAGATGGCTTGAGTGTTGTATCGTTCATCTCTCTCTCTCTCTCTCTCTCTCTCTCTCTCTCTCTCTCTCTCTCTCTCTCTCTCTCATACACAAGGTCTTTTCAGTCAGGGCAGGATCAGGAAAAAAAGGCTTTAAGCTATATTTGAGTGCAGAGAAAAATGTCTTTGGAAGTAAAAGAAACATCAATCTTTATCCGAGTCTCTGGGTAGAAGGAGTGTTTTTTCTGAGATAGCTGTGAGGTAATGACAGAAGAAGAGGGTACAAGCTCACACAGATAGAAAGTCTGTTAATGCACAAGAAAGACTCAATAACAATCATGACTCGATAGCTGTACCTCTGAGATTAAAACCTTTTTTTCCCAGATGCAATGTGTCTGATGAAGGTCGCATGACCAAAATGTCACAGTTTCATTAATCACAGGCTACCCCAGTGTGGAGGTTTTTTTTTCTTCGGGGCTTAACAAGGCCAAGAGTTCAGACTTTTGCTCAGCCTGCCAAATGTTTCACTATCCTCACTACAAAAAGTTAAAAATAAATACATTTAATTATTATTATTTTAACATTTTGTATTAGAAAAATTAGTTTTTTTATTTATGTAGACAAACATAGTATAAACTTTAAGTATTGGGTGTATTTTTTATCAATACAATAACTATAATAATTAGTATAATATTTTCTTTTTTTTTTAAAGACAAAATCTTCCTGAAAAATAGACCAAAATGTAATTTATACACACACACACACACATACATATATTTAAAATTAATATCAAATAAAATGTGTACAAATAAAGAAGAATTTGACAATTCTATTTATTTTATATTTTACATGTATTATACTAATTATATTATAGTTATTGTATTAAGGTGTAATGGTATTGCAAAGGTGTTTGGCAATACAATTTGAACACATTAAGTACATTGTACTTATGTTTTTGCTCTTTTATTTTATATATATATATAAATATATTTATTTTATATATATATATTTCTGTGTGTGTGATATATATATATATACTACAGAACTACAGAATATATAACTACAGAATATATAACTACAGAATATATAACTACAGAAATTAATTACAGACGTAATTACATTGCAGGCATTTTTTTAAATGTACACAGTAAGTGCATTGTATCAAATTATTAATTACAATGTCAGTACATAAGGCCACCTAATATAAAGTGGGTCCAACAATATTTTGAAATTATACTTAAATTATAGTTCATTATACTTCATAATCAACTGTTAAATAATCCCATTCACAATTTAGCTGTGAACGAGTGCAAACATTACTGATTTGTTTTATTTTTCCAAGAGGATTTTCAACAAAATGTTAGCCAGTGGGATAACATTAGTGACATATTTAAACCGGCATAATTCACAGCAAAAAATTTGCAACCGGCCTACACATATAAATAAATAAAAACACATAAATGGTTATATTTGTAAGGCATAAAAAGCATGTATGTGAGTCAGAGCAGGTCTCATGGTCTCTCAAGCTGGCCCTGGACCATCTGAACACATTTACTGCTGAGCCCTGTTCTCCTTTCTTTGCATTATTCTCGGGGCTTATGAAAATATGAATCGTCTCTAAACGTCCCAAATTTTCCAAATCAAAAGGTCTGAAAAGCACGGAAATGAATTTCGGAATTCATTAAAATCCTCACTATCTGTTGGCCTTAACCTCTATTGTGAATGTCTAAGACCAGACAATAATTCCCCTAAAGAATATCTTTCTTATTAGAAGCTTAGCATGTTGACACGTTGTCTTAATCTGCCATGGCCAGCTCCCCCGTCTCCCTCGCACTCATTACCATGACTCCTCTAAAGCGCTGACCTCCCAAGTGTGACAGGGAATTTAATACCAGCCGCCATTGGGGAAATGAATTGTAACACTCCTGATACTGATAATAAAGTGAACAGTGGGTGAGCAGAGGACCGCAAATGCCTGGACCGGAGTGAATCAGTGTGACCTGACTGTAATGAGTGTTCTCTAACTGCTGAGGGACAGAAATATGTTGCTGCCATGGCGACGGCTGCAGCGTGCATTGTGATGACACAGCTGTTTGTGTTCCGAGGAAAAAGTGACTCATGCGGTTCGAGAAATAGTTTCACGAATAGCGACGACTTGGCAAGGATCTTTTGCTCACCTGAGCCTTGATATGCAAACTATAGAATAAAAAAATGCTTGAAATACCCTACACTCTAAAGAATGCTGGGTTAAAAACAACTCAAGTTGGGTTGAAAATGGACAAACAAATCGGGTTGTTTCAATGGGTCCATTCACTCTGGGTTCAAACAACCCAATTTCTGGGTTTGTCCATTTTCAACCCAACTTGAGTTGTTTTTAACCCAGCATTTTTTAGAGTGTAGGGACATTTTCTCCCAATTTTTTTTCTCAAAAAATGAATTTATAAATCTCAATTTATTTTAATCTAACTTTATTCAAGAAGTAAGAATAAATGTTAAATAAAACAATCAAAATATTATATTATTATTAGATTATATTATTTGATAAAAAATGGTAGGTATTAAATGCTATACTATATACTGTATACTGTATATACTATATACTGTCTACATACATATCAAACTAAATTCTAAAAATAATATATTAATATTATATGCTAATTTTCTACATAAATAACTCTAAAATACAACCATATGCAATATTATATACATATGATATGATATAAACAATAAATGTCTGCTATTAAGCTTTTATATTATTCGGTCTATGTAAATAAAAAATTAAAACACTAAAAACTACAATAATATAATATAATAAAAAATAAATGGCTGATATTAAAATTCTATATTATTTTATCTACACAAAAACATTAAAAACTAATAATATAATAGGCTGATATTTAAATTCTATATTATTAAAAAAATAAAACTACAACAATATAATTCATTTTTAAAAATATTATTAAAATGGATTACGTAAAATATACGCAGCAAAGCAGAGAAAAAAGTAAGAATAGTAAGCTAGTTCGATACACCTTGACATCTGCAAGACAAATTTCCCATCTGCTTCATCCAGATCTTCCAGCCTTATAATGTCCTGAATATGTCAAGGGACTGACATCTCTCACTGATGTGGGCAGAGCACAGTTCATGTAGGAGATGAGGGGAGCGTACAATGCCAGTGGTAATTCATTTTATAGTAAGGATCCTATTGGCGGCGAGTGCCAGGGAAGCCTCTTTGATGCTAGTCCAACAACTGGAGAAGGAGGAAGAGATATCTGCTCCAATCACAGGCAAAATAACCAACAGGCATGATGACAGACTACTAACAGTTTGCAACTATAGATGTATTTACATGTGTGGCTAATGTAGTTTTCTGTTGAGATTAAAAATTATGTAATAAATCACATTAAATAGGGCACTGCAGAAGTCTCTGTATTGTTAACTGCAGCTCTTAGATGTAAAAACAGCTTCAGTCGAACGGTCTCCACAGCAACACAAGGTTTTAGAAGTGAAAGTAGCATTTGGTTGATTTAGAAAAAATAAAAATATATATAATATAATGAATATAACATAATACATTTAAGAAAAAAATTATGGCTGCTATAATTTGTCTACATAAATAAAACATAAAACACTAAAAACTACTAATATAATAAATATAATAAATTCTAAGTATTATTATCTCCATCTAAATAAAACGGTAAATGACTACAAAAAAAATTGTATACATATATATATATGTTTACATGTATGTTTACAATATGTTAATTAACATATAAAATTAAATATTAAATATTAAATATAAATATTAAATATAAGTGGTTAAATATTACATGCAATATATATTTATAATATTATATGGTAAATTTAATATAATGTAATATAATTCTGTATTATTTTCTCTACATACTGTAAATAAAACTGTAAAAACAACAAAAAATATATTAAAATATAATGTAAATATAACATAAAAACAAAACACCGAAAACATATATTATGTATACAAACTAGTATATAATTTTAACATTGGTCTTTATTTGATCAATATAATATAATATAATAACAATAATATAATACAATACAATATAAAGTATTAATAAAATAAAATATAAAATGTTTAAAATATTACAAGTGAATGTATAAATGTTATTATAAACACCTAACCAGGTGTCATGCAAAAAAGTGACAAGTGATAAAAGCTATGATGATTTCCTAATGTCGCATATCAGGGCCATTTTATGATTCATTGAAATACGTTTGTTACATTCAGTTCCTTTAAGGCCTGAAAATTGCTCTAAGTAAATGAACACAAATGCAACATTGTTTTTCTACATCTCTGGAGGTTGAGTTGCTAGGCTGTTGGTCGCTAGTAGACATTCCTTGAATTTTTTCATATTCACTCCATTCATGTAATTAATATACTGATACCAATAATAGACTGCATGATATTTTCAACAAAGATACCAAATCTAATGCAAAACACAAATGGAATAACTCATCTTTTACAAGTCAACCTAAAGCTTATACTGCTAAGGATGATGGACAGTTGACCTCAGATTTAATTGGTGAGGCTGTTAGGTGGAGAAAATTAGTTTCAGAGTTCCCTGGATGAATAACGGGCGCTGGCCTCCAGCTTCTGCAAATGAAACATCTGTGAGCAATTCCTCCACTGATAATTTCATTTCCTGGCCAAAATGGAAAGGTCCATCTTGCAGTAAAAGAAGAAAAATTACAATAACGGTGATCAACTTTCTAAAAATGTATAAGATTTCGTTGCATAAGAAAGTAGTTTTGTGTTGTTTAAAGGAATTTCTAACGGTTTAAATTTCTCTGAAAGGGTCATCTCTTACCATGCTCTGCTGTGACAGTCTCCATTTAAAGTCTGATTCATAAGCACAAATAGCCTCACATAATATGGCACTGAAGCAACGAGGAGTTAAAGCATGAAAAAACCTGAGGGCAATAAATGATACCAATCTTTATGTGATAAAATCAAGCTTCTCTAGGGCCAGGCAATACATACAGCACAAGAAAGATATTAAACCTCATGCTGAGGACAATACCGGTGCAGGCTTGAGAAGTGGCCATCCATGACGTAAAGCAGTACAAAATTATGCTATTTATAAATGTAATATAGCTTATAGCTCAATGCGCCACATTTCTGCTATACAGCTCAGGAATAACGTAACATATGAAATTCATCAGGTAATATTTTTGATATTCTTGTTTTAACTGGACAAAAAAAGTTTTAATTTTTTGCTGCATTTTTAAAAGTTGTTTCAGATGATCATCATCATCATCCTCAAAATGTTATCATGAAAATTTTTATTATTATTATGAAATACCCATGTTACTCTCAATTTCAGAAGAGCAACGGTTTACATTCATCGATACAAATAGTGTATGTAATACAGTGGGACAAAAAAGTATTTAGTCAGCCACCAATTGTGCAAGTTCTCCCACTTAAAAAGATCAGAGCGGCCTGTAATTTTCATCATAGGTACACTTCAACTTTGAGAGACAGAATGAGAAAAACAATCCAGAAAATGACATTGTCTGCTTTTTAAATAATTTATTTGCAAATGATGGTGTAAAATAAGTATTTTAACAAAAAACAATAACAAAAGTTAATCTCAATACTTTCTTGTATATCCCTTGTTGGCAATGACAGAGGTCAAACGTTTTCTGTAAGTCACCCCACAAGGTTTTTACACACTATTGCTGGTAGTTTGACCCATCCCTCCATACAGATCTCCTCTAGAGCAGTGATGTTTGGGGGCTGTGACTGAGCAACACAGTTTTTTTTAACTCCCTTTGAAGATTTGCTATGGGGTTGAGATCTGGAGACTGGCTAAGCCACTCCAGGACCTTGAAATGATTCTTACGAAGCCACTCCTTCGTTTTTCGGGCTGTGTGTTTGGGATCATTTTCTTGCTGAAAGACCCAGCCAAACTTCATCTTCAATGCCCTTGCTGATGGAAGGAGGTTTTTACTCAAAATCTCATGATACATAGCACTATTCATACTTTCCTTTACACGAATCAGTCGTCCTGGTCCCTTTACAGAACAATAGCCCCAAAGCAGGATGTTTCCACCCCCATGCTTCACAGTAGGTATGGTGCAACTCAGCATTCTTCCTCCTTCAAACACCGCAAGTTGAGTTTTTACCAAAAAGTTCTATTTTGGTTTCAACTGACCATAGACATTCTCCCAAACCTCTTCTGGATCATCCAAATACTCTCTAGCAAACTTTAGACAGGCCCAGACATGTACTGGCTTAAGCAGGGCTATACGTCTGGCACTGCAGGATTTGAGTCCCTGGCGGTGTAGTGTGTTACTGATGGTAGCCTTTGTTACTTTTGGTCCCAGCTCTCTGCAGGTCATTGACTAGGTCCCCCTATGTGGTTCTGGGATTTTTGCTCACTGTGATATCACTTGTGATCATTTTGACCCCACAGGGTGAGATTTGCATGGAGCCCCAAATTGAGGGAGATTATCAGTGGTCTTGTATGTCTTCCATTTTCTAATAATTGCTCCCACGGTTGATTTCTTCACACTAAGCTGCTTATCGAATGCAGATTCATTTTTCCCAGCCTGGTGCAGGGCTACAATTTTGTTTCTGGTGTCCTTTGACAGCTCTTTGGTCTTGGCCATAGTTGAGTTTGGAGTCTGACGGTTTGAGGTTGTGGACAGGTGTCTTTTACAGAGATAAGTGCAAACAGGTGCCATTAATACAGGCAACAAGTGGAGGACAGAGGAGCCTCTTAAAGAAGAAGTTACAGGTCTGTGAGAGCCAGAAATCTTGCTTTTTTGTAGGTGACCAAATACTTATTTTCCACCATAATTTAAAAATAAATTCTTTAAAAATCAGACTTTAAAAAATGTGATTTTCATAGTTGACGTGTACCTATGATGAAAATTACAGGCCTCTCTCATCTTTTTAAGTGGGAGAACTTGCACAATTGGTGGCTGACTAAATACTTTTTTGCCCCACTGTATGATAAAACAGCGTGCTTGGCAGTTCCATAAACTGTCTCAAACCTCCCTTACACTGGCCCTGGATCATCAAATTGTCCTTTTTTATAGGTTTCAGATTGTAAGGACCGCCCAATCTTGCCAACAATGGCTTCTGATGAGTGGGGGAAAGTTTCTGTGCGTTCTGTTTTTTCAGCGGGTCAAAGTCATTTAATTCCAATTTACTTTTTGCTGACTCATTTTATCATAACCTCGAATTTGGGTTAGAATGCGATTTGTTATTTGGTCATTTGTATAATAGTTTAACTACACATTTGATTAACCAAATAAATTATACCTGTTCATCCGGATCCCAATAACACTAAGTCGCACACAGGCTGAAATACTATCACAAACTCGTTAGTTTTGGTCACTAGACAGATGCGATTAACTGATATCCTATTCGCCCGTGCTCCACATTGATCATTCTAATCTTCAATTTTATTCCGTCCCCATAGACCTGAACTCACCTAATTAATGCGAGACTATATCCAATCAGAGGCCATGACCATTACTATAGAACCAAGTGACCAACTTAACTTCCTCAATCGTAACTTTACATAACATAATCGTGCCATGGTTTCCCACGTAAACGTAATTAGAATAATATTACAATAAACAGGAGTTGAGGCTCACTCAATATAGATTGGTCTAACAACATTTTGTAAACAGAAGACACATTTGGTCTACTAGCATCTACAGTCTAATAATAATAATAATAATAATAATAATAATAATAATAATAATAATAATAATAATAATAATGTTACATTTATATATTATATGGGTCCTCAAGCGCTTTACATGGAAGGGGGGAATCTCCTCAACCACCATCAATGTGCAGCATCCACTTGGATGATCCGACGGCAGCCATATTCCATCAGAACCCCCATCACACACCAGCTTATTGGTGGAGAGGAGATTGAGTGATGAAGCCAATGACGCCGGACAGGCGGATGATTAGGAGGCCAATGGGCAAATGGAAATGGGCAAAGGATGGAAAGAGGCCAATGGGCAAATTTTTGCCAGGATGCTAGGGTTACTCCCAAAGTCTTTTTTCTGAAGGACATCCTGGGATTTTTAATGACCACAGAGAATCGAGACCTCGGTTTAACGCCTCATCCTAAGTATACATAACTAATGCCAATGTGTTAGTCGGCACTCTAAAACATCAGTCTGGTGAGCCCATCTGCTTCACTCAGAACTGTGCTCTAGTCCGCTACTAACCTAAGCGTAGATTCACAGTGTTATATCTTAACGTAATCTACAAGAATGAATAATTCCAGAGTCAGAATGAAATCAAATGTAACATGTCAAATAAAATCAAAATGTATTATTAGTCAGGTAAATGTATCATGCCAATCACATTATCAATTCAAAGATAATCAATACATAACATCAAATGCTCTGAAGTAAAGAGTAAGAGATGCATACCTGACCTCAAGGAAATTGGATACATAATGCATAGCATTACGGGCTGATCTAGCTACAGAATCGCGCACTGGCCCTTCTGCAACATCCCTTAAATACACAGACCAAGACAGAAACCTCTTTTAAATGTAAACATTAGTTCACAATGGGAATTTGCATTAATTAAGTCCTGTAGACCTGTCATTTACACCTACTGAGGACGGGAGGTAAAGACCAATTGGCAAAGGACACACCCACTACAATAAGCAAAAAATCTCTAAACTCTTAAAACCTTTGTTACCATTTGCTTTACTTCCATGGGAATAAGACCTTTGTACCAGTCACCCTGAGACTTTTCAAATGATACCAAACATGTATAATACTTGTTCTCATTAACCCGTGTAGATTTAGGGTGAATAATAGAGGAGAGATGGGGGAAGAGGCAGTGGGAAAAAAAGAAAAAAAAAGTAAATTAAGACAATTCTCGGGTGATCAACTTAGTGTGGTGTTGTCTCGGATGGGGACACTAAATGCACAAAAGAGAGTTCAAATGTTACTTTCCCGAAAACATCTTTCGTTTCCTCAGGAGGAGTCGTACCTTACCCCAGACGTCTCGCCATCTTGCGGTCTTACAAGATGTTTCACATATTTCTCTGAACTTGAAAAAACAAAAACACCACGATTTGGTTACTCAAGAGAACCCCGAACCTTACTCGCCTCCAGCACTCTTATATAACAATGAGGCTGCCACCATCATGGCTTCCTGCCACCACACCTCATACTCTGAGCTGAAATGCAAAATTCTCCGAATACAGGTTCAGCCCCATGAAACCTCTCTAAGGATGAATGAACTAAACTGCTTTCCATGTAGATGGCTAATTACACTGAATCCAGTCCAGCCGTGAAGAGATTCCATTTTCTGCCCAGCACATTTCTAAGTGGCTTGGAAAAGATAGCTTGGTTCTTTTTGTCCACTTTTAATCAATAGTCAGAACAACCATTTTTATTTCCCACGTTTCCTTTGCAAAATGTGGTTATTTATGTTTGGAAATTTTCAAAAGGACAAAACGCTGTCAAAAGGATTTTCACACTGTCAATTCTGTGCGACTGTTTCCTCTTAATAACCCTCACTTTTGACCAAATAATGCTGTGTAAGAACTCCTCAGGAAGTGGTAATGTACAAATGGCAATTCATAAAAATCATCAACTTCGTCCCTGTTTACACTGAAAGCATGACAAAACGTTTTCTGTGAGCATAAAACACCCTGACAGAACCATTTCCCCATCGACTGCTGTCTGAAGATGAGGAATGTTCTCTAAATAAGAGATTACTCTGTGGGCTGAGAGATCTCTGTAGACAACGTTTGAAATGAGTCCCAATTACATCTGCATTTGATCCAAACAGGCAGAGGAAAACAAAACTCTTGCAATTGCATAAACACATTCAGAACTCAGAAATGTCAGATTCGAAACCAGGAGACTTGCTTCAAAATTTAGACAGATTTGGCCCAATTTAGATGGTCATGTGATATCTTTAAAGGGGTTATGAATTGAGAAATCAACTTTCCCTTGAGCCTTTGATATATAAAAGTTCATGGTAATATAAGAATATCCTGTAAGTTTCA